>NW_025999949.1:29224654-29321685 GCF_001458135.2 Marmota marmota marmota
CCTCGGGCCGACCCGGCGCTGCCGTCCCCGCTCGCCCCACGTCTGCTCCCTCCCCGGCCGCTGCCTGGGCGGAGGCGGAGGCCCGGGCTGGCCGCCCTGCTCGTGCCCCGGCTCGGCCCCGGACGGCCCGGCTGCTGTGCGGAGAGGAGGCCGAGTCGGTAAGAGGCGGCGGCGGGGCCTGGAGGCCACCCGGCCCCCGCCCGGCCGCCCGGGGACGCCCCCGCGCCGTGTCGCCCTCCGGCCGGCTCCCAGCCCGCCGCGCTCGCCACAGCTCGCCGGCCCTATTGTCTGGGCGCCGCCGCTCCCTCTCCCCTCCCTTCCTTCCCCCTGCCGAGGGCCGGCGGCTGTCAAACCTGGAGGCTGCTGGGCTTGGGGCCAGCCTGCCCAGCCTTTCCTGCCCTTCTGCCGCCCGCTCTGCGTCCAGCTTCACCTCCCACCTCCTGTGGCCCCTCAGGCATTCTCTGACCATCGCTGCACTTGCTTGGTGTCTGTCTTACCCATTTTCTCTTCCCCTCCACTTGTCATCTCCTATAGCTTCCACTGTCCTTCCATTTTTTTTGCTATTCTTTTTTCGCTTTCCTCCCTGTTTTTATTCCTCTTCGTGTCCTGCCTTCTCTCTTTTAGCCTCAAGTTTTCTCCTCCAATAGATTGACTTATTTTGTAAAAGTAACTTGATTAAAATCTCTCTTCATCCTTCTGTCTTTCCACAAGAAAATGAAACCTTGCCTTTTCTGGTGCCTCATTCCTAAGTGTCACTGGGTATTATTATTATGGGCTCTAAGTTTGATCCTAGAAAATGTTAGTGTAACTGCCTAACCATCCCTTACTGAGTTCTTCCTGTGAAGAAAAGCAAAAATTCTGATTCGATTTCTACACAGACATTTAAGTAACTGCCTTATGTGTTGCACACCAACAAAACTTTTATTAAAAATATTCCTACATGTGTTCCATAACCCCAGTCTGGCCATGATTCCTGTTAACTCTTCAATGGCCTAATGTTTGCTCAGGCCGTACCAAGAGGATGTCTCCAGCTACCCCCAAACCATGACTATTAAATTTTATTTCACAATTTTTGGAGCTGGTAGTCATACTATTTTTTCCTCCTTCCCTGTCAGATTCTTTGTGAGAGGAAGGGACAATTGGAATTTTATGTTTGCTATTATGCTTTTTGTCTTTTGAAATTGTGACCAATCCAGTGTAAACAAACAAACAGACCCCCCCCCCAAAAAAAACAAAAAAAAACCCCACTTTTTTTAAAACTGTAGTCACCATAATCATTAGAAATAACAAATATAAAAAATTGTTTAGATATCTGTCTCATTCTCCAGTAATAATAGACTTCCTGATTATCGATTAGAGTTTGATTAGATTATCTCAAAACAAGTTCATAGTCCTTATATACTCATTAGTGAAAAAGGAGGACATCCCAAGTGTGCTAGGTGGCCAAAAGTTTAATAGTTTTAGTTTAAATAGTCTCCCTGTGAATCATCTTGAGGGAAGTATGTATGTACTTTTTGTAGTTTTTTGTTTGACATCACTACCATTTTTAACATCAGTGTGGGTGCTGTATATTGAAATAGAAATAGAGTAGAAGTAAATTTTCACAGTTAAAATCCCCAACATTATTCCTTATTAAATATGAAGTATAAGAAAAATTTCAGTTGTGACTCTTAAATTGAATCTGCTGCCAAGGTAGGGCTTTATAGGTAATGAAACATCCCAGTCACAAGAGGAATTAATCAAAATCCTCATTGGCCAAGGACTGTGTCTACTGTCTTCTTTGTCTTTGTGTGTTTCCAATGTTTTGCATTATAAAGCACTCAAATATTTCTTGAAATTAATGAAAAACTTAATTTGTTTTCTTAAGAATTTAAAAAATTATTCAGAGCACTCGGCTTTCTTAATTTTTCAAAATAGGAAATCATTTTTGGGGTATTTTCTTGGACATTTTCAAATTAAAATTTAAAGCATTTTAACCATTAGTAAGTTTTAATGGCACATCTCTTTATTCTTTTTTTAACTAGTTATCTTCCTATGTCCTTTTGCTTAATTCCCTATCAGGAGTGCCTCTAAGTTACATAGTACTTTACCTAGAGATGTTGGTAATCTTCATTCAAATTAAAAAAAAATTAGGAAGCATTTTAACATCTCGTGTATTGTTTTAAAAATTGTTTAATTTTGTTCCCTTACACTATATTTCCTGTGCATTTTATGCATTGGAATCTAACTTTCTTTTTTTCCTCTTAAGGTAGTGAAAAGAAAATACTGAAGAATAGGATCTCAAGATGAGTAAAAAGCCCCCAAATCGTCCTGGAATCACTTTTGAGATTGGTGCTCGTTTGGAGGCACTGGACTACTTACAAAAATGGTATGGAAAATGTAGAACTTTGACTTTAAGCACAATATCTATAGCTTCACATTACTGTTAACTCTTCTGGTAGTAGCAGAAGCATTATTATAATCACAGTTTAAATACATGTGCATTGGTTTTTAGTTTCCAGTTTTAGCATTTAAAAACTTTAGTCAATTATTTCATGTAATTGTTTTAGGTGTTTGAGAACTGAAAATAATTATCTACAACATGGGTTGTACAGAGTGTATTGGTACTTAGTATACTTAACATAAGTTATGTTGAGAGAGGTTAAGAGGAAATTAATTCAGATAATAAGCTTCCCAAGTTTTAGATAAATTTCGATAGGTCTGTTTTCTTGTCCTGTATCAGAGGTGGACTTTCATACTACTGAGTGTATTAATAGTTAGCACAGTATTTTTTTCATAGTATACACTTTCAGAAATATCTCCACTCTTCACCATCCCACCTAAAACCAAAATTGCACTTAACCTTCTCCTTTCCTGAAGGGCAGAACCTAGAACAAGTTGTTACTATCTCCCAAACTAGATGGGCACTCCTCCCATACACTGCTTTCTTCTCTTGTTTGGCCATCTGCTGTATGTGGTAAATTTAACCCTCCCTAATATATCCTTTATACATGATGTCAGAAAAGCGCATAAACAGGTATAAAACCACCACCTGCAAAAGAAGGATGGGAAACAACATGTAGGGTCACTGGGCTCTAGCAGATATAAAGGTAATTTCCCTCCTCCTCAGGAATGTGATCCTTATTCAGGCTAGCTAGCCCTTGCTCATGGTAGAGGTCCTCTTGGTTGCATTTTCAAGCCTCAACTTGAGAGAACCATTACAGAAGTCCCCTTGCTAGAGTTGGGTTGCCTTTGTTCTTCTTGAAGCCTGTTTATTTTGGTGAGGAGTCTAGTGATTTAGCAACTCCAGGGTGTTATTTACCAGACATTTTGACATTTTCTTTCACTACAACTTCATAGTAGGCATGTTACACATTTGCTTTTGATTGATTTGCACTAAGTCAATTTCCTGAGTTGGCAATGGCAGACAAAAATTTGTTCAGTCGTAATATTTGACTTTAGTCAAGGGTTTCTGTCTCTTTAATATCTGACCTTAGACCCCAGCATTTCCCTGACCCTCAGTTTAATGGCCTTGATCTTGGGCTCTGCTTTAGGACTGTTGACACAGCAACATCTGAGGTTGACAGGCATTGTTATTACACCCCTTTTCCTCAGTGGCATCTCGAGGTTCTTTCTAGAGGTCTCGTAACTCTTATCAGGTGGATAGTTTACATAATTGTTCTCTGGAGGGCTTCGAAAACATCTGGGAACCAGGCAGTAAATCTCTCCTATTAGTGACAATAAAGTATCTTTAGATATTGTCAAATGTCCACCAGTGAGGGATGGTGGAGAAGGGGAGGCGATGAAATGCTCCTGATTGAGAAATATTGCCTGAGACTGTGCAACAGATGATAGCAGTTTAGGCAGTAATTGGATTTTTTGGCTCTCATTTGGCCAAAGGAGCTGTATACTGTGAAGCACACTATTGAATCTCTGTCATAAAATGAGTATAGAAATAATACTTATTTTTTGATTTTGATGTTAATTTTAAGTTTTTAAGTTACTGACTTTGGTATTAACTAGTTAATTTACATTAATATATTCTCTTAGGTTTCTCAACCTACAGAGTTGTAACTGAGCTTGCTTCCATTGTTGAAGAAGCATGTAGTTCGTTAGTTTTTTCAGTAGTTTTCAGAGAGATGAACATAACTTTTGTATTGGTGAGAAACTTATTTCTGCTGGTGATATGTTTTATAAACCAACAGCTGTTAAAATTTATGATTCAGTAGTTGAAAGATAAGGACTATAAAAAAAGAACTATTTTTAAAACTATGCCTAAATATATTTTTTAGTGTTCTGGGTTTCTAGATGATTTGGAATTTCAAAGAACAAATGAAAGTTGTAGCTTCTCACCAAGAAATTTCTAAGTGCTTATTAGAAAGGGTAATGTCATGTGTGTCCTCAATTGATGAAGTTTAAATTTAATCTAATGACCCCATTGATAATGATTGTTTGAAGTAAACATTAGCCTGAGTAATCTCATATGATCATCATGAAACTTTTTATCAATTTAATTTTCATGAATTCATTCATATCTGAAGCAGATTTGAGCATCTGCTTCAGATAACTCCTTGATTAAAAAAGAAGTAAGAGAATTGTATATACATATTCTGAATAATTCAAATAAATAATTTTCTTGTGATTTTTGTTTTTCAATATCAATAGTTTCAAGAACTACTTAGACTTAGGTGAGTATTAAATTGTTAAGTGGCTTATCACAGAGCAATTTTAAATTGCTGAGATTAATTTATATGTGGCACAATATTTCTGTGAGACTTAATGTTTAATAGGTTTTATTTGTAAATGAGGTAAGCTTTATTCTTCATATTATTCTGTTTGTAAAGGGCCATTCTGTATTTTGTATCAATTCTATTTGATTATTGAGAAACTGACATTCTCATAAGGGCCAGAATAGTTAATCACTAAAAATATACAGAAATAATTCCCTTCCTCCCTCCTTTCTTTCAGTGTTTCTTGTAACCATATTGAATGCTTCATCTTCCAGATTTATTCAGATCAGTTTGAAAAGTATTGAGTCATATTTGATATAAATGTAGTTTAATTGTTATAGTCATTGGACTGGTAGAGAATAAATGCAAATCTTGCTGTTTCTGTACTTGACACTAAATAGTTTATCTGTTATTAATGAACTTACTTATCAAATGTTGATATGTTTCCTTTTAAAGAGAAATGCAAAAGGAGCCTAATGATAGTGGAATACTCAGAATACCAGTTTTCTTTGTTCTGTATGTAGAAGTATTTTCATATATAAAGAAGAAAAAAATAATTTTTAATGTGTCCCTAGGAATAAAAGGATAAACTCTAAATGTAGTAGGCAGAAACAAACTAAAGTTAAGCTCCCTTAGTTTAAGATAGATTTGTTTAGTAGGAAGACTCACTCTGTTTTAGGAAAAGTAAATTATTACTGTTTAAACAAACCATATCATATATTTCTTAAAGTTTAGGAAGATATCTTACTTTCGAAGAGAAGCTTTTTAAAAGTAGGGATTTATTACTTTTTGTTTTCAAATTACATTTATAGCTACATAAGAAAATAATTGATGGCTTGATTATTTTCCAGTGCTAATGGGGGCAGACCCTAATAAGCCACTGAATGATTAGTCATTTTCATTCTAGTACTTGCTGTTTGATACTTGGATCTCTTCTAGACTAAACCTAACTCCTAGTGTGCACTATTAAAATTTTTGAAAATTTTGTAGTCTTACTTAAATTTTTTCTTTAACTCAATAATCAGTATAAGGATTTTAACATACTACTGTTCAATTGACACAGGCACCCGTTTTCTATCTTACCTCCATCATATTTTCCACTATAACCTCTGTCCATCCAAACTTTGACATTGACTGTTATATTACCTTGAAAGCAGTAATATCATGAGAATCAAAATGATGCAGGTGTTTTGATACAGGAATGTATTTTGGTAAGCAGAAGATGCAGAGTTGAAGTTATACTGGAGACACTACAAGTGGATAGGTTTAAATTGAGACATAATAAATTCAGAGAGTTATTAACCCTGTAAATATGAGTAATCCTTTAAATGGTCTGTTTATTAGCAAAATAGAAGCAGAATTACTGGCTTTTATTTACAGATTGATTTTAAGGATCAAATAAACTTAAGTATTTAAACTTACTTTAAATTACACTCATGTATACATAAATGTGTGTAATTTATACATATTTATACATAAATATAAAGCTTGAAGCAAATTCAAGGGAAGAGGTAGAGTTAAAAAATAATCATTTGGGAATCTGAGATTTAAGTATGTAAGGTTTTAAATGAAGCTTTAGTGTTATATAAAGAGTGGCCTGGAATTGTAGGAAAGCCATATCATTGCAAAAAGCTGTAGCAGTCTTCTTGGTGACAATCAAACATTTCTATAAAGTTTTATAGTTTATAGAGCACCCTTGCAAATATTAAAGCGTCTCATTTTTCCAAAAATGTTCAATGATGAAGGTGGTAAAACTTGTTTTGACTACTGATTTAACTTCTGTCTTTTGATTGAAATTAAACTAGTTATTATGTAGAAAATGATTTAGTTATGAAAACACGACAAATAATATGCTGTGGTGTTAGTCTTAAAAAAATTTGAAGTACAGAGTCAATTGAAAATATTCAGATGAGTTATGCTCTTCTGACTTCTTTTGGAATATTTCTATTTAATTCTCTTCTAGATCTAAAGAAAAGGAAAATGAAAGATTAAAAAATGTGGAGATGTCTCCAAGTATCAGAGTTTGATAGAACAGTATAAATTTGAATTGGCAAATGCTGTTTCCACACATTTGGAGGTTTTTGAACTGTATGGAACATTTGCAAATGTGAGTTTTTAAGATGTTCATAAGCAGAATCTTAATAGTGTGGGAAAATTGAGGAAATTAATTTGTAGCAAATACAAATCACCTTCTAATTAAAAAAATACATATATTCTGAATTAAAAAAAATTATTGTTTTCCTAAGATATTCAAAGGAAAGCATTAGTAAAGATAAGTTGTATGATCTATATTTAGGGTAGGAGAATACTCCTGAGAAGAAATATGTGGATTGACTTTTAATTATGAAGTAATACTTATATTAGATGAGTTTTTAAATTGTAGGAGCATCAGGTGAATACTTTTATGTAATATATAGGTTCTTTTGGTAATATGAATAAAATATTTGTCTCTTTATATGTGGGTTTTCTAAATTTGTATATAGTTGAAAAGTAATCATTGTTGACTCATTAACTACCTTAAAAACCTAATTTCAGAAAAGGTGTGCAATTGCATGTACTTTTTTTTATATAGTTCAGACATTTTCACATCCAGATAATCATAAAATTTGAATCAAAAGTCAAATCTGAAACCATCCAGCCTAATCATCAAGCAGATGTGTACCAGTGTACAGACATTTTAGTTCTTAAGTTTTTAAAATATCTGCAAAGTCTTGTATACTCCTTTTAATGATGATAAAGAACTGCCTCCTCCCCCAAAACACAAAGTGTGAAAAGCAAAATTAGAAATAGGGGAAAATAGAGTTATTATTTATTTTAAAACACATCTGGTCTCACTGTGATTTTTGTTCTTATTAATTTTTTTTCTTATAGTTTTCTATAGGAAAAGGAGAGAAAAGGAATACCGGGGAAAAAATTTAACTGGAAGTCAGGTTCTTCTCTGTTTTAATGTCTTTTCAGTCAGTGTTACTTTTTAAATGATCTTTCAGGTCCTTTGATTCTAAATTTATTTTCTTTTATATAGTTCACTTATATTTTAATCTCATTTTTAGACAGGCAAATAACAGACCCAAGGCAGAAGTATGCTAGACAAGGAAAAGTCACATATAGTTTGTTTTTTAGAAGAGAAAACAGTTAAGTACACGTATGAAGACGTGAAGATGTGACTCTACTTTTTGTACAACCTACAAACTGATGATTTCCTAGCCTCCTTCATAAATTTATAAAAGTATAAAATCTATATGTGTAATATGAATTGTTATGCATTCTCTTGTCATATATAATTAAAATTTTTAAAAAAGTGAATGTAATTTGGAACCAAAATCTAGAGGCTTGCATTTGGATCATAGTGCCTTTGGGCTCCAAATGGTGAGCTTTTCACTATGACACATTGCCTCATTCCCTGGAGCTGTGATCTCAGTTAGCTAAATGGGCTCAGTGTTCACAGACCATCTTTCTTTTTTTTCCCTCCCTCCCTCCTTCTGTCCTTTTCTTCTTCCTTCCTTTCCCAGTACTGGGCATTGAACTCAGGAGTGATCTACCACTGAACTACATCCCCAGCTCTATTTATATTTTATTGTGAGACATTGTCTCCCTAAGTTTCCCAGGTTGTCCTTGAACTTGGACTCCTGAACTTGGACGCCTTCTATTTTTTGGGCTTATAGGCGTGTGCCATCCTTTCCGGCTTACAGGCTATCTTGATTGCCCACTTAATCTAGTTGTATGTATGTGTCTGGCAAGTCTGTCCCCGGAAGTTCATCAAGGCTCTTTTACTCTTGCTCCTTGGAATTAGAGAGCTTGCCCAAGGCAGGTTAATTTTAGGTCTCTGTATTCTAGAAATCTTCCTTCTTCTGAGCTTACCTTAGAATCAAACCTACAAACTTACAAGCTGATGATTTCCTAGCCTCCTTCATAAATTTATAAAAGTATAAAATCTAGGAATTTTAAGCTTATTTTGCTGTGGTGTGTGTGTGTTCGTATGATGGCAAAGATTGGACTAAGAGAAAAGACAGTTGTATTTGCTTCTCTGACATTTGGTTGAAGTGCAACTGTCATGTATCACACACTTATATCTCTGTATTCATTGCATCATTCCTGCAGAATGTTGTCACTATGTTTTGTGAGATTTCGTTCTAGTCACATCACATAGATAATAGTTTATTTTTTGGTGGTGGGGTTGATTAAAACCACTAGCTGGGAAACAGTTTATGTGTGGTAGTTAACTACCACATATATTCTCTAGTAAAGAGAGTATATTGCAGTTTTAGTTTTGCTGAGTTGACAGAACTGGCATCTGCAGATACTTAGTGTTTTTAATTTTGTTTTTAAATGATGTATTTTAAGCTGAGGGAGAAAATATTAGTTTTAATTTTGTGTTTTAAATATCAGTATAATTCTTAAAAAGAAATTTAACAGTAAGCTGAAAAGGCAGTTTAGTTTTACTAAGCTTCATAAGGGTCCTGGTTTTTTAGTATTTTTAAAACTGTAAATTTATATTTTGTAGTACTAGTACTGTTGACCATCCCCTACCATCATTTACCACAGATCATAGCAATATTCATTTTATTAAATTAGAAATTGGTAAGTGCAAGTGTGTGTGTGTGTGTGTGTGTGTGTGTATCTAACATAGGTATTTACTTGCAAACGGTAATATACTAAGTTTATTGAATTTTGGTGGGCTTGTAATAAATTAACTCATATGTTTGGTGTTATCTGGAAATATATGGTTATTATTACAAAAAAAAATTAAGACAAATGAATTTTGACTTATGGGTTAAACAAAAGATGATCTTTATTAACCTACGTTAAAATTTTAGTTTTAAAGTCATATTTTTCTTAGTTCTATAACAAATCATTCTAGGTTTCCTATCTTAATTTTTAAATTTACATAATAACAGATTTTAAATGTGGCAAAAGTTAAGCTACATTATTTTCTCAGAGTGATTCATTTTAATAGTGTGATATTTCATATTTCGGAAGACCTGAAATGCAGTAAGTACTTCTTTAGTTTTGAGAAATTTTAGTAATAAAATAGGTCTTTTTTTCTTTGCTTAGTCATTTTGTGTAGAGGTAGGCATTTTTCAAAATACAATAAAATCTGTTTTCTGTATTCTTTGAGCTAACAGAAACCAACTTTAGGTATGTTATTTGTATAAAAAGCAGAAGATTAAATTTGAAGGAAAAATAAACTAATTTGATTTTTCTTATTTTTTTAAATCTGTTTTTATTATCTTTTATTAAGAGCCTGTTAAACTTAAAACTCTGCAGTAAGTGAGAGGACTTTAGTATCATCAGTTGCTAAAGCAGAATCTGGAGTGATTGAACATCTAGTCTTTAGAGACTGCAAAACCTGAATTCAGGGATCCAGCACTATTACCTCTTTAAATGGAGCAAGTTACTGAACATTTCAGAACCTCTGTAACCTGGTTGAAAAAGCAGGAGCAGTAATACTACCTTACACAAAGCGTTCTCAGAGTATTAAGCAAGACAGCACCTTGATTTTAGCATGTTTCCTGCCACATTAGGCACTTAACACTAACTTTAGTAATAGCAATGTGAATGTTAGTTATTTTAAGAAGATAAGTCAAATGGAAGAGAAATTAGTATTCTGAAACTTTAATCAATAAGGGATATAAACACATGTGTAGTAAAAAATATTTAATTGCTAAATATTAAGAAATATAATTAGGCAACTGCATATGCTAGAATTTTGAGTTTTGCTGGCATAATTAAGTGGTGAAAAGTTTGATTGTAGCTGGAAAAATTAATATGAAGTGCATAAACTTGGAGTACAGTGCTGGTGATGGGGAGAGCCTGTTATGGCAAAGTAAAAGGAGAGTTTTGAGGGGTTTCTGGAGTCTGGTGGTAGGAGGAGCTAAAAAATGCAAAGGTCGTGGCATAGGCCCTACCTGTGTGTGTTCTGGGGATTAGTGCACGGTCTAGAAGGAAGAGCTGAGAAATAGTGTGATTAGACCCTAGAGAGTTGTAGAAGATGTGATTTTGACCCTTGAGCTATTATCTTGAATGTTCTTAAAATTCTAGATTATTTTTAATTGTGTTTCATTTTGAAATCTCAACTTTGAATAAATCAAAAGGGTTTTTTCAGTGTTTTTTTAAGTGTAAAATAAATTAATATACAGTGTCTAAAAGCACTGAATTTTAAAATACTAGTATAAAAATATTAGATTACCTTGTCTTTGCAGGTAAAATCAGTAGATGAATAGGTGAGGAAAATTACAAAGTGTATGTAAATTTGAAGTGCTTCTAGGAAACAAAACATTAAAGAGTTACTAGGTTACAAGAATATTGTGTTTACTTAGGATCACAGTCTACCTTAATTTTTATTTGACAAATAATCCTTTTATTTCTAGCTCTTATGATATGTTTTAGTTATTTTGAATGAACACCATGTTAAAATAAGTTAAGTTCTTATCTGCAAATTTTTTTGAATTGTTAATCCTAACTCCCTAGGATTCTGCTAACATTTACATTATGTTTGTCATATTTCATACATTATCATCCTATAAATCTTAAAGAACAGTTTGTCCATGAGGTAATTTTTATTTTTTTATTTTTTATATTTTGCCATGTTGGGGATTGAACCTAGGACCTTGTATATAGTAGGCAAATGTTCTACCACTGAACTACACCCCAGCTCTGAGAGCATTCTTTTAAAAATATTCTTATATGCTAGTATAATGTATCTTTACTAGTTATTACATTAGATTATAATTGTGTTAATTTATTTGATTCACTTTTTCTTTGCTGATTAATGAAGTTAATGGGAAACTGTTGATTTCTAAATTTATATCAGAACTTTTATTGTCTTATCAACACAAACAAAATTTGAATAACTCAGGGCAATTTTTAAAAATACTTTCACCTTTTCATTGCTATGACATTTGTTCAAATAGTTGCTTGGTCTTTACTCAAATCTTTTTCATGAATTTTAATGGTCTTTAGGACATTTGGCAACATATTCTGGCCTTGCTCAGTGGATTGTACTGATTGGACTTTAGTTTAAGTGCAGGAGATTCGAGACCATAAGTATATCTGGGAATTTCCCCTGTCCTTCTCTTACTGTTGACTTTCTTTTATCAGTACATTTCAAAATCTAGATGTATCAAATAGGATGACCAATCAGAATGAATTTTTAAAATTTAAATAATGTTTGTTTTACTGTTACTACATTGACTACAAGGCAATGTAGTAACAATAAAACAAACATTATTTATTAATGTATCAGTTGATATTTCTGATATGACTGCCTGCTCACCTTTCTTTTCCTCTTTCACTCAGGAATAAGGGACTACTGATAGTTTGAATGTTAATAGATGATCTTGCCTTCCAAAAATTTTTGTTTGCCCATGGGCTCTTGAAATCTGCATAAACCTGGGAATGTCCACCTTTAAAACTGTTCATACATATCCACACTAATAAACAGTATTTTGCTTGCATATAACCTCAGGCATTTTGAGATCCTCCTTGTGGATGAGTCAAGACTTGCCTGTGTTAAATAGTGAACAGTGTGAGCCAGTATATGAGTTCACCAGTAATGGTAATTCCCATTTTAGGTTTCTCATATTTTTGTGTTTTGACAACATTGGGTGTTGATACTGTAGGGATCTGATGCAGTATTTTCATTGTGTAGCTAACTTTGGTTAGTGTCTGGTTCTTATTCATTGTGGATTTAGTTCAGAGTTTATAGATACTGCTACTGTCTGAACAAATCTTCTGTGTGTTGGAAGCACCCGTCATAGTGTTAAAATGACAGTATATAAGTAAGGCAATAAAAATCTATTAAGAGTTCAGAGAAAGTAAAAATAATTTTCATTTTTTGTGATGACTTTGCTCTGTTTGTAGTTACAGCCACAGGAACATGACCATTAGGGAATTTGGATTCAAAAAGGGTCAATTAAATATAACAAAGATTATCTTAAAATCTTCTGAGTATTTGGATTTGCTCTTTATTTCCATTGATCGCCCACCTCCTCTGAAAAAAGCTAACAGGGTGAATTATTTTCCTTGAGTTTGATCAAGATAAACTCTTCTTCAGGATTCAAGTGAAAAAGACATAAGAGCAATGTCATCCAGAGCAGTGGAGCACTACCTTATTTTGTACACAAGTAAACGACACTTAAACAATGAGTGTATAAGTGGTATTACAGCAGGGAAGGTACACAGTGGAAATTTTATGGTATTTGGCAGTAACACAAGAAAAGGGATAAAAGAACTCTATGTAAAATTTTCTCTTTGAGGAATCATACTTCTAGTGAGGTTACCTTCTCTTCATTTCTTTTTGTTGAACCCTTGTGAAATGCTACCTCATGCTCAATTTGTTTCTAATTTTCTCATCCATAATCATTGTTTTGGCATCTTATCTCTGACACTTTAAAGTCTGAAACCCCAGGCTCCCAGTTTCTTAAATATTTTCAACAATCATCATAAATTTCTGAGACTGAGACCAATCACTGTTCTTTTCTCTAACAGCTTTCTATGATTCAGCATTAAAAAAAAAAAGACAAAAACAACACAACATCTTCTAAATTCAGTAAGAAAAATTTAGGTTCAATTTGTAGTCAATTATAGTAAAGCATAAATAGCGCATCAAAATAATGTTGTAGTTCAAGATGGGAAACATTTGTGAATACATTTGTTCAACATTATTTTTCCTTCACTGTGTTTCCAAACATTATTACTATGGGCCATCTGCTTGAACAGGGAAATCATTTTATTATTATATAGAACTGTATGTTAAAATGCTATTTTGTGTACTTTATATGTATTGCAAAGATTTCAATGTTATGATTTTTTTCTTAAGGTAGAAGTGAAAAATAAAGTAAAACTTCAAGTGACTCCCTGCTATCTGTTTGTAGAAAGCTAGCAAGTCCAATCTAGTACACACTATTTTCCATTATCCATCTTACCGTTAATCATGTAATCTGGTGGAAGGGAATATAACTGTTTCTGTTAAGCACCCCTTCAGTCTCCAAACACAAGGCCCTTGAGGACAGATCCCACCTCCTACTTGACTCTGAATCCACATTGGCTACTGTTACCCAGAGTTACATAAATGATTTAAATTAAATGAACATGAGTAAATGAATTATGCTATACTCTTCACATTGTATTGTATTTAAGTCTCAAATCTCAAAGTCCCCTACGAGGTTCAACATGGATAATGTCTCCCTAGAACCTTCAATGGACTCCCTGATTTCTTTGAATTATTAAAGAATCTTAGAAAACCTTTTGTATGCACTTACTATTTCTACTGTGTGTAATATCATCACTGAGAGATAGGCCTTTTCTCATTTCTCCTACTGGCATGGGACATAGACTTGTGCCAGTCAGTCTTGCCTTTGAACAATGCAGTATCATGTAATCTTGGACCAGTCTTCATGTGTTAAATTGGGACTATGTTATCTATTCCATGGTTGGTTACCAAGATCAAATGAGAAATGCATATAAAGAACAGTTGACATGCAGTAAGTAAAAATTGTAGAGCCTTGACATGCACATGACAATAAATGCTTCATTTTTTTCTCTCATCTGACTCTAAAGATAATAAGCTTCTTGATGGTAGAAGTTAATTATGTTTCTTTTTGTATCTACCAACAGTGCCTAGCAAGTGCCTTAGTCTTATTAGCTGTTCAAGTATATGTTGCATGAATGAACAGAAATTTGGACATTCTTGATAATGGTAATATTTCTGATACCTTTATTTAAGATTCAAAATTTCATTAGTAGATCTTATAAAAGTTAAAATTATATTAATCCTAGGTATCATATTACTTATTTAACTTTTGGCCTTTTCTCAAGTATACACAGCAGTTTGTAGATAATTACAGAGTGTGACATGCTGTGACTTCTAAAGAGGCTCCTAGAATTCAGTTTGTAGACTGGTTGTTGCATCAGGCATCCTCTCAGCCAGCAGAATTGGAAATATTTAAGTAACCATAAGTTACTTAAGAATGCAGTTTAGATTTTCATTATTTAAAGTCGTTTATATTCTGATATTTTAGCGAATTGAATCATTTTATAAAAATAGAGATTATTTAAATCTATTACTGTGGATTTTCCTCACTTTGAGAAATGTTTTAAATATGTATAGCTGCATCCATTTAGAATTCCAAGAGAACTACACAATAAGCCCCTTACTATTCAGAAATTAAAAGATAGTGATAAAGTAAGCATGTGAAATCTTACATTTTTGAGAGAAATTTATCAATTTTTGTAATTGATAGAAAATCTCTTCATAGGACTTCAGTGGCTGGCAAATGTTGAAAATAAAGGTTAGCCAACCTTGTTCTAGGCTTCCTTTGATGCTTTTGATAATTTTTATATTTTAAAAACCAGAGTAGCAAAAACAGAAAACCAGAGCAACACTGGAAAATATGAGCATCATAACCTTGGCTCTTTGTGCAGGGTGGGCTTGTCCTCCTCAGCAGTATGTTTATCTGGATTTCTTTGTGTTTGTTATACTTTTCTATAACAAAGTACCCCAAGATTATAATTGAGTCAGCAGCCTTCATAGTTGTGAAAAACATGCAAATTGTCTTTCTGTAACATCACTTCTTCATGCTGAATACTCCCTGAGTGCCTGTTGTATGTCCTATCACTGTGCCAGGTTCTGGGAGTATAGACTGAGGAGCATTCTGGAATCATATTCCTTGGCTATATACTCTCTTGAAAAATATTAATATTCAGTAGTACCTAAGTTTGGTAAAATGAATGTTTTATCTCCATCTCCGTCTTTTTGGTAGCACCAAGAAGTCTTTCAGTAAAGAAGGTAGTTTAACTTTTAAATCCAGTATATTCGTACCTTATTTGACTTCAGGATCTTTATTCAGTGTCACAGATCTCAGTGTCTCAAGGGATGTAAATGCTTTACAGCACCCAGTTTGAGAACCTGTACAGAGATGATAATCACATGATGAGTGTTATGAGAGCAACACGGGTAGGGAGGTCTTCACAACATTGGCTGCACATTAAAACAAGTCTTGACAGGATACTGAGGAAGGGAAGGCCAGATAGAAAAGAACACAGTGCACAAAAGCACAGGATGGAGCATGGTACCTTCAAGCAAATTGCAAGTAGCTCAGTATCATGAGACAAGAAGTAAGAAAGTACATAGAAGGTATACGTAACAAGGTGTATCTCTCTCTGTATTTCAGAGAAAGATTCATAAAAGATCTTGAATGACATGATTGATCTATAAAACAAGTGGTAATTTCAAAGTTATGTAAGGTCTTTGTGATTTTAAAGCCAATTTTCAATAGGGAAAACAAAGACTCTACATTTATCAAAATCTAGCAAACATATGAGATAAACTATTATGGTTGAATCATCACCCATGTGCTATTGAGTTCTTAATGTATTAAATCATACTTTTACAAAATGTTGAGTCATCTTTGAACATTCATTTCAGTACATTAGAAATGATGAGGCAATTTTCCTTGTAAAAAACACCAAGTGAACTAATTTCTGTTTTGGAATAGAAAAATCTTCACATGTGAAGGCAGAACAGTGATATATTATTTTTATATTTTTAAATTTAAGGTTTTATTAGATTTTCCTAACCATTGTAGCTATTCATTATAAAATACTAGAAAGTATAAAAAAATAAAAAGAAAAGTGCACTTAGGCCATATAGAGACAAATGTACATGTTGGTATATTTGTATTTTTTCTAAACACAGTTTACATATTTATAATTCTAAACTTAGAGCTTAGTTTTTACATTTTTTCTGTTTTTTAAATTACTTGTAAGCATCCTATTTAAGGACTATTTCCTTTAGTAAATATTCCATAGTTCATGGAACTGTAGGCAGGCTTCAGTTTTTTCAGCCATATTTTTAGATGGTTTCTATTTTCTTTGTTATTACAAAATAATGCTTTGTGTAATATGCTTTCAGAATAAGAATTATTGGGTCAAAAAAGGAAGATTATGTTTAAATCTCTTGATGCATTGACATTGCTTCCCAGAACAGTAGGGTAATTTTAATTTTTATTTGGAGTGTATTGAAGGGTTTATTTCTTTAGTTCTTGAGAGCATTCATTTATAAAAGACAGTAACTATAATACTAACTGTGGATTTGATAGTTTAAAATATGAACATATTGTTTTGCTCATAGTTTTAATGGTAAACAGTAGTTAAGTGGCATCTTTCTGTTTAATACCTTGTATAAACAAATGTAAGGATTTTCTCTTGATTTGAAACTTTTTTGTTTTTGAGGTACCCATCACGAATTGAAAAAATCGACTATGAAGAGGGCAAGATGTTAGTCCATTTTGAGCGCTGGAGTCATCGTTATGACGAATGGATTTACTGGGATAGCAATAGATTGCGACCCCTTGAAAGACCTGCACTAAGAAAAGAAGGGCTAAAAGAAGAGGAAGATTTCTTTGTAAGTAGCAGGCATTTTTTGTTTGCCAGTTTTGCTAAATATGTAATGATATATTTTAAAAGTATTCTGTTAAATTCGACAAAAGTCTGTTTTTGTTAAGGAAATGCTTATTTATTATACATGGAATTGATATTACAAGTTGTTTAAAATAGGATTTTAAAGCTGGAGAAGAAGTTCTGGCTCGTTGGACAGACTGTCGCTATTACCCTGCCAAGATTGAAGCAATTAACAAAGAAGGTATGTAGTTGAAATGGTCTGAGAATTAAAATGGGATTGATAGTAAAATTTCACTGTATTTTTAAATTTCATTAATGTATGTAGTTGTTATATGTAGCTTTTACTTTACTTTGTTTTGTATTTTACTGAATTAATTGTCTGCTAGTGTTCTATTTTGGGAGCTAATCTGTCATATATTGTATAAAATAAGGTGGCACATAAATACCAAATAAAGTTAAAAATTTTCAACTTTAAGTTTTTAGATCTATATTGTATGTATTTATTCTGTTTCCTGTATGTGACTGGGTAAGGAAAAATTTAAAATAAAGGGAAATTCAAATCAGTTCAACTTGTGAATGAAATACGTACAATAATTTTTGGAAGAAAAGGTATTGAATGTGAGGATTTTCTTTATTATACATTTCTCCTGTACCCTTTCTTTAGTTACTCTATATAATTGACGTTTATTTTCCTAACAGTCTTGTGTGGACATTTTTTAGACTATGCCATACTGAGCAAAAGTTACTGAAGTAATCAAAAATGTTGAAAATAACACAGAAATTAGTCCAGCATGTGCTACATACCTGTAGTCCTGCCTCTGTGGGAGACTGAGGCAGGAGGATCACTTGAGCCCAGGATAAATGGGGCCAGCCTGGGCAACATGGCGAGAGTATGTCGCAATGAACAAAACAAACAAACATCTGGGCTGGGAGTATAATTCAATGGTGCAGTGATTGCTAGGATGTGCCAAGCCCTGGGTTCATTCCCCAGCATGGTGAAGAACCAACTAACAGAAATGAACAGCAATCAGTGTCATAGTGTGGCATGAGATTGGGAAACTTTGTAGACAGATATTGAACTTAAAATATATAATTTGTAGCTTGATTAATCTAGAAGCATGAGAATCAGTGCTTAAATTATCATTGAAAATATGCTTAAATATTTTATTTTTAAAAGTTCTCTACAAAAATCTCAATTAAGACAGTTTTGAAATACTTTAAAATATACGTTTCAAGTCAGGTAAAATTAATTTTCTATTATAGTTTCTTAAATTTGTCAACTTATTAATTTTTTACTAAAGAAACATTGAGCGACAATTTCTTGTCAAGAAGGATCTTTGATTTAAGTAAGGAACACCGCTTTAAACTGAAAGACACATAAGGTAGCTGAAGAAGGGATTAAAGGCTTTTTTGGCAGAAGAAATAATACATGGAGAAGAAGTGAGAGAGACTTGCTATCTTGAGGAACTCCAAGTGGTTTGGATAAAGAATTCCTTTATTGGTGGAAGTGAGGAAAGTGGTTGGCAAGAGAGAAACAAGGGTCAGTATATAAGGTATCTTATGATATTGCTGAAGAATTTGAATTTTATTTGTGGGTGATAGAGCCATGGAATAAATGTAAGCTGAGGGTTTAAAGTAACCATCAAAGATAGAAGAAGAAAACATTTAAAAAGTAATGAATTAAGTAATGTTATATATGAAAAAAAGTCAGTAGTCTAACTCAAAAACATGATGCAACTTTGCAAACATC
The DNA here is from genome assembly GCF_001458135.2 of Marmota marmota marmota. NCBI lineage: Eukaryota > Metazoa > Chordata > Mammalia > Rodentia > Sciuridae > Marmota > Marmota marmota. Next base: position 29,243,513 of record NW_025999949.1, read on the forward strand.
TTAACCCTGTTTATTGTTTTCATGGATTGAAACCATGGCTGCACCTGTAGTTTTATGAACAGGGTTACCCTACTGCAGGAAGAGTGGAGAGACAGCTATCACTGGTATTGCAGATTATATTTTCTTTTCCATCAAGGTCTGTATCTCCTCATGCACTTACCCTTTATACAGCTGTGTCATGAAGCTTACAGGCCCCAGGATGTTCACAGTGATCCTCTGTGTCCAGTCCAGAATCTAGTACAGAGTAGGGAGTCAGTAACAGTTTTTGGAAGGAAGAAGGGGGGCAAAAAGTAACAAACCTGTTCTTTTAGGTAAAAGGTTCCACTCAAAACAAAACAAAGTCAAATTAAAAATGCCCTCTAATGTTCCTTTAAGTGTGAAAAATCTTGGGATTTTCTTTCATGGTTCAAATTCTAATAACTGAATGCATATGCAATTGTGCATATACACGTGTAAACACATCACACTCACAGCAAGACACCTTTATTCTTTATCCTATCTCATTTATCCATAGGCGTGCAATAAAGAAAATTAAACTTATGTTAGTGGAAGAGTGATAATACTGGTAGGTATTGTGTTTGCTGCCATTTTAGTTCCAATAAATCTTCAGTGAAATATTGGCAGCCATTATTTGTTTTATAAAAATCTCCACTAGAAGATTTCTATACATCCTGCAGGGTGGATGAACTTGCCTCTCCCCACTCCTCAAAAAAAAAAAAAAAAAAAAAAAAAAAAAAAAGTGCAGCAGGCACCAGAAATCTTCAATTCCGTGTAAAAGCAAAAACAAACTAGTAAATATGCGCATTTAGGTATTTGAGATACAGCTTATAGAATCCAAGAGTAGGGGCCAATCAGTATGACAAGAGAAGTCAAGGAGGTTTTTCATCTTGGGGATGAACCTTGAAGAATGGGTTGGAGATAGACAGGATGAAGGAAGATGAAAACATCAGAGTGGAGAAAAAGGTATGAGCACCAGCTAGAGGGCCTCGCCAGCAGCCTGGGCTCCTCTGGAATGCCATGTTGAGAAAGGAAGAGGGGGGAGAATTGCAGGAGAGACAGTTGTCAGGTACACCTGCAATTTGACATTCTAAAACATTTTATGTTCTCTTTATATCTGTGCTCATCATCTAGTCAGTTGTTTTCATAACTTGAGTTTGGATCTTTGTAATATTTTGCATTATATTAATTGTAGAAAGATATAAAATCAAATGGTGTTATTGAGATTATCAAAAAATAAAAATATTTGCACATATATGCTATTGGGTTTGGTATCAACTCCAAAGCCATTAATAATTATTATCACCTTTCTTGTTTATACTTCTTTGGTAAAGACCAAGTATCTTGACACCCTGACTCTCATTTGGGAAATTATAGAAAAAAACATTTATCTAGAAAATTCTAGAAAAAAACTTTTTTGGATTTCCATAAGTATAAAATCCATGTAATATGTTTCTAGTAGTTCTAACTTCTATAGACTTCAAAGTGTGCGGTCTATAACCAAAAGCTAATGATATTTATGAGTCTTTATGCAAGTGAATTTGCAGCAGAATCTTGAATCCTAATATAGAATGAGTTAGTAGGAAAGATATGAATGGTGAGACAAAATGGGGATGTTTAGCTATGTTGCTGCTTAGCCAACCAGCAGCTGGTGCAGCATTCCATCTTCTTGGAATTCAGGGTCTTGATCTGCATAATGCAACGGTCATCTAGATGATTTGAAAAATGATTTTCTGGCTTAAAAGTCTGTAAATATATAAATCTTTTTTGCTAGTTTGATACTGTTGCCACGGGGATGCTCTTTTCTTGGGAAAATATGATCTTTTCCTATGTCAGAATCTTAATAATTTTGAAAGAAAATTTCCAAGAGAACAAATTCTCATTCCTATGGAAATTCTGTGCTTTTTTGTAAATAACAATTTTACTTTAATCAGAAGTTCAAGCATATTTAAATTATTACAAATAAATTTTAAAATTCTGCAGTAAGAATCAGAATTATAGGCAACTAACTTAACAAGACTTAATTTTTTTTTAAAGGATAATATGAGTTCATAGTTGTTTTTAAAAGGCTAGAGAAAGTAAACTTAGTAAACTTGTTGGAATCCTTAGATGAGTTTTTGTTTGCAGTAGTGTTATCACAGATCATTTATTTTTGTCAGGTTGCTGCTTGTTAGCTTCCAAGTCTTGCTATAAGTTTGCTTGATATTTTCTAATGATTCCAAATTGCTCCTATTTCAGGAACATTCACAGTTCAGTTTTATGATGGTGTAATTCGTTGTTTAAAAAGAATGCACATTAAAGCCATGCCTGAGGATGCTAAGGGGCAGGTAAGAGTGTTCAGTATTCCTAGCTACTCAAAGGGATGGTCTTCTCGAATGGTGACTAATCAAAATATTCAAGTATATTTTAAAAGTGAAATAATTGTAGGGTTATGTGCTGATAGCCCCAAATAGCAGCAAAAAATAAAAATAAAAAAAATAAAAGAAGCTTAGAATGTAAAATAAATTATACACTTGATTTTTGCTTCTTTGGTTTTAGACCTGCTAAAGTTATAGGTCACTAGTTTCTGTTCCAGGTGAAATCCCAGCACCCACTAAGCTGGTGTTGTCCTATCGACCCAGCTGGATCGTGTAACCAGTCTATGGGAAGTGAGGTAAGTGCCTTTATTTTAATTTTGTTTTCTTTTATCTGGTGTATAGTATCATTTAGAAAGTTATTTTTTAATACAAAATTTTACATGAGTTTCTTATCTTCTTCTTTCCTTCTACAAATCATAGTCATTCATTTTCCTTTAAAAGGCGCTTACCTGACACTCTGTAGGCTGTTTCAGGTAGGGCTCTCTGAGTCATATGATGGCAGCAGTGTATTATATGGTCTGTCACTGCTCAAAGCAAGAATGAATGGTAAGCATTTGAAGGGAAATCTGGGATGGAGTTAAAACTGTGATTCCATTTGTTGATTATATTTTCTAAGATACTGGAAAGAAAAGGTGCCATTAGAAACAAAGTATTTTCTTTTATGTTCTGCTGTTATTTGGGATGTTCAGCACCTGGACCTACAATTAATTTTAAAAACTTGAAAGTGATCTATAAAATGTCTAATGTGGAAATTTGCAACGTATTTGTTCCCACCTTGCAGCAAAAAGTGCCATCTCGAAATGTGTTTTAGTGATCTGGTCAGTTTCAGCTAAATGTGAACATTTAATAGTCTAGAAATGTATGCCACCAAATTTAAAAAATATATTTTTGAAGAAATCTTCTGAGAAGTGTGATTTTTTTTTACATCACCTGGTTTTCAAAAATTTACTTGTGAAATGATAAGCTAGTAGAATTACATATTTATTAATATGTAAATGCAACTTAAAATGAAAATGCTTTTTATCAGGAAATTGTGCTGTGTCCTCCTGTGTGTCATATAAATAAAATGTTCTTTTAAGCATTCAGTGGTGTGATTTTTGTGGTTACTGCATAGGTTGATTAAAATAATGGCAAAATATTTTAGTATATATCTGTTTAATTAAATAAAAGTCTCATTATGTATATACATATGCTTAAAACATTATTTGTTACTCTGGTTATTCATATGGCATGAAATGTCACTAATGTCACTAATACTCAATTGCCTCAGTTGAGTATTGAGCCAGTTTGATCTTGGGGTAAAATTACAGATTGTAGAAATTAAATTTATTGGATGTTTATTTTTATAAGTATTTGACACCATGATGTATGGTAACATTAAAATCAATGGCAAAGTTTAAAATTACTGAAAATATATGGGTAGCAGGATATTTTATTTTTCACGTTTCATACTTCTTTTTTATAAGCAGATTAAAGATAGCTGTAGAATTATTTAAACTGTCCCCCTTTTCTGGGTTTTCCCACCCCTCCATCCCCATCCCCAACAAGTTTTTGACTTATTTTCATCTAGGAAATGGGCAGAAATCAAGGCTAAGACAATTCTGACTCCAACTTTACCTTCCCAATTTTGAGTACTTTATATCTCTATAAAGGGTTATAGAGATATGAAATAATATTTCTTTTACTAAACTAGCATTAAAATAAATACACTGTGAAAATGATCTTCCATAACCTTTCTATAGAACCTTTTTAAAATAAGAAATTATTAACAATAATACTCATATAAATGTCCAAATTAATTAATATTATTCAGCCTGAATAAAAGCTTTAATGCTGTCGTTTCTAACTTTGAACAAGTTGATTAAGGCTAGCTTTAATTCCTTAAAGAGCTTTTAATATTATGATAGATGAAGTGTTTGCTGTTGTCCTTCTTACACTGTGTCTGTAGACATTGTTCTCTCAGGGAAAGAAGGTATTGTAGACATGTTCACTGCCAAAGTAGAATACCTTCTCTTGGCTCCCTTTTCTTTCTTTCTTTCTTTCTTTTTTTTTTTTTTTTTTTTTTCNNNNTTTTTTTTTTTTTTTTTTTTTTTTTTTTTTTTTTTTTTTTTTTTTTGTCCACTACATGATTTTTAGTGGAATGTTAATACCAATTATTGAAACAAACATATTTTAGGATGGAGTCTTAGAACAGGGCAAGAACTTGCTCTCTTCTGTTGCCAAAGGTGTGCTTATGTAAAATTTACACTGTAAATTTTGTTTATTTATTTATTGTATTCTCTATTACATTCTCATATGGTTAATTTTATTTGCCTGTGAATTTTTTGGCCAGGACCTGTCTTTTTTTTTTTTTAAATCCCCTATTCTTATCTTGAAAACTTAGGTACGTACCTTATATAGCAGGGCCTTCATATGTTAGGTGCAATCACATAATGCTTTCAGTTAATTTCCATCACAGGGGAAAGGGATGGATAGGTTTTGTTTGGTGTTTTTAATGGCTTGTTTATCTTCATATATTTTTAAGACTGAAAAGCCAATAATTTGTGTTGCTTAAGAATGTGTTTTTCCATTACTTGAATTAGGAATTTAATATATTATGCATTTTTTGATGAATCTGAATTGGTCTATCTGAGAGAGCTGAGTGGCCTCAGTGCAAGATGCACTTCACAGACATAGATATTTGTTTTTTAAAAAAGTCTCTGTGCAAATTAAAATATTAGCACTACCTTACATTTCCATATTTATTTCTACATAATTTTAAGAAATTTAGTTAAAAATGAAAGTAAAGTCTGTTTATCAACAGAAAATTAAGAATGATAAAATAAGTTTTTGAGCCAGGTGCGGTGTGGCAGGCCTGTAATCCCAGTGGTTTGGGAGGCTGAGACAGGAGGATCACAAGTTCAAAGCCAGCCTCAGCAATTTATTGAGGCCCTAAGCAAGTCATCGAGACTCTCTAAGTAAAATATAAAAAAAAAGTCTGGGGATGTGGCTCAGTGGTAAAAGAACTCTGGTTTCAATTCCTGGTTAAGGAAAAACAAAACAAAACAAAACAATTGTACCTTAGTAGAATGGTAACTACCACACCCAGAAAATAAAAAAAGGAAGAGTAACTAATCTGGAGACTGACAATGTACACTTTACATTGTTTAAGTCATATGGCTCTTTTTTTCCCATCATCAGTAATTTTAATGTTGTGCTAAATTGATTCTAAACTTTAGGAAGTAATGAGATCATATATTGATTTCCATGAAATTGACTGATATGAATGGTATACTCTTCCTAATAAGGAATAGTAATTTCAGCAGTGGGAATGCATTTTTTTTCATTTTTGCAGGATTGTAATATAAGCATTTTTTAAATGATACGTTGTATTATGAAAAAGAAATGAAATTTAGCATTTTAACCCTAAAATACTAAAAATAGAATGCTATGAAGTATCCATTAATTGCCATAGGCTTTCTGTGTTAGGTTTTATTCCCATGAAATATACCAAAGGAACACTTATCCAATATTCTCTTGTTTTTAAGAAGGCTGTGTAATCTAATTAACCCATTAGATTATTAATTTTGATAATCTTCCATGATGGTGATCTATAGCATAAATGCAGTTAGCTCAATTTCACTAGTGTGAAAGTACCTTTGAAAGTGTGATACATGTTTTTATTCATTAGAGTATTGCATTTTGATTGATTTTTAATACTTCATGTTTTGTGCTTTTCCTTTGGAGGATTGGATAGCTTTAGTCAAAGCAGCTGCTGCAGCTGCAGCCAAGAATAAAACAGGGAGTAAACCCCGAACCAGTGCTAACAGCAACAAAGAAAAAGAGAAAGAAGAAAGAAAGTGGTTTAAAGTCCCTTCAAAGAAGGAGGAAACTTCAACTCGTATAGCCACACCAGAGGTTGAGAAGAAGGAAGATCTGCCTACATCTAGTGAAACATTTGGTACAAAATGCATTCTTATTTTTCTTCCCAATGACACTGGTAAACTCTTATAGTGAATAATTTCAATTCCTTGACTACCTATAATTTTCAATGTATTAAATTATTAGGCTTTTTTCCCTTAGCAAAATAGTTTGGCAAACTTTCTAAGCAGCGTATAGACAGATCTAAAATGTAAAGTTTTAATATCACTATCTGATATTAAATGGTATTAATAGTCTAGAATAGAAGTGAGTTGAAATTTTGATTTGTAACATCTTGGTGTAGTAGGTTTTTGAGTTATTTTGTGTTTTTTTTTTCCTTTTTAAATTTTTTTTGCATATATTTCAGTGTGTTGTATGGAAAAAACACTCTTCCCAGTTTTCCTAAAAAACAAAACAAAACCAAAAAAAAAAACTACTTAGTCTTTTATTTATAATATATCAATGAGGGGGGGTTGTGTTAAAGTTCTAAGGAAACACTAGATTAAAAATATAATATGCAAAGCATTTTTACCATTTAGCTATTTAAAAAAATTATGTGTTTGAATTTTGGATTTTAGATAAATTCTCACATATGTGTTCTGTTAAAAGTAGGACTTCATGTAGAGAACGTTCCAAAGATGATCTTTCCACAGCCAGAGAGCACATTATCAAACAAGAGGAAAAATAACCAAGGCAACTCATTTCAGGCAAAGAGAGCACGACTTAACAAGATTACTGGTAAACTACAATGATTCTTTTTTTGGGGGGATGGAGGGTTTCTTTTTAGAGTAGTTTATTTTTAATAAAGTAAAATGCATCTTTTGGTTCATTGTAAAGAACTGGTGAGTAAGAAAGGCAGTTACTTTTGATCCTTCAAAGTAAATGTCTTTCAATATTGTTGGTTTTTTCTAATGTGGAAAAATAGCAAATATTTTCTACCTACCTCACAGGGGTGTTGTGAGGATATTGATAAGTTCAAATGCTATAAAATCTCCTAGTTTTTAAATCACTTTGGTAGTAGGTATAGTTACTGTAAAAAGCAGATTATTGGCTTTTATCAACCTATGGTGCTAAAATGATCGAAAATACTGATAATCCTAGCCTGTTTGTGTTCATAAAAGAGGAAATTGAAGTATTAGAGTAGGGGCCAATCATACTAGGCCCTGTCTCTTCCAAGGCCTGTTCAAAATAATATTTGTAATCTTTAAAACACTAGTGCTCACGTTTTTTTTTTTTTTAGTACATGTTAAAGGTGAGTTTAGTTATTTTAATGATATAGTCATATATTCTGTTTTTTAAGACAAAATGGTTTTAGTGCCTTTGGCCTAATAAAGTTATATAAATCTTTGTTGGCATTTATTTAAATATTTTGAAGAAGCTTAATTTTATTGTCAAACCTAGAAGTAAAAATAAATTACACATTTTGAACATTTTCTCAAGAGAAGAAGCCTACCGAAAGTTGACTTCAAAAGTGAGGGTTCCTTATAACCACTCTTGAATTACTGTGTTCATCTACATGGTTATAATTGGTTTTAACAGGTGAGGATATTTTGTCTCTTGCTACTTGTTTATATTATTTTCATGCCTTTCTCTGATATAGGGCTTATTGTCTCCCAGGACAGGAATATTTCAAATCATTTCACCCATTAAACCCTTTCTTTAGAAACTGTTAGCCTGGGAGAAAGCAAAAATATTTTCTAAGTTATTGTTCTGATGGCAACTTGAGATTTCAGTTTTGTCTTGAAATTTGAACCCCAGTGCTCATGCAGGGCAGAAGTGGGATAGTACTTCTAACTCCCTGGATACAAAGATTGAAACAGCTCTACGGGAGGAGTGGAGATGGAGGAAGACAGAAGTGGTGCTGACAGGATTCGACTGCCACTTACCAGCCTTGTTTGTTTCCTTCAGTCTGGATAACCTGCTTTAAGTTTCAGTCAATATACTTTTACATATGCCTCTTCTATAGGCCTTACTGGGAGGATCAAGCTCAACATTTAAAGAAATAAAAAAGAAAACAGCTGCATTATCTCTGCACGGTCTTGGGAACACAGTAGTTGGGGAGAAAAAGAAATATTTTACCATGTGCTTCAAGTTATGATCCTGGTTGCTTAGAAATGCCCTGTGCCTTTTTGTGGAGGGATTTTTCTCTTCACTTTTCCTTGGGAATCTCAAGTGTGACTGTTTGGCAGCAACCACAGTACAGCATAAGATCTTAAGAATGTAAAGCCATTATGATCTTTTCCCTTTATTTACTCAGAAGATTTAAGTGTATGATGTTCCTTTTGGTCATTCATCTCTTTTCATCTGTTTTTGATTTCATGTTATAACTGTTATCCTGCAAAAAGACAATAGATATTGTAAGATTGTCTTCAATGCTTGAAAACTTAGGCTGGCCTCTGTACAATAAATTTCATTTGTGGTCCATAAATAGAAATGAGAACTAATAGACAGCTATTTTGTTTTGGAATAATGGTATATTTTAAACTTATCAATCTTATCTATGTGTTTCCTTTTTTCCCTTTAATACTAAGGGGAAGTGGAATTAGGATCATGATTTCTTGATCTTTCCCACACTCCATTTCATTTTACTATTTTAGGTAGGTCTAGCTAAAAATAGGTGGATACATTTAATTCTGTATTTATGCACTCTTTTTATTCTCTTTCCCCACATACATACCCTACAGTTTATCTAAACCTGATTTCTGTATAGAGAATGATATAAGAATCGCTTTTATCAAAATTTCCTAAGAAGTTTTGAGATCTTTAAGCTACAGTCACAATATATAAATATATACATTATATATTGTATATATCATATATTTCATAGCATATTATATATGTTACATTGTTACATTGTTATATATATATTACATATAACATACTTTTTTTCATTCTTTCAGGATCTTTTTTTTCATTCTGCCATGTATCTTATTGATATTATATGCTATATGCATATTGATTTAAAATAGACAATTTTACACAGAAAATTGGGAATCTAGACCTGTTGGGAACAAAATTTCAAGCAAACTGAATTTGAGTCTATTTAAATATAGAAATTGTCAAGGGATATAAGAGGAAACAACAGCAGTTTGTACAGTTCCTAATCATTCATAGGAGTTTCTGAAAGCTCTGCCTGTTTAGATATCTTTGTGCAGCATAATAAGTTTTGAAATAATTTTTAAAAACCCAGGGTTTGAATTGACCAGTAATATCTTACTGACAATAATATCCATCCAGATATCTTTGATGAGAACAAAAAGATGTTTTGAAATCCCTGGATGAAAAGTAGATCAAAAGTGTAACCACTTTGCTCTTGCTTGTACTCCCCTTGGCATTCCAGGGACCACTGATGTATTCTATTTATTCCTGTTGGTACCCACACATGTGTTTTATCACCGATTATAGTGTTGTGAAGTTGTGACTTTATGGGTGAAACTCATCTATTTTATTAAATAGAAATGAATTCTGTTTCTATTTAATGATTAATACCATGAAACTGCATTCATTTGGGATATTCTTCTGTAGGAATATATACTGATAATAAGTATTGCTAATTATTGAAATTAATCTCACTTGTATATATTTCCCTTCAGTTAACTCTCATTTTCTATTGATACTACATTTCTTCCTAGAATATTAGCAGGTCAAGGTAACAGGTTCTGGACTGCCTCTTAAAGCAGATATAAGACTCCTCTCTTTAAGCATATGTTTTATTATTTATCCTCTTTTGTTGTTTATATTTAGTAATAATAAGTTATTATGTATATAAAGTATTACAAAATTTTATTGTTCATACTTGGGCTTTTGAATTCTCTACATGCCAAGTATTCTTTTAGTCTATTTTAAGTAGTTTTCTTAAATATCCTGTTACATTCTAAGAGCACATTATAGGGCTTTATTTTTCCTTCCCAAACCAACACATGGGAAGGGTTTGGACTTAATTGGGCCTGTACTGTCTAATGTAAATTCACAGGTTAAAGCTGAATTGTTTGGTTTACTTTTAACTTTATAGTTATGATTCATCCCATTTATTCATGAGTATTAAAAGCTCTCTCTACCATCTATACTAAAGGAAATAAAAGATATAATTATTTGATATGATAACTAGCAAATATTTGTTCTGTTTAAATAGTCCTTAGAAATAGAACCTCTGCTAAGTTCTTTGACAAAACTTGGTTCCCTAATTCTTATTCTTTAATTTCAATCATTCATTGATTAGCTTGAGAAGAAAAACCTAGTGAATACAGTTTTAATTGTTAAAGAAATATTCCATGGTAAATCCTTTTTAGTCATGTAAAAATATTTTCAGAATTAGATTGAAGTTGCAGTTTAAAAACTTTTTTGTAAAATTGTTTACACCATTATTTTTCCCATTTAAATCTACATTTTATGTCATATGAGACAGAAACAAGCTATGTAGGTGGTTATCTCATGGCCCATGTTCCCTGTGGATAGTTCTGTGTTATATAATATTTGGGGCAATTTTTCCTCCTGTGAAATGATGTTGTAGACAACTTTAGTAAATAAAGGTGGTATAATTGCTGTAATAAATTTAATATTGTCAGGTTTTAGAAAGTCTTCTTTTGAACCAATGATTTTGAGTGGCCAAATGATTTTTGGTAAGCATTTATCAGTAGTGTGGCCATAAACAAAAACACAACTTTTTATGATGAGCTTATAAACTCAGCCTCATTGAACGTGCTGACAGACTTAGCAAAGAAATTTTAACCAAGTAAATGTCTAAAATTTATTAATTAGAGTTATGTTTTGTGTGTGTATATCTGCACATACACACATATATATGTCGTAAATAAAGTATTCTGGCTTCTAAAATTGAGAATTAGTGGTATATTATATTGGAGTAAACTGGAACTTACAATTTCTTTCATCATTTGTAGAATAAAGCTATAATTCAGATATTGTATGAAGGATCTACACTTGTTTTTCTCTTAATGGAAAATGAATTTTCCAGTGGTTTTGAAACTTGGAAGAAAAGATACAACTGGGCGCAGAAATAATAAATACATAAACTTAAAGGAGCTCAGTGAAATAAAAAATTTGGGACATTTTTAGCTAATAATACAATAAAGTTATTTCATATTCTAGTCTGTTTTGTGAGTATTAGCCATCTAAGAAATCTTAATGTGGATTTTTTAAGCCATGAAATTTAAGATTGGTACAAAATAAGTGTGTGTGTGTGTGTGTGTATGTGTGTGCGTAAGGATCTCCAGAGTCATTTAAAAATTCTTCACCCCTACTCGATCAACTCTTATGATTCAGTGCCTTACTTACTATTAAAGATATTTGCATTTTTGAAAAGTAAACATTGGAAAGATTTACTTCCTATGTATTAAAAAAGTACAGGAAATCTCAACTGCTAAAATTTTTGAGAAGTTAATGAGGGTGAAAACAATATTTTTTCTAATAAGACATCTCTACAATTTTTCTCAAGGTTTGTTGGCATCCAAAGCTGTTGGGGTGGATGGTGCTGAAAAAAAAGAAGACTACAATGAAACAGCTCCAATGCTGGAGCAGGTATGAAATGGTAGCATTTGATTTTTTTCAAGGTTCCCACTGGAATGATCACGGAGCTGTAGTATCCACGTAATTGACATTGCCCTTTTGATCATATATGGGAATAGGAAACTAATTAATTGATGATACATTTTTAACTCTGCCTTCTCCAAGGTATTATACAGATAAACTACAGACTTCATTAGAGCTTGTTTTCAATAGACTGGCACTAAAGCCTTTGTCTCCAAAATTTGAAGGTCTGGAGACAGGCATCCCAGGGTATATGCTTCCAGCTGGATCACCTTTAAATAGCTTATAAAAAGACCCTTACACAAATACTTTTCATTTGTGAGTTAAAACAGGGTTTTTTGACATCAAATAAAGCTTCTTTTGTAAGAAGTTTCTTTTATATTGTAATAATTGGTGTTGTTAGACTATGTGTTTTATGAATTGATCAATGAGCCATACATTTTTGCTAGGATGTATATTTTAATAACTACAATAAAAAAGAGAGTTTAAAAAACTATTAAGGGTCTGTCTTTAACCACCTAATAGAGGGATTTAAAAGTGAAGGTTGCAGTTGCTAGATTTTGCCTTGGCTACCTTCGGTTTCCCACAATACCTGTACATACTGAAATGTGCATGCTTTAACATTCTCGAAGGGCTTAACTTCTTAGGCACTGTAAGACTATAAGAACACAGTAATAGCCATAAATGGATTTCCTTGGTTCTCCTGTTTTAAAATCTGAGCCTTAATGTAGTTTTAATATATCCTTTTTGTATTATTTTGATTTTCTTTATTAGTAGCCTAATAAAGAATACTTTAAAATGAGTACCTTTTGCTATTCTCTATATGCGTTTTAAAGAACAGTCCAAATTTAATTGATATTGTATTGAGTTTTTCAGTGTTATTTTAGGCCTGGTTTGATAACAGTGCATTGTTTTGGTGCCTCCTTTAATGTTGTATTAAATTAATCACCTTTTCCATTGATTAATATGTCAATGACTCATACCTTCTGATTTTTTGTGATCAGCAAACGGTTAAGTCTTTGCCGTTATTGTCAGTATATAAGCCAAATTTTAAATGACTTTTTTTTTACTGTGTATTACTATATTCAACGTCCCAGATATAACAATATTTTGTGCTTTCACCACTGTTATGGTATCTTCAGAATGCAATATATCAGGGACTTGGGTAATAAAATGTTTCTGGAAAATTCATTACAATGTCAATCTTTCATTATGCACAATTCTGTGAGGTGAATATGATTGTGAAAATTACTTATGTGGAAGTGAGGTAGAGAACAACACCCATTTCAGAGAGAAGTACAGAAAATGATATTTTGATATTGAGTTAAAAAGGAAATAGAGGAAAATGGAATAACTCGGCTGTTTGTATTTGCATAATTAAAAATAGTTTTTTGAAAGCTCTTTGCCAGTTTTGTAACAGAGACCAATAATTAAAACTTTGTAAATTATTTTAGATTTTAAGGAACATCATGCTGTTCCTCATTTTTTGTCATTCAGGTTGATTTCAGTGTGAAAATGTTTTATAACTAAACTGTTACTTTTTATTCTACATGTTAGCCCTGCTTCAGGGTTAAAAAGCCGAGTTATACAGCTCTTAATTACATCTCATTTGGTATCAACAATAGTGCTACAGGGAGGTGTTGATTGTCACCAACTTCTATTGTCCTAATGAGTCAAAATATTGTCAAAATATTGTCACTCATGACAGGTTGATAACAGGCCTATAGCCAGAATTTACTGTGCTAATGGATTTATTTTATTTATATTTTTACAACATTCAAACTTTGGTCTTGAACCCCATTCTCAGATTATTAATCACACATTATTTAATTGTATTAGGGAAATGTCATGTTATATTTATTTTGGGATAAAATTTGCATTAGATGCATAATAATTCAGTAAGTTTTAAAAAATGTTAATCTGTCCTTGTTTAGAAGTTAAGCATCTTATCAAGATATTAATTTAAGTTTAAAAATCTTGTTTTATAACTTTGTAACTCAAGAGTAATGGATGCTGTAGTGATGTCTTTCACATATGTGAAGATGAACAATAAAATTGTTTATTTACAAGTAATGGCTCTAATTACTTTTCTGGCAACACCTTTTATGATGAGTTTAGGAATATTTCCCATTTATAGAGTACTTTTTGAAATGACTAATACCACTTATACACATGTATAATGAGTAAATCCAAGAATAGAAATGATGATAACGGAATGAGTGGGACCCTTGACAGCAGGCCTTTCTTGTGGTATGTCCAGCATGCCATCTGTAAAGCATCCAGCAGTGCCCTACATAACCAGATGTACACTTTTTCCCACCAAAATTTAAGTGACATTTACTTTAATGGGAACAGAATTATTAATTTGGTCCCCAGGCAATAATCTTTCATATTCCAGAGAACTGCAGACTACAAATTTGATGGTCAGCCCTCCCAAAATACATGGAAGTCAAAAGCATTCTTGGGAACAAGCATGTTGCTCATGGTATTAGTTAACAGCTTTGCAATTTTACTCCTTTTAATGGCCTGTCATGGAATGGATTTTTTTAAAGTGTATCATTTGTTTGTTCTCAGATACCTGTTATCAGAAATAGAGAATATAGGCATTCCTCACAATAGGGTACAAACCCATCCAATGTGGCTATTTTCTGTTATCTTTGAACAGTGAACACATTCACACATTTTTGCATATGTAGAAAATTTTACTGCCAAGTGAATAAAAATATTCTTTATGAAAGAACTGACACAGTTCTAATTTTTTTTTAAAAGTATCAGTTGGCAGGAAGAAGGTAAAAATTCTCATCTAAGAATGCGACGTATTTTGTTTTAAAATCCAATGTTTTTAACTTACACTTTATCTCTTTGGTTTTTTTTTGTTGTTGTTGTTGTTGCTTGTTTTGTATTGTTTTTTAGTCTTTTAACTCTCTATTGCTGGTGGCTCTGATTTCATGATGCATTATGCTTATGAAACTCTAGCTTTCAGCATTAAAATGAGTTAAAGATAATGTTTCGTTAATTTGGTCATTGTTTTCCTGTTGAGATCTTTCTTTAAAGGGAAACTGTCTACTTAAGGGAAATGTCCACATTCAACTTTTTAAATTGAATTATTTTATAGGAAAAATCTGAAAGTCAAAAGTTTGAATGTATTTCTCTGATTCTCCAAAAGTGATACTGCTGCTTATTTACCTAATGATTATTAATGCCATAAGACAATGTTTGATACTCTGAGAGTATTACGGATAGTACGTTAAAATTTAAGGTGAAAAGTCGACAGTATCCCTTTAAAGACAGCCAATTCAACTTTTAGTTAATAATTTGTGGGGTTCTTTTTGGTTTTTCATTTGTAATAGAAATGTTATATGTTGCTTAACAATGTTTTTGGATACTAAAGTTGCTTAACAATCAAAATAGAATACAAGAACAAAAATGAAGAAACCAAAATAAAAATATCAATTTTTTATTATTCATTCAGGCGATTTCACCTAAACCTCAAAGTCAGAAAAAAAATGAAGCTGACATTAGCAGTTCTGCCAACACTCAGAAACCTGCACTGTTATCCTCAACTTTGTCTTCAGGGAAGGCTCGCAGCAAGAAATGCAAACATGAATCTGGAGATTCTTCTGGGTGTATAAAACCCCCTAAATCACCACTTTCCCCAGAATTAATACAAGTCGAGGATTTGACGCTTGTATCTCAGCTTTCTTCTTCAGTGATAAATAAAACTAGTGAGCACAGATTTTTAAAAAATAGTTACTTATCCTATAAGATACATTAAAAAGTTTGATTGTAGTTATATTGTATTTTTATGAAGTTGTTTTGAAAATTTCAAACTTAAATGCGTATGATAGGAAAGGCTGCAAACTATTTCAGGGGCAAAAATTGTAGACATTTCTTATGATTTATTGTTCAGAGACTGTACTACTGGTTCTGCTGGTTGAGAAACCTTACATCTTAGTAACCCAAATTCCACTGCAGTTGCACTCTCCTCAACTAATAATCCAAGCTCAATGAGGCCTGATTCATTACAAAAAACAAACAAACAAAACCTACTCTTCCCCAAAAAACAGAGATAAAGAAAGGCCCATGTAGATATTTTTACTTAACTCCTAACACTATTCCTATGGATAGGTTTAGTTAGTATCCCCACCTATCTATAATCTTCTGAAATACATTTTATTTATTTTTGTTAACGGTGCAGACTTGAATTTGGTCTTTTTAATGAAATGAGAAGAATGCCTCCTTGACTATATTTTTAAAGATTTTGCTGTTTCAGTACTACTGATCTTTCAAGAATTAACTTAGTCTTCTGAAAAGTCTTCTTTCAACATGGATTTGGTTATATACGAGACAAAATTTATGTAGAGCCAGAGTTTCTCATATTAGTTTCATATTTCAGGCTAGAGATGTAAAAAGCAGTTATTTGGAAAGTTACTGGGTAAATGACACTTTTCTTTAGCTCTTTATAACAACAAATGAATTAATAACATCATCAATAAATGAATATGATACATTTCCTTATGATCTATTCCACATTGTGCCTTAAGAACAAAGATGTTGGCATTGAGAAAACTTTTGATCGATTAAACATAGTAACCTCTTTTCCAGTAATTTGCCATATTTTTCAATTTGGGATCAGAATTTATTTTTTGTCTTTGTTTTTGCTTTGTTCTTTAAATGAGTCAGAAGAAAGGATGGGAACAAAAACTAAAGTGTTTCCTCGCAATCTTCATTCCAGTATGGCACTTATATAATAATGTCACTAGAAGCACTTTATTTTGAAATTGCTTTATATCTTAGTATTATGACCATACTATCATAGCAATTGAATTATATTCTTAATTTCTTTCCCATTATCACAATATCTTTTTCATTTTGATTGTTACAAATTTTTCTTAAATATCAAAAATATCAACTTCTTTATACCACTCTTTTTTCTAAATTAGCATGAGTATATTGGCCTACATAATTCTGCCTATTCAAACCATTCTGTATGCCAAGTAAGAATAAGAAGAAATCTCAAATAACAAAAAAAAGGGAGATTTCCAAACATTTGTATTATATTGTTAAAAGACATTTGAATGACTATGTAAGTTGTTAAAAAAAAAGGGCAAGAATAGTGTCATGCTCTTTTGAAAATTCTCATTATTTGCTCAAAATGAATAATTTGTTTGTGTTCATTTTTTTTTTAATGAATCAGGCCCAGACATATATTTATAAAAAATCCATTTGGGGGGATGAAGATGGGATAGTTATTTACGTTAGTTTTCCTTTATCAGGAAAATTAAAACACTGAATATAATGTGTCTTAAGAATTTTGTCTCCTCTGTCCCCTGCCTTTTTTTTTTCCCTTAGATTGTCTAGATTTGGAATGTAGCAAAAGAGTATATATACATATAAAAGATATATATGTGTATATATCTCGTGCTTTTGCTATAAAGAGACTACTTTCCCAAAGGAAAAATGGGAATTTACACAGTGATCTGCAGTTAGAGAATTGACTATAGTCTGTCACTGGGGGGAGCAACTTGAAATTAGTTTCCATTTTATTTTCCTTTAGTTGAGATTTTAGAATTTTTGATTAACTCATTTTGTGAATACGGCACACTTTTTGCCTTTGATTACTTTTGGAACATGCCATTCCTTGTGGATATCTTGTAACAACACCAAAGGGCAGAATGTGAATCATTTTTCCCATTTATCTCCTTAAATATTATAAGATGATACTGGTATGTATCTGCTTCGTGAACATTGAAGATCTTTTTCTAGGTCCTCCACAGCCTGTGAATCCCCCTAGACCTTGCAAGCATAGTGAGCGGAGAAGAAGATCTCAGCGGTTAGCCACCTTACCCATGCCTGATGATTCTGTAGAAAAGGTTTCTTCTCCCTCTCCAGCCACTGATGGAAAAGTATTGTCCATCAGTTCTCAGAATCAGCAAGAGTCTTCAGTACCAGAGGGTAAAGTATATTGATTTCCTATAGAACCAAACATAAAGGAAGATAAAGAAAAAACTAAAATATAAAGATTATTAGAATGTTAAAAATTTCTGCTTTTCCTTTCTTACATCTTTTAGGATTTATAAGCACTTTATTCTACAAATATTATCAGGTGCCTTCTTTGTGCCAGGCATATTTAAATACCACTAATCCGTATTGATAGTAATGGGGCCATTTTCTCTATGTTAATATTATGTTACATTCTTTATTTTATGTAGTGCCTGATGTTGTACATTTACCACTTGAGAAGATGGGGCCCTGTCTCCCTCTTGACTTAAGTCGTGGTTCAGAAGTTGCAGTGCCACTAGCCCCCAATTCATCTCTCCACAATGAATGTTCCAGGGCAGAAAAGGAAGATATACAGAGGCTTGGCAATCATTCTTCCAAAGCAGTGACTGATGGGCGAGGAGCTCCAGCAGCAGCAGGTATGGAGAACTTACAACAGGCTCGCTGTGACTGAATATAAGCATTTTCATTCCTAGATGATTTCTTTTCATAAATACCTACAGGTAATATATGGAGGATAGTTTCTGTTGGTTTAAAATTTCTTTGATGAGATCACTTTCTTTATCATTATTCCCTGGACTTGTTTCTTTCCTTGTCACTCATAGCTTTTACTTGCTTCTTTCTTATATATTTACTTCTAATTAGAATTATTAGAGCTCATTATAATTAAGGAAATTCTGACTTTGGGAACTAGAAGTTACTTAATGGGATCAAATCTTAGGTTTGAAGACTTTAATAGAATTTAATAATTAAGAGGCACTTAATTTGAATTTAACCTTATACCTGTATCTTACCTATAATTCCATAGTTAGGAGCAGAATCCCCAGATACAGTGCAATTTGTCATTGTTATTTGGGGAGTCTAATATGTAAAATCAGAATGCTTAACAGTTTTTGGATGATTTTCTATTTTTTTTGTAATCTGAAAGCATATTTGGAGGTATTTTATCAAGTTGAGTTTCTAAATCTAACAGTGTTAATTCATAATTTCCATATATGGTTGCATTATTTTATTTATAAGTTTCACAGAATTATAACCATGTGAAGAATATGTGTGTGTGTAAGCTTTTTAAAAAGCAAATACTAGTTTCAGATGTTTTTCTAGTAAATTATTGATTTGGAGTTGGATAGGTGAAAGAGGTCTGACTTGAGTCAGTTCTGAAGTGGAGAACATAGAGCAGTTTTTTGATTTGCAGCCAGGTGTATTGGTGATAATGGTATTTAACAGCATCTTGCATGAAACCGCTTTATCAGCTCCTTAGACGAAGTGTGAGGCTTGATGCTACTTGCTCTTTTCTAGTTGTGGTGTATATTGAAATAAAATGATAGAGGTGACTTGAGAAACATATACTTATTCTGAATTTATTGCCTTTAATTCTTTCAAAGTAAAGATGTTACTATTAAATATACAATATTTACAATTCTACTTTATCTATAAAGATTAAAGTATTTTACACATGATAGTTTTTCCTTATTTTGTTTTAAAATAAAACAGGAATCACATCTGAAGACTTGAAAGTTTTGAAATATTTCCTATGATTTCTTAAATATGGTCCATTGTCTTTGGACATTTTTTTTCTAAGTTTGTTTTTTTCTTAGGGCACTTAATTTTTCTTTCCCCCCTTTCCACAATATTTCTTAATTATCATTAACCTTTTGGGATATTTTTCCTGATGAAGGTCTTATGTAATTTTTTTAACATTCTGTCACTTGTTACTGTATCAAATAGATGAAAAAACATGTTGAATTTATAATGATATGTATCCATTGGAAAAAGTTATTTTTAGATGTGCACGTGAAAATATATTTTTCTTGACATAAGAATTTTCTGATACTGGTAAGACTGAACTATAGATCAATACAAGTGGCTATACAATTACTAAGAGTATTATGTTACCCAGATTATACATATCCTAAAATATCAGAGTGATAATTATGCATGGAAATGTTTTACCCAGGTGATTCTGCTCGTAATTATCTTAGTCTCTGTTTTTTCCCCGAATTTTGAGCATATTTATAGAGATGCACCTGACTACCTTGGGATGTGGTTCTTATTCTTCATCGTGGTTAAAATATACTGGGTAGAGGGAATACACTCCAGTCTTTATTTCCTTTTTAAATAAAAAGTAGTAACTATTTTGGGAGGAAATGTAGTAAGATAGTTTCCTGGGAAAGTGGAGAGAAGTTTAGATTTATCATGTGATGGATCTTTAGATGTGTTCGTGGAAGACCCTCTGACAGTTGGCACTTTAATTGCTTACATCAAGTAAGCAATGCATGGTCTTAAATGTTAATTACTGAAAGTAAGTTTAACTAAAGGATTATACATAGTATTTTAATTTGTTTCTGTGACCACTTTTTAAATTTTTTATCTTTTGATGGAAGTAATGAAATTTAAGTCACATTCTAATTGGACAGCTTTTGATTAAAAAATATTAGCCTGTTTTGCTTGCATTGAAGTTATAAGTGATTTGCATGCTTTTTGCAATATTTTTGCCATCTACCCTCTCTACACTCTTTTGTAGTATTTTGGAGTTCTTCTGCCTTCCAACTTAGTTTTAGAGTTGAGACACTAAGTTTTTATGTTATTGTTCTTTATATATATTTGGTCGGTTGTTATTCATCTAATTTTTAAAAGAAATTTGGTTATTCTTTAATTTTAAAGCTTTTCTAGAAAGCATTATGTACTATAACACATCAGTGGCATTTTCTGGGTGGTTTTTGTTAATTTGAAACTCCTGAGGAATTTAGAATGATGAGAATATTAATTGATAACTGGGAAGTAGCTCAGCAAACAGGTCTTTTTTGTGTACAAGACACATGAGCAATGCTTAGCTTAGCAGTGGTGCTGAAGTAGATGAAGTTATGCAAATGATCCAATCATTATATATACCTGTTCATAACAGGTTAAAATTTTGTTTTTCATTATTTTTCCAGTAGAGATAATGCATTTGCACTAATCCATCTACATTCTTCCACTGGGATGGATGGTAACATGACTAACCAAGGTTAGGAATACTTATGTTGTCCACATTAGCAAAAAAGAGTGATTGTAAATTTGTAAAACATTGATTTGGAAAACATTTATTTTCATTTTATTTGTCAGAGTGCTTTATTTAACAGAGCCAAACAATTTGAGGTATGGATACAGTCTTAGAAGAATTTAATTTTGTTAATGTCTGGGAATATAGAGTAGATCAAGTTTTTTAAAAGTTCCCTTTTGTAAAAAAAAAAAAAAAACAAAAAAATTTTTCTTGTCTTCTAAGGGATCTTAGGTCCACATATATCTATTCTTCATCAAAATGTTTTCAGGTAGGGAACACTATACATGCACAAGATACATAATGTGCCCTAAGGAATTTGAGATCTACAAGTGACATAAAGCTAAAAATGAATAGTAACAACAATTTTAATGTAAGATGTAAATCACTTAAGATCTATACGAGTACTGTTTGATAAAAGAAGAAAAGATTGTTCTTAGGAGGCTTTAGGCTGAGAGACGGCTTTTTAGGTGATCTTGGCTAGGTTGACAGTAAATCCACAGAGCAGTGCTGGAGGAACCACCCACCTGCCCTGGGTTCTTACTTTCTTTAAGCAAAAATTAAACAGATCAGCCTCCTTGAAACTCAACTTTTCATGTGTATGAAGTCTGTGGTCACTTTGGGCTCTAAAATTCTGAACATTTATCATACCATTAATGAATTAATTGATGAAGCCCAACTTTATGTCAAAGAAAACATCATGATATGTTAGGATTATTAATTTTCATCTATTCTTAGAAATGATCATATTCTGTAAAGACATAATTGGGATTGTAAATTGTATGAAAATTATATGAATGTAGTTTTAAATTTTTTAGTTATAGCCCTGATTTCAAAGAAATACCTCTAGTAACAGATCTTCATTTTTCTCATTTTTGAGCAAGATAGTATATAAATATGGGATATTTAGGTCTGTTTATCACAGACTATTTTAGTTAATGTGGATATAAACATTGGATTAACATGTGTATATGAAGAATGTACCTGTATAACCTTATCAGGATGTTCATTATCAAGCCAGTAAATATTAGGTAATTTGATTTAGTTTAGTTTTAGCTGAAATTCATTAAACTTTTCTTCATTTTCATTCAAAGTCATATCTTGAATTAGTTTTTAAATGAAATGTTGATAAGAGTAAGTAAATAAATATGTAAATTTCTCATTATAGTTAAAATAGTCCAGCTCTTCTTAGTAAATCCCCTTATAAAGAGCTTGTGAATTATATTAATGATTGGTTAACATACTTTTTTTCACTAAGGAAAAAACACATGTAGGTTTTATTAATATAGAGATTATTTAATATTGTATAATGTATTTAATGTAGGGATTATTAGTCTGAGTTAGTGTTATAAAAAAGCATGACAGAAAGAACCTAAAGTGACATTGGCTGGTTTTAAAATGGCCTTAATTTCTATCCCAACATTAACTGTGAATTTACTAAGAGCCTTTTTGTTTTAAATTGTTTTTTAACTTATCAGAATTGTTAAAACTACAACTGCAGACTTCATGATCTATCTCTACCCCTACCACAAATGTTTCTGGCTTCTACAGAGTGTGGAGTCGTTTCTTTTTTAAACTGAAGAGTCCGGGCTGGAAAGGGCTTGAGAAATCACTCTACATTTCTGATTTAGAAATTGTGTGTAAGCAGGTGTGATTCAGAGTTCTACCTCTTTTACTTCAAAGTAGCTCCGTTTGTTTTTTGCTTTTTTGTTTATATATTAGACTTCTACATAATAGTTTATTTGAAGAAAATGTTGTGTTGATAAAATTTAGTTTAAAAATCATAATATATTAATGTTCTAGTACTCAGGTTTTCAAATTCTGGTGTATTGAAATAAAAGCATTATAGTGAATTTCTTAGAAAACTAGGTATATATTTTGTTGAGTTCTAGAATAGGTCTATTTTGTTTATTTGTGTGTAAGTATCAAAATTCTAGTCAGTATTTTATTTCTGAATATTTATTTTAATATCCTTACTTGTGTAAAATGTCAACAACCCTTGACCAGTTCCCCAATTTCACTTTTGAAATTTTTCTACTTAACAATATCTAAAAGGTTTTGGTAGCCACTGGAACATGTGAAAACCAACTCTGGAACTAGCTCTTCTGAAAGCATTCTGAGATTGACTGCATCAGTTCTCCTGTACTGTTCATTGTTCTGAAGTAATGGTCCATAGCCACTGCATTTATCTTTCATGTGCTGGTGGGGTAAAGTGGAGCATATTATGGTCAGTGAAGTGGCCCAATAAGACAGTTCATTTGGTCTCATACCCCACTCCACCCCAGGACATCTCAAATTGCTCCATCTCTTGGCCTGGATATCCAGAGCTCCAGAGAAGGAAAAGCCTAAGAGCCAGTAGTCATTGTCAAGTACTGCTTCTGAATGTATCTGTGCCCACTGAGAACTTAGAAACCACATGTCTTATTTTTTGAATCATAAATGCTTTCCCATTTTCAAAAAAATATTGCCTAATGAGGTTTCCAAGATGCCAGGATTAGTAAAAAGAAACTGATTTGTTCAAAAGTCTTGATAATAAGGAAATGTAATTGTATTTCTCTCTGCTCTGATGTCCCTTTTATTTTCTGTGTTGTAAAAAATGAGATTACCACTATTCTTATTAATTTGAAACTTTATTAAAGCCTTATTGGTGTGTGTGTGTGTGTATATATATATATATATATATATATATATAAAATTTGAGTGATATTTTTATATTTTGTGTTTAAATTATGTAAAGTATTTAAAATAAGATGAATGAAATGCTATTTTGATACCATTATAGATTATTTTTTATTTTTTAAAAATAAAAAAACTAATAAATGGAGATGATATTATTGCATAACTTAATAAACCAAAATAATACTGTAAATGCACCATAGTGTATTGCTTAGATTAACCCTAACCACAAATAAGGTGTCAGTATTGGGAATGACTGAATATGAGTTGAGAAGCTTGGTTGAAGGTATCTGTTTTAGTTAGCTACCCTGTTATGGAGGTACAATATTGGTTTAAAAATGTATTTTGGACTATTAGATAATATTACCTAAGTGACATTAAGATTGACTACTTTTATGTGTGAACATTCCCTTGTGTTTACCTTTATATGTGGACCAAAAATAATTTGCTGAATAGTTCTGTTTTGGCTATTATTATCTAACAAATCATGATGAAATTCAGAGGAATAAGTTTGTTTAAGGCAAGAAGAGGTTAAATATTAGCTTAAAAATCTTACATAGTTTGTTGAAAAATGGTGTATTTTAACGTGAAGTTTAATATATTTCATTTGGATAGCCTGAGTAGCATTCATGTCAGAACTACAGAAGCAGAAATGGTACGTGGATCCACTGTTCAAATGTATTTTGGCACCTTCAAGATTGCCAAAGGCTGTGGTGCTATAGCAGACTTTTACTGGTGGCTTCAGACAGTTATCTTCATTGATGCTTATGGTTATTAGTAATGCTATTTCTTGAAATGCTGTTGTCTCAAAGTATTACCCTACTACAAAAGAGAATGTCAGAAAGAGTACTTATTTACTAGGCACTGGTCTGAGCATTTCACATATTTTGATTCACATAATCGTGATAAAAACACAGGTAGATCTTTATGTTTGACAAATAAGAAAACTGAAGTACAGAGACATTAAATGACATACTCAAGGCCTTATCTCTTAGAATATCGTAGAACCAGCATTGACACTGGGTAGTCTCAGGGAGCAAAAAATGACCCTTAACTTACTGGTTTTTGAAAGCAAGAAATTCCACCTTATTTCTTATTCTGGCAGTAAAATAACGTGGATCTTTAGAAACAAAGAATCTTGTGTAGAGTTTTTTTTTTTTTAAATTTTTTTTTATTTTTTTCTTATTGGTTGTTCAAAACCTTACAAAGCTCTTGACATATCGTATTTCATACATTAGATTCAAGTGGGTTATGAACTCCCATTTTTACCCCAAATACAGATTGCAGAATCACATCGGTTACACATCCACATTTTTACATAACGCCATATTAGTAACTGTTGTATTTGCTACCTTTCCTATCCTCTACTATCCCCCCTCCCCTCCCCTCCCATCTTCTCTCTCTACGCCATCTACTGTAATTCATTTGTGTAGAGTTTTGTGAGCAATTATAATTGAAATCATTGCCCCATATTTCTAATTTTCTCATTAAATTTATATCTTTTCTCCCTAATCTACAGGGATATTGAAAACAGAAAAAAAAGTGAAGTTGGAAGAAAAAAGCTCAACTGCATTTGGTATGAACAGAAAGTTATATTTAAGCAAAAGACTAGAAAGCTTGATAGAGGGAGGACGGAATCTTTCTCTTCCTTTTCCCAGTTAAAGCTGTATTATGTATACATGATCCTCCACTTTACTGCTTATCAGTGTTAGTTGGCTCCAGATATACCCTTTCTTTAGTACAGATTTTGTAATTTTATGTGTATTTATTGTTAGGAGAGTCTGACTTCTCTGAGAAGTTGCTTTGTTTCTAAACATCTCCAGTTCAAATTATGGCTGTTTCAAAATAAGCCTTCACTTAATATTGTTGAGACTTAGAGGGTAGATTATACATTAGTCATTTATTTTCAGGGTTTCTTCTTCAACATGTCTGATGAAAAGGTTGCTGAGTTTTCTACTGTCTTTTCTGTCTTCTGTGCTGTAATTATTAAAAAGCATGCAGTAAAAAAAAAAAAAAGCATGCAGTAATGGATTATAGTCTTACATTGTTCTTTAGCTTAAGTAATTGGAAGTTGGGCCACTGAAAGTTGGTCAAATGTGGTTGATAGATTGTGGGCTAAACCATTCTTAGTTGAACCATAGCTGCTAGAATATATGTGCTGATTTAATTCGAAATAAAATGTTCTAGGGTATCCATTTATGTAAGGTCCACAAATTGGGGGAAAGAATGCTTTAAAACTTTAAGGAAAAACAGTATAATGAAGTGATTTTTTCCTTTTTGTTTTTAGTCTTCATTCTTATAGACAGAGAAAGTGTTGGAAGATTAGGGCTATTTATGGATTAATTTATTAAAAAAAATTCTAAAGAACAGTCTTTTTAAAAAAATCTTCTAATATTTTCTCATTAAATGATGTATGGAAATGCTGATCCTCCTCTGTGAGGACTTTATTAAAAAATGGAGTTTAACTTCTTGCCACATGAGAATTGAATATATTACTCGTTTAAAGGTTTTAACCACTGTCTGTATTAACTTCAAGGTGTCAGGAATTGGGATTTCTCAGCACTGCTAATGAAGATCCCCTCTTATAGTCCAATAAACTAAGCAGGAGTTCCAGACTCATGACATGAGCAATTTAATTGAATCCATCCACTCTGGGCAGGTGACTGGAATAGCTACTGAAGCCATAAATGCTGCTGTTAGGTTAAACCACAGAGGGACCACTCAGGATTACTCATGATTACTGAAGTATTTGTTTTTATTGTTTAGGTAAGAGAAAAGAAAAGGATAAAGAAAGAAAGGAGAAGAGAGACAAAGATCACTACAAACCAAAACAGAAGAAGAAGAAGAAGAAGAAAAAGAAATCTAAGCAGCATGGTAAGTATATTGATTGTTATTCTTGTTTCTTAATATTCTGAGATTCTTTTAATTCTCCCGTTTTATCAAAATCAAGATATAACAAAAGATCCTTGTGTTTTGAAAACTGAGATATTCTTGCAACTTCCCATTTTCTTGTAATTTCAAAAACATACACCTCTGTTTTACCAGGGTCTGTAAATTAATTACTGTAATGGTTAGGCTTTCATTTTCAGCATTGCGGTACACTAGATACTCTGACTAAGCACTTTCCAAATACCAAAGGAATCATTCTCCTTTATAGAGTCACTTAACTTTCCAGAATGAGGGAGAAATACAGATTTAAAAAAAAAAAAACAAAAAAAACTTAAGATGAAATTCGCTATGAGCACTCCATCTCTAAAGGAAATCCTGAAGGATATACTTAAAGGGAGAAGGAAAATGATGGCAAGAGGAAGACTGAGCTGCCAGTAGACATGATGAGCTTGGCTAAATCTGGACATTGTCTGTGTAATCATAGTTTGATTTATTGGGAAAACAAAATGAAATTATAAAGAACAAAAATACATAATAATGGCTCATAGGTTGGGAGGCACATCCTTGTATTTCATTGTCTTTAAGCTCCTTTTGTTGATTGGAGGAGCACCAGACTTGTGGCTTATAGGTTCAATACATTAAATGTACATTTTAAAATTTCTCATGTAAGTATTAAAGAATAGAAGCTCAGGGTATAATTTCTATAGTAAAAGGAAGAAAAATGTAATGAGTAAACCATCCACATCCAAAGAAGACAGTAAGAGAGAAAAATATAAATTACAAAATAAGATATTAGAAATAAATCCAAATATATCACTATTTATAATCATATCAGAAAGATTATTATAGTAGATTTTAAAATCCAGTCCTCTCTTATTTACAAAAGATGTATGTAAATATAAGGATGGAGAAAATTGAGAAATGTTGGGGGAAAAGTATGGAAAAAATTGGGTAAGTAAATAATGACTAAAAATAGAAATTAGAGTAGATATATTATTAACAGGTAGTCATTAAGGCAAAAATTATTCCTAGACATTAGAGGTTAACATCACATGATAAAGATTCAGTTCTCTTTATATTTTATTGTAAAAAATGCCTACATTTTATCATTGAATAATTTCATCATATTGGTATTAGATAAATTAACAAAAGTGAAAAATGTTCTACAAGATAAAAGAGGTGGTACCTTACCCATGTTGTGAGTGACAGGTCCATGCAGACACTGCGGTTTCTGAATGTGTGATTTTCTCAGGACACACATGGTTCTTAAAACTGACCATATGAGACAGGTTTAAGCAAACCTTAGCAAATGGTAGAAATTGGTATAATATAGACCTGTAGTTTCTGATCACAGTATTATCACAGAACCAGTATCAAAAAGATAAGAGCCCTGAATATTTAGAAATTAGGCAACATAGTTCTAAATAATTCATGGATCAAACAAAAAGTCCAAAGGGAAGATAAAAAAATGAGAACCTGAAAGATGATGGGAATATTGTATGTTAAAACTTTGTGAGTGTAGTACAAGGACACATAAACAAAATGTATTGTCATACAGGTGTATAGGAAAGGAAAAACAGCAGTGAGGCTTGCTACTTAAGAAGTTAAAAGATCAAGAATAAATCCCAAAAACTAGAGTTTAGTTTAAGCACATGAACAAAATTTATTGAACTAAAAAATGCTAAAAAGAATTTTAAAATGCCAAATTTAATTATTTAAAAAACTAAAATAATCAACAAGCCTCAGAAAAAAAGATGAACCATACAAATAAACATTAGGAATGAAGAGAACATAATTACAAATGCTCCAGACTTTAAGATGAACTTTAAAGGTTAGAGGAAGGTTTGGAGAACTGCCAGAAATCAAACTCAGAAAGAAGGTACAAACCTTAGTAGTCTCCAAATTTTAAAAGAAGTTTAATCAGTGGAAATGGAAGGAGACCCTCATTGTTATACAAAATTACATATAAGAGGTTATGAGGGGAATGGGAAAAAAAAAACAAGGAGAGAAATGAATTACAGTAGATGGGGTAGAGAGAGAAGATGGGAGAGGAGGGGGGTGGGATAGTAGAGGATAGGAAAGGTAGTAGAATACAACAATTACTAATATGGCATTATGTAAAAATGTGGATGTGTAACCGATGTGATTCTGCAATCTGTATTTGGGGTAAAAATGGGAGTTCATAACCCACTTGAATCTAATGTATGAAATATGATATGTCAAGAGTTTTGTAATGTTTTGAACAACCAATAAAAAAAATAAAAAAAAAAAAGACAGGACCAGAATGTTATGTTGCTAAGTTTTATCAAAACTAAAACAAGAGAAAACTCCAAAAATGTGTATAAATTATTTCAAAATTTAGAAAAAGAATAATCCCATAGTGGGTACATAGGGCCCCCATCATAAATACATATACACATCCTAATCCTTATTACCTGTGAATGTGTATGTATTTAGGAATAGGATCTTTGCTGAAGTGATGAACTAAATTATGTCAGAATAAAACATCAGGATTTAATGTTGGATCCTTAAATATGGGGGCTTTAAGACCCCCAGAGATGAAGAACAAGTGAAGGTGGAGGCAGAGTTTGGAGTAATTCAGCCCTAGGCCAAGCTGGTACTGCTAGAAGGAAGGATTGTGCCCTGGAGCCTTCAGAGGAGTGCAGTTCCATCAACCAAGACCTGATTTTGACTTCTGAACTTAAAAACTTTGAGAGAATGAATTTCTGGTGTTTTTTTCTTTTTTTTTTTGTTGTTGTTTTTTTAATATACTTGGAATTGAATTATACAGGGTCTCATTGACTTGCTTAGGGCTTCACTAAATTGCTGATGCTGGCTTTGAACTTATGATCCTCCTGGCTCAGCCTCCCAAGCTGCTGGGATAACAGGTGTGTACTACCATGCCTGTCAAATTTCTGTCTTTTTAAGCCACCAAATTTGTTGTACTCTCTTGTGGCACAGAGAACCACTTCATGAAATTCACCACATTAAGAGGTAAAGGAGAACAAACGTTACTGTCTATAAATTTCAACACCTATATGCACTTTGGTTTTTATTAATACTGTGAATAGCTGAGTATAAAATCTTATTTAGAAATATTATAGGCCTAAGTAAAAGTAAGAAAATCCATATTCATGGTTTGGAAGATTCAATATTGGAAAGATGTCAGTCATGTTAAATAGATGTATGTATTCAGTGCTGATTCTAAAACTTAAAATGGAAGAATAAAGCCCCAGAAATAATACAGTTACTCTTGAGATAGAAGAAGATTGACTATTCAGCTATAGTTATTAAGGTGCTCTGGTATCTTGGAGGAATATATGTAATGATTAAGGACAAAATAGATAGTCCAGATCAAATCCATTATATTTGTACAGATCTTCTGTTGAAGATTTAGTGGGTAAAGGGTAAAGATTACTAAGTGGCAGACCAATTTGTTATTAAGATGGGGTAGAAAAATGAAAATGCATTCTTTTCTTATACCATACACAAAAATTATTTCAGGCATATGTGGAGAGAAAATTGTAAAGCTTTGAAGGACAGTATACGAAAATATTTTTATGATCTTTATTTAGGCAGGGTAGAATTTCTAAACAAAAAATGCTAGCCCTGATGGGAAAAGTTGAAAATACGGCTAGACTGAAATTAAGAAGTTTTGTTCATCAAAAAATAGAGTGAAAAGACAACCTGCAAACCACAAGAAATGTAACACGTATACCTGACAAAAAAAGATTAGTATTTTGAATATATTTCTACCTTTCTGAATCAAAAATGGAAGTGGCACAGAATGAAAAAGGGCAAAAGACTCTAGCAGGTTCTTCACAGAGACAGAAACCTCAGGTGGATCATAGTAAGATGTTCAGGGTAGTGAGAGGCTGGCTAAATGCAGTTCATAGAACATAGTGAAGTATATTTCATACCTGCCATGTTGCAAAAAATACAAGGTAAATACTTTAGATGTTGCTGAGGAATGGAAACAAGTATACAATTACAGTGGAAAATAGGATGAGTGCCATGTGCCCTGAAAGTTCCTGAGGAAACTCACATGGTGCTGTGGAGCACGCGCAGCCAGCTCTCCTGTAAGACACTGTGTCCCTTCAGCAGGGTCGCTCCATGGGCTGAAAAGCCTAATTACATCTACAGGACTCTTGGGGGCAGGATGTTAAGCTGAAAATCCAGTCCCTTAAGAGAACATAATTCTATTCAGGTCAGGATTAAAATGTTATCATACTAAACAGTATTGTTTTAGTGATTGATTATGTGGGAGAGCAAGAGAATGATGAACAATAATTCAGAAAATTACTACCTCTGAGGTGGGAAAGGGATGTTTTATCAGTTCATATTGGAAAGTGACACAAAGAAGGCTTTAAAAATGGTGAGTTTTTCCTTCAACTGCAGGATTGGTGCCTGAGTATTTTGTCGTATTGATTGTCTTTATGTCATGCTCATTTTTTTTCATATTCATTAAACATTTAATAAAATGAGTTTTAAAAGATGTAAATGTATAAAGGTTGCCAGGCATTGCTGTAGTGGGTAATCATGATTGGGAAATTCTTCAGATCTCAACTTTCTGTCTAGTCCAAAAATAGCATCTAATTTTCCCACAGAATGTGAGGTTCCTATATTCTCTAAAGCTGCCAGAGTAAATATGAAGATAGAGGATCACAGTGAGATTGACAAGATTGAAACCACTTTTCAGGGAGAGAGTCTTAAACATTTCCATGCACTCCTGTGCCTCCCTTGCTTCTCAAGTCTTTCCTCCTACTCTTCTACCCCTCCCCAGCCCATCCCTGACCCCTCCACGTATTGCCTAAGAGCCCTGTAAACAAAAAACCATTAACCATAAACTGTGATTACCAAATACCCTCCTATGAGTGGTGCGTCATAAGCTTTAGACTGCAGATAACACTGCCTGATGAACTCTCTACTAATCTGTCTCTGGGGGATGAGCCCAGCCAGGTGCTCCAGTGGAAACCCTGAATCCTCCCACTAGGAGCGGCTAGTTGTTTTAGCCATATGATGCTGCATCAGTGAACTGAGGCCTGCTCCAGTCTGCAGTGCCAGTCACAGAATCTTACATGTTATAACATGGGAAGTTTTGGGGAAAGATAACAGTGGAGAGCTGATTAAAAAAAAAAAACAAAAAACACCAGAATAAGAAAGGGGCCACACTTGGTGGCAAAGGGTTGGGTAGAGAGGGCTTGTGAGAAGGCTACAAGTGGTAACTTGAAAGAAACAAGAGTGATTAGAATCACAGAGAAAAAACTGCAAAGAAAACTTGCATCTTAGAATAGTGATCAGCCCTTAACTTTAGTAACCTTTACAACAACCCTTTTAAAATACAGCACTTTAAATTACATATAGATATTTGTATATATCTGTATCTGTATATTTAATGAAACAAGAAGAACCTTGTACTTTGTTTATGTTTTAAAATTAGGCCTGTAAATGAACATTCTTGCTTTGTCCAAGGCATCCTGGTAAATGCTGATGATGCACAGAAGCATTGCTATTTGTAAACACAGGTGTTGAGTCTGGTAATCACCAGCATCTTTGTAATTAATTATTCCATTTCAGGAAAATTTATTCTGGGCTGTTTACATTCATTTGGAAGTGATACTTTCCCCCAGATGATTAGAAGAGTGATATTTAAGTGGGAAGTATGGGGTTTTCAGTAATTTTAAAAATGTAAAGTCATCTTAATGTTTAAGAATTCGCAGTATTACCGTCTGAGGTTCCTACTAGAAAATGTTTCTTAGTGTACAAGTAGCATCATGAGGGATTTTTAAACACCTTTTATTCACAACTCATAATATTTTTTTTAAAGAGAGAGAGAATTTTAATATTTATTTTTTAGTTTTCGGCAGACACAACATCTTTGTTTGTATGTGGTGCTGAGGATCGAACCCGGGCCGCACGCATGCCAGGCGAGCACGCTACCACTTGAGCCACATCCCCAGCCCAACAACTCATAATATTTTGCATATCGTGCTTGTATTCATTATGTACCAAACACTAAGCATTCTATACATATTAATTCATTTAATCCTCATGCTAACTGTACATTAGTGCCTGACAGCTGCATTTTACAGTTAACTATAGCAGAGAGAAAGAGAGTCTTCTAATTTGGCATAGGTAACAAACAGTGACAAGCAAATTACACCCGATGGAGTAGTTCAGATTTTAATTTGTACCACTGAGCTATATTAATTTTACCTCCTAAACTTTCAGGATTGTTTATCAGACTGTATTCTTCCTTCAACAAGTTTTTACCTATATTTCTTGGCATACTAAGTTTTTATTCTTGTATATTATTCATTTAAATGAGATTGCAGAGGCAGCAGTTTGGCTAAGTGGTTCTTCACAG
Organism: Marmota marmota marmota; assembly: GCF_001458135.2. Lineage (NCBI taxonomy): Eukaryota > Metazoa > Chordata > Mammalia > Rodentia > Sciuridae > Marmota > Marmota marmota. Next base: position 29,276,283 of record NW_025999949.1, read on the forward strand.
CTATTCCATATACTACTATTGGGTTAGGACATTGTGATGACCAGAACTAGTTTACAAGCTATAACATTAACATCAGGTTCAGTCTGTGTGGATGAGGAATTGCCATGTTGGGGTTTATTAGTGGTATCTTTACCAGTTTTTACTTTTGTTACTTTGCTAACTTTATCTTTTTCTTGTCCCTGTTAACACGAAACCGAAAGTATAAAGAGATTAAAAAGAGCTAGAGCTAGAAATGCAGAGATTCAAAACACTGTATAGTAAAACCAGAGGTTCCCTGACAAGAGCTTGTGAGCACACAGATTGGTGTTTGGTACAAGTGATAAGTATGTGCAGGTATCTCCCAGAAAGGTGTAACCTGGTGATGAGGGTAGCACAAAATAAATCCATTTAAAATTCATAAAAGCTGAGGTGATGGAGAAAAGGGGGTCAGTGTAGGAGATTACTCTGCTATAAGCCTTGAAACAGCAGAAGACTCTTGATTCATAGTAGCCAGAGAGTTTAGGAGTAGGATGCAGGTAGTATGCCAAAGGCCAAAATAATTCATTTATTTGAGAATATAATGGTAGGGTGATTTAATATCAGCCATGTTTTACTTTTAGCACCAGACTGTGATTCCTGTGATTATTTTTACAGACTCCTCTGTTTGCTTCCCTGAGAGGGTAGCATAGAATGTAGTATTTAGAGGGCAGCTTTGGAAAGGTTTCAAACCTTTGTCTCTCTCACAATTTCCTCATTTCTAAAATGGTAGTGATCATTTTGACTGTGAATATGTATTATCAATATTAGATAGGATAATCATTGAAACATACATGACACAGTACCTGGCATTTAATAGATGCCCTTCCCGTACCTGTACCTGGGTACCTTAGTGTTGGTCAGGCTGCAGTGTTACTGTAAGCCTCAAAGAGGCAGAAGAGCACAGTGGCTGTTGTCTGATGGCAGCAGCAGCATCCCAGTGTTTTTGTTCCCCACTGCTGGGCCTGAGGCCCAGAATCTGGGCCTTCGTAGGCTTTCCAGGTAGTGCATGCTTGCTTTAAATGTGTAAATCTACCCATAGTGCTTCTTGGTTAAGAGTAAGGCTCCTGGAGTCATTCCATCTGGATTTGAATGTTTTCTTTACCATTGATAGCTGAGTGTTCATGGACAATTTACTTAACTTGTTCTGCCTCAGTTTTTGATTTGTGAAATAGTACTAGCAGCTGACCTTCTCTTATTGGATGGTTGTGAGGATTAAGAGTTAGTATATAGAATGTGCTTAAATTTGTTTTCATCACAGAGTGGCTATGCTCTGGTGTTGTTATGATTACCTGGTAAGTTTCCCAAGGCTGCCATCACAGATGACTATAATGCATGTTTGTTTCCTTCATAGTCGGAGGTCAGATGTCCAAAATAGGTTTTACTGGGCTAAAATCAGTAGCAGCAGTACTGCATTTCTTTGTGGAGTTCAAGGAGCAGTCTCTGTCTTTGTCTTTTCTAGCTGCTGCATTTCTTGGTTCCAGTCCCCTCTCACCCTCAAATCCAGCTTTGGCCAGTGAAGTCTCATCATTTTATTATAACACTGGCTCTTTTGTCTTCCTCTCTTACTTTTAAAGATCTGTGGGATTCCTTTGGGTAATCCAGCTGGGTAGTTTAATTTCATCTACAGCCTTAAATTCCCCCTTGCTATGTACTTTGAAATATTTCCGGGACCCAGAGACCAGGACAGAGGCGTGTGTAGGAACTGTTTTTCTGCCTACTTCACTGCCAGCTTCCAATAAATGCTTAGTTCTGACCCGTGTTATTACTACTCTTCTGTTGTAAACTTGCTTTTCCACTTTCTTTTTTGACCTTTTCTCAACTCCATCCACTCTTCTCCCCTTTTATTTATTTTCTAACCTATCTCAGTGACATCATTTGCTTCACTCTCAGTTGAGGAGACAGACACACCAGGTGGAAACTTATTCTTCTTCCATCACTTACTCTTCTTCCATCACATGTACACACCTCCCTGCATGTGTGCATCCTCTCCTTTGCCTTATTAGTATGAAAGGAATGTTTGTCTCTCTTCTGAGAGTCCCATTTCTTAGCACCATCACCCATGCCCCTGCATCTTTAGATTCATGTAGACGATGTGTGTATAGGTTCTCCCATCTTAAAAAGACATGCTCTGAATTCACATTCCTCTGGTTTCTCTGTCTCCTGATTATTCTCTAGCCCCATCTTGGACTTGCTTTCATCACTATTTGCTGAAACAGAAACCTGGAAGTCCCTCTTGATGATACCATCTCTGCTCTCTGCCTCCGATCTATAATATCACTCATCTTTCTTGATATCCTCACTTTCCTCTCAGCTGCCATCATCTCTGTCCAAGCCACCATCAAGTCTTGCCTGGATTGCTGCTGAGACCTCTGACTTACTGCCTTCATTCTACCACTGAGCAATCAGAAGTAGTATTGGGCTTGTGTCACATCCTGTCACCCTTATAACCTTCAGAAGCTTTTTATTACCTTAGAATAAAACTATAAACACTTGTAACCTGATGTGGCCACTGTCAGTCCAGCCTCCTTTCTTATCTCCAGCCTCAGTCTCACAGTTGTCAGGTAGATGTGCCGTGTGCTCCTAGGCTTCATAGCCTTCCTCAGTGCCTAGAATTGCACTCTCATTCCCTCAGACTGCATGGGGCTCTTTCCCCTTGTGTACATCTACAAGATTCATCCCAAGCTGAGAAGAACACAGCTTTGACAGAGCTTTTCCAGGACCAGTTGATTTCTTTCAGAGGCTTTTTGCTTGAAACATTTATTGATCAAATTATCACTATAATACTGTGCTAGACATTAGGAGAACCTCTTAACAAAACTGCAAAAAAAGAAAAAGAATAATTTCATTTTGCATATTTTACCACACACATAGCTATGATTATAATGGAGCATAACAGAAATAATCATTTTTCGTGTCTGGACCACCTGACAAGAGTTTACTCTGGTGCCAGTTAGAACCTGGGGATCCCTGCTGAGTGTGCTGCATGGGGTGTACTGATTTCCTGGTCAGATGCATCATTAGCTAGCTGTTCTCAGATGAGAGGAGGTGGTAGTGTGATTGTTTTACATACCCTGAAACATGACTTCCTTATGATTTTTGTAGTGACCTTTCTTGATTACTTGATACTTTATTAATATGTCTTTGTGTATCTTATGTTGCAGACTATTCAGACTATGAAGACAGTTCCCTAGAATTTTTGGAAAGGTGCTCTTCTCCACTAACTCGATCTTCTGGGAGTTCTCTGGCTCCGCGAAGCATGTTTACGGAGAAAACTACAACCTATCAGTACCCCAGGGCAATTCTGTCCGTTGATCTTAGTGGTGAAAGTATGTGTAACTGTGTAATGGTTAAAAAAAGACTACATTCCTAACTGTGAAATTAAGAATATTGAAAAAGTTATTACATAAACTAATAGGAAAATCGCAATATTAGAAATATGAGCTGTATTTTAATTTGTATAAAGTAAAACTGGCTTTTCTACTTCGTGGTGAAAAAGAGAATCAAGCAACTAATACCAGTGTCTACTATATATAGTCCTTCTATTGGTGCTTTTACATATATATCCATATTCTTTTCTACTAACTTAGAAAGCAGTATTGTTATCCACATTTTATAAATAAAACAAGCAAAGGCTTATGGTAATTTTATGTTTGATCAGTGTTAGGATTAAAACTTGAACTGAGGTCTTCATTAGCTCCAGAGATAATGTTTTTTCTACCAGATATTTAGCATAATTTTTAAAATGTACTTTAGATCTGTGGGATGTGGGACTGTGCTCAGGTCAGGGATTTGTGCACAGTCAGAAATTAGGCCCCATCAGTGTGAAAAGAGCACTAGATTTGGAATTTTCAGATCCTCCTCCAAGTCTGCTCCTGATAGTGGAAGGTGATGAGGACTCCTACAACTCCTTCTAATCCTAAAGCAGTAGGAGGAGAGACTTTCCCACATCTAGACACTGCGGGCAGTGGCTTCACAGTAGAGCTGAGGCACAGTAGGGACCAAAATCTGGATGAGAGGTAAATAAGACAGAGGCTTCATTTTTGATATAGCCCAGGGATCCTTGTTGGTGAGCTTGCTTCCTTAACCCTTCTCCGTGCCCTAGATGGTAGATACTAGGTTTGGTTTTCTTTTGCACTGTTACTGCTGGCTCTCTTCCAGGCCTTACTCCTTCCTGGCTCACTGTGGAGAAGAGCATATTCTTCCCTTTACTATGAAATAAGCACACAGCACTTTTAAGACATTAGGAAAAGGATTAAGAAAAATGATCTCCCTGCCCCTCTGCCTTTTGCCAACAAGCACAAGTCACTTTCTTTGTATTGGGTCCAATGGTTCTGAACACCCAGGTGTACATAATAATCATTGTTGTACTCTGATCCTGGGTCCTACCACAATTAAATGAGATTTCTGGGAGGATCCTGCCAAAATATAGTTTCTGGGCAGGGTTTAGAAATCACATAGGAACACCCATACCATGAGCCATCAAGATTTGAAGATGGTGTCTTGCTAGAGAGTGTTGGAGAATAGGAGTTTATATCAGGCTAGCAATAGTGCCAGACAAGAATATTGAAGAAAAGGGTATAAACAGTCAAATGTATGCACCCTTAATTCTACCCTGCCTTCTGTATAATTGAGCACTGGGCTAGGAGGAAGAAAAGAGGTGTTTAATAGAAGCAGGTTTGCAAACATGAGTACACATCACAGCCATTTGGAAGACACATTTTCTGAGCCTTTTCTCAGAATTTCTGATTAATGCTGGGCATGGTGGTGCTCACATGTAATCCCAGTAGCTTGGGAGGTTGACCAGCCTCAGGAATGTGATGAGGCTCTAAACAACTTAATGAAGACTTGTCTCAAAAAATAAAAAGGGCTGGGGATATGACTCACTAGTAATGTATCCCTGGGTTCAATCCCTGGTACCAAAAAAAGAAAAAGGAAAAAAAAAAAGAATTTCTGATTAATAACAAGTGCCCAGGTGATGATAATGTTGCCAGTCTGGGAACCATACTTTGAGAATACTATCTTGTGAACCAGCAATAATAGTTCAAGGGGTAGCAGTTCAAAGGAAACTGGTGTCCTTGTGGCCACTCAGTTGGCACCATTGTCCCCACGCCCCCTCCCCCATGTAAGTGTAAGAGGAACTTTTATTCGCTTTTCTTATACAACTTTCAACTCAGTTTTCAACCCATTTACTTGGCTCCCAGAATTCAACCAAACATACGTTTAATGCTTAGGAGTTAGTTATTCAAACTGGATTTTCTGGTCAATTTGTTAAATTTACATGCTGACACCAAAAAGAACTGATGACCATTCAAGTATATGTACGTTCCACACTAATTCCTTTCAGTGATATAGTTTTAACCTTAGTTTTTATTGTATTATGATTGCCATCCATTTAATACCATCTATATACTACAGTAGTATTTGAAACTGCTTATCCATTTGGAAACTTGAATTTATATTTAGGAAAACCTGAGAGAAAATACTAGTTTTGGATTTAAGCCCACAGGATTATGGATGAATGAAATTTTTCTCTAGAGTCTTAAAACTGTTCATATTATTCATATTAGAATGATTTTTCCTGTCTCATTTCTTTACTTCTGGATTCTTGAATGCTTTCAGGTATTTCTCTACCATTACCTCATTTCTATTGACTTGATTTTCTCCAGAATGTTCCTGGGACCTCAAATAAAATATTTATATTTCTATAAAATATTAACTTAAATAAATAAAAACTTAGAACATTCAAAAATATTGAATCAGGATAAAAATAAGTAAGATTAGAAGCTGATAGAAGAAGCACTACATCACAGGAAATCTTTTGTTTTTTACTTTTTTCATTGTTGATAATTGAACCCAGGGCTTCATGTGTGCTGAGTATGTGAAATATTTAAAACAAAAATAGGATGAGTTTTTATAGTTTGAATCCAGCCAACTTCCATCTAGTCCGATTTAGTCTGAAAAGAACATTTTCTCTCTATATTGATTTTTGACTACAGTACATATCAGGCCTAGCTTAATTTTCTTATTTGAAGGTCACTCTCACTTTGCTAGGGTATTTTGTTTGAAGCCTTCAAGTTTGAAACTCCTCAGGGTCATAACAGTGAGTAAACCTACATTGAAGATTGGACTGCAGCAGCACTTCTCCTACTGGTCCAGGTCCGTGGTGCTTAATAATTTAACAGAATGTGGCCACCTTCCAGTGAACAATGCTTTGCTTATTCTTGCTTTCATGGATTTTGACGTTCTAGAAAGGGGAGATGAATGATACGCTAGTGAAGGAATAAAGAACACGGTATGACTAGGGAAAGGGTAGGTGTTGTACTAAGGAGTGTCTGTCCAAGAGCCCAGCTGAGTGGGCTCCATTTTGGAAAGGCCCAGCAGCAGGGTTAAGGTCTAACAAGTGCCTTGTGAGGACTTAATTCCCAACTTTTCTCCAGCTAACTATAGTATCATAAAACCTTCAGTGTCAAGTCGTCATTTCTTTCCCTTATGGTGTTATAAATAGAGTCCCTTATGTTTAGCTTGATTTTTTTTTTTCTCAATAGCCTGGACAAAATGATAGGTTTTGGCATCTATATTATTACAAACACAAACCTGAAGCCTGCCATTTAAATCAAGTTGTGTGGCATGATCGTTCATATAATCTAGTACCTGGAATATACTTAATAATTATTAAAGAATTCTATTAAAATGAAATTATATTTTTAAAACATTCCTTGGGGAACTCCTGATCCTAACTGAAGAAATCCTGATGAAATGAAAAAGAACACAGGCCTTAGGATCAAGTAGTCCATCTTACGTTGGCTTTATCACCACCTGGCTGCACTACTCCTTCAAGTTATGCACTTGTGTTTAAAGTGCTCAAGATAGGGTCTTGTGTGTATCAAGTGCAACAGTAGTGCTACTGATAGTATTAATAGTATTATTATTAGACCACAGGTGGGCAAGCTCTTTCACATCTTCGAAGTTGCTTATCTCGGTGGTACAAATAATAAAACCTGTCCTTTTTACAACCAAAAAAGGGTTAATGTTCATGAAAACATTGGATCAAAAGGGAAGTATGTGGAATCTATACAAATTTAACATATTAATACCAACCTTAGCCATGTTCTCTGTAAGCATCAATACTAGGGGATACTTACTGTTATTTAGAACAGTGTGTGCATAGGATGGGAAACAGTCAAAATTACCCAGTCTCCAAAAGTAATGTTTCTTTGTCCATAGAGAAGTACTTTATTCACATCTATTTGCTCCTTATATAAATACTTAATAGCTTTTATTCACTTCTCAGAGCTCCTTTTTTTCTGAAAAATAACATAAAAATGGAAAAATTGTGCTGAATAAACATTTTTTTAAATATCTTCTAGACTTATCAGATGTGGAATTCCTAGATGATTCTTCAACAGAGAGTTTACTTCTGAGTGGGGATGAGTACAATCAAGATTTTGACTCAACCAATTTTGAGGAATCTCAGGATGAAGATGATGCTCTGAATGAAATTGTGCGATGTATTTGTGAAATGGATGAGGAGAATGGCTTCATGATTCAGGTAGGTGATTCACCTCTCTTCTCTGCAGTAGGAATTTTGCAGAATCCCCCTAGGTGCATCAGAAGGCCTTCCCTTTTTACCAGCCATCTCATTGGAGATACAGGTCCCTAAGGTATTGTCATTTTTTAAATGCCAGTAGTAATGACTAGGAAATCTTTTCATCAAATAAAATAGCCAGTTTCCTTATTTTAGAGATACTGACCCTTAGCTACAGTATTTCTCAGTTTCAAGCTGAAACTCTTCAAAGCATTGTAGTGGATAAGCCTCACATTGAATGTTGGACCACAGTAGCCATTTTCTACTGGTCTGAGTCCGTGGTGCTTAATAATTGACAGTATATAGTTACCCTCCAGTGAGTGGAATTGGAAGTGTTAAGTTTTCAGTACTCTCAGCAGAAAGGAAAACTCTTCTGCAAGGGTTAGTAACCTCTCCGTGTAGGAAAGATACCTATAAGAAAAAAGAGAAGCATAACCCATATTTTGTGGTGATGTGGAAGATTTGGAGAGGTTAGTTACCAGAATAAAGCAAGTGTAATCTCTTCTTCTTTCCTTTTTCAATGGTATTCTCAAATAAGAGAACTAATTTTATATTTATACTCTTTATTTCTCCTACACAAGCAGTACTTTGAGAGGCTACAGGCACTGTTGCAAATTTGCTTTAAAAATATTCTGCACTTTAGTTAGATACTTTTGTGCTAGGGATGTCTCTCAGTGGTAGAGAGCTTGCCTGGCACCTGCAAGGCCTTGGGTTCAATCAATCCCGTCCCCACTACCTTGCAAAAAAAAGAAAAAGTTTTACATGTGTGATTGCCTAAAAGTAAGTGGGAAACAGATGAGGAAAATTCTGACATTTTTATTATTTATATAATTTATCAAAATCTATTTTAATAGATCCAAAAATAAAATCAGCCTTGATTTCATGACTTCCTTTTGTTATAATGAATGAGGATTGAATTTTTTGTGTCAAGAAAGCAAACCAGCTTCTGAAGAGGTGGCATGATATTGACTTCAAGGGTGCCTTTGCTGTCAGCACTAAGTCTCCTCTGTTCTCTGGCAGTGTGAAGAGTGCCTGTGCTGGCAGCACAGCGTGTGCATGGGGCTCCTGGAGGAGAGCATCCCGGAGCAGTACATCTGCTACATCTGCCGAGACCCACCTGGTAAGGCTGCTTCACTGTGCTCAGTACAAGGTGCCTGATCAGCTGCTCACATTCTAGAGTATGTCCACTGCATATGGCACCACTGCTTCTTGGTCAGATAGACTCTGCTTCTGTATAAAAAAATTAAGAATATTTTTCCACTGTTTGTTATAGTTTGAGTTTTGTATTAACTGCTTAGACATACTATCATGAAAGACTTTTCTTGGAAAACTAGCTTTTGTCTATTCCTATGTGTTGTTTTTAGTGAGGCTTATTTATGGTGTTTGAATGGACTGTAGTCTTCATGGGTACTCCTCCTGGAAAGTTTTGAAGAAGTTTCTAGTCTCTATACATTTCTGAATATGTATATTCAGCTCATTGTAGAGTAGATGAGATCTCAGGTCACTGCCTGTGATCACCTTTTTCTTTGGAGCAACTATAGCACAGACGATTGCATTATACAAAGGAATAGCACTAAATATGGCAGACTGAGGGGACACCTGAGCTTTTTGACTCCTAGTCTATTGTGCATTCTACTTCATGCCTTTCTCTATGTCAGGAGGGTCTTCAGGTAGCAAGTTCTTCATACTGAATATAGTTTCAGCCCCAGTGGCAAAAAATAACTATGTATTCTCATTAAAAGGCAGATGAATTGTTCCCATGCCTACCAAAAAGAAAAAGCCATGGTAAGAAGCAAGAGAATGATTGAGACCTGTATCAGTGAGACATTTCATACTCATGTGTTTAGTAACCTTTTTTGTATACCTTCTATTTGCCAAACATTGTGGTCAAATGAATGATTCAGGCCGTGCTCTCAGCTGTCTCGCAGTGGAGGAGGAGGCACAGACACATGAATGTCTAATTGTAACAGGATCTGATTTGTATTAACATTAAGGCTAGAGGACACTGTGAAATCATGGACATGGAGCAGGGGTCCCTGTTTGCTCACCTAGAATTCTTTGTTACAGCCACTTAAAAACAGAGATTAGCGAGAGAGAGAAGATCCCCTATAGTTTCTCTCCAGCCCTGTTATCCATTTTAGAGGACATATGACTGATACATAAAATTTCAGTGCACTCAGGGTTCCCTTCACAGGTGTCATCTGTTACTGACTACATCCTTAATGAGATTTCTGAGTCCTCTATGGAACACCAGAGATGTGCAGGGGTTCTCCCAGCATCATGCTGTCTTCCTGGGCTTTGAATCCAGTCTTAATTCCGCAGCTTGCCTTGCTAATGCATAACATGAGGGTTAGCAGCTGAAGGGAGATCTGGGTCAGTGGAATCCTTTGTGACTTTAATGTCAACTTCATCTGCAGGTCAGAGGTGGAGTGCAAAGTATCGTTATGATAAGGATTGGTTGAATAATGGGAGAATGTGTGGGTTATCATTTTTAAAAGAAAATTATTCTCATCTCAATGCCAAAAAGATAGTTTCCACACATCATCTGCTTGCTGATGTCTATGGTGTAACAGAAGTACTACACGGGTTACAGCTGAAGATCGGAATACTAAAGTAAGTGAGGGGTGGAGAGGGAGGGTCACACTTCAGTGTCCATTTGAACAGAAATCAGATAAAAGAGAAAAATAAGTTAATCATAAATTTAAAAAAATAAACAAGCAAAACAGATGCAGGTGGTCTTTGCATCCAGTAGCAGTTTGGAAGAGAGAATAAATATTTAAATAAACTCTACTTTTTAAAAATCAGGAAAGATTAATAATCCTTTGGATGACTGCTACTACTGCCTTTTGTCATAGAGGAGGCAAGCGTAGTTCAAGGACCATACAGCATCTGGTTTATCAGTCAGTTTGAATCCAGGCCTACTGTTGCTTGTGCTCGCTGTGTGCACAGAATTAAGGTGTGGACTTCAAAACCTTCATTGGTGAACCCTGTGTTTTGTATCCTTCAGGAATGTTCTTGAGGTAAAATAGATTTTATTTTATGAATCTGTAATTACCTTAGAGCTTATTGCACCAGCTAGAGGAACCTGACAGATCCTAGAATCCACCTCTGCTGTGCAACAATATTTAGTCTTAGTCAGATGTCACTTAAAGAAAAGACTGAACTGCTGTTAAGTGATAGATTAGAGTGTTCTTCAAGGCCTGTGTTCAGTCCTTCCTAATTTCTGACCAGAATCCGTTAAAAACACAAAATTCATATTTCATATAAAAACAGACTGTTGTTTCACTGGATATTCACAAGATTTTCTTCAATTAGACTTGCCCTTCTCCCTTCTTCTCTCCCAGTTCCTGGGTCTCCTGCATCCTTCCCTTATGACTTCTGAGCATCTCATGGTTCGGCCATTCTCTCTCCTCGCTGGTACTACCTGTTGTATTTCATGTGAACGTTTAGAGTATTGCAGTTCCCTGTGGCTCTAGGCTTGCAGTCTTCAGTCCTTCCTTCATACTTTGCCAGTGTGAGCTTAAAGATAAGAAGGAGCTTGTTTCTTGATAGCATAGTGTCCTTCTTTCTCATAGTGAGGAGTCAGCTGTCCAAAGTGTGCTCTGAGTCCCTTATGTGACATAATGTGTCACCCCATCTTTCTTCTCCCAAGTGTTTTGCCCTAGTGTCCCAGCTACACCAAACCATAACCCCTGAATGAAGCATTCTTTTGTTTTCTTTCTTTCTTTTTTTTTTCTTATTGTAGTACTAGGGATTAAACCCAAAAGCACTTTACCACTACACCCCTCCAGCCCTTATTTTTTGTTTGTTTTTTTTGAGATAGGGTCATCACACTAAGTTGCCTAGGCTGGCCTTAAATTTGCTGTTCTCCTGCCTCACCCTCCCCAGTTGCTGGGATTACAGAGGGGCACCACTGTGCCCAGATGGAAGCATTCTTTCTTATAGATGTAGGCCTTGTACCCCCAGAATAACTTCCTGCCATTAGTCTCCCTAGTAGGTGCCTTTTCATGATTACTTGCCCAATGAGAGCTGATCACTCCTTTCTTAGAAAACTGCATACTGGTGTCATGGACTTTGATGTGCTTGATTTTTTTTTTATGTCTGAATCCCCTAAATATCTTATCATTTTATCCCTAGTGCAGAGTGTAAAGGGTAAATAGTAACAAGTGAAATTTGTTACAATTGTGTGTCGTGAACCTGAATAAAGATTTCTTTATTTAAAACCATGTGAATGCTGAGTCTTGAAGGAGAAAGTTATGGATTAGGCCTTTTAAAAAAATCTAGTTTTCTTCCTTCTTGGTTTCAGTGAGAGTTTCACCACATTCAAAATTATGCTAAGGATTTTAGCTGGACCATTTCTGCCTCATATGCCCATAAGCCCTCTTTATGGTAACATTTCTGATAATATTATTATTTATTATTTATTGTAAGTACTTCATGCCAGAATAAATCACTTTCATGTGATCTTTCATTGAATTATTATAGTAAGCCTGGGAAATAAATCTCACCTGTAAATGAGAATGGCTTGCAAAGTGATTACATCATTGCCCATGTTCTCAGTGGGCACAGGAGGATTCTGTCCATTGAACTATTGAACTACAAAGCCAGCTTTTTTTCTTCTATGGGATTTTTTACTATATAACGAATATTAAATTTTCAAGATACAAAAGATAAGATTTATATTTTTAGAAACAACATATGGAATATTATTAGAAGAAAACTTATTTGACTTTTTGTGTCATTTGGAAGTTACTAATTTGCAATCAATTTTTAACCTTTTAGAAGGGTTATGCCTCCCACATAGCCTTCTTTCTCTTACGTTTCTATGACTGGAGTCCTGTTTTACTTACCCCACCATTTTAACTATTATGGAATTAACTGATAGTATCATGCTCCTTTCTTCAGTAAGGAGGGGTTAAGGGGATGCTGTCATGGATAGTAATGGGGAGTAAATAGGTACAATTGCTTTGGAGGCCAGTTGGACAATACCTAAAATAAAAATATATGCCATTCATCAATTCCATTTCTAGAAATTTATCTGACCAAAATATTCTCATTATGTGCAAACACACATACACAGAAATCCACACCCATCTATTAGTGGGAGAATAGTTGACTAGACTAAACTTGTAGGAGGTAATCTTCAGTCACTAGAGTAAATAAAAGTAAGGCAAACCTAGAGCAAATAAAAGTAAGGCAAACCTGTGCTCTGATGTGGCAAGATGCCCATAATGTATTATGGAGAAAAAAGGCAAAATCATATGAGTCCCAGTTGTGTCAAAAGAAAAAGTGAAGCTTATCTATTTAAAAAATAATGTTATGTATATTGAAAAAATCAGTTATTTATGATTTCTAAGAAGGAGAGATTTTTACTTTGCATACATTTATAGTTGGAATTTTTTTGTCATGAACAGTTATCACCTTTTGATTAAAGGTTTTAAAATGTGCTCACATAAGGGTATTCATATCATGCAATGAAAAAACTGCAATAAAAATCAATAGAAAAAGATGCATATATCAACTGATAACTTTAATGGTCAAGAGAATTCAAATTCAAATTTTAGATGAAATTCTAGAGTAAGTTAACTTAAAGAATACTCTTGTCCTGAGCCCTGACATCCTCCTTACCTAGTCCTGAAATTTATTATGGTCTTTTAACTTGTTGCTAGATTTTTTTTTTCCTGAATTGCTTTTTTTCTCCAACATTGTTTTAAGGAATAAACATCATCCTGACCTTCATCTCTGGGCTTGTTCTGGGAAGCGAAAAGACCATAATCAGGGAATGGCTGGAGTGGAGAAAAAACCAACAGTCCAAGACACAGTTAATCTAGAAGAAAAGAAATATGTACAGAACCATAAAGAACCACCTCGTCTGCCCCTAAAAGTGGAAGGAACTTACATAACAAGTGAACATAGCTATCAAAAACCACCCAGTTTTGGTCAGGACTGCAAGTCTCTTGCAGACCCTGGGAGCTCAGATGATGATGATGTCAGCAGTTTTGAAGAAGAACAGGAATTCCACACAGGAGATAAACACCATTTACAATACTCAGCAAAAGAGCATGGAATGCCAGAAAAGGTAAAATTGGTTCATTTGTCTGTGTATGGATACGATGCTGGAATAACAAAGGAAAACTTTATAAAAACATACTGAGTTCCCAGGTTTTGCCTGTATTTCAAAGTTTATGATTACTCGGTTACTTTATAGAAAAACACTGTTCATTTAAATATTTAATTATGCCCTGATTCAGAATTGTTGTAATTCAATAAAACTGTTAACCTAACAAAAATTTCAGTTTTATAAACACAATTATATACCTCCCAAAACTAATGAGCCACATTTCCAAATGAAAATGTGTGACAGAACATGAAAGTGCATATGTGTGTAGTAATTTTTGTTTATTTTTGTGTGGGATAGATTAAACATGACACTTAGAAGTCTATCAGTCCCATTTTAATGGCTGTATACACACTGAATATCTATAAGCTTATTTTCTGTTCATTTGTATTATCTTCAAGATGTTGTGCTTTCATTTTTTTATTGATTTTTCAATTAGCAAAGTCACTTTAAAATTTGTTCAGAAGAGATTATTCTATCTTCCTTATCAAATAGTAATTAATTTGGAAGGCTTACACTTCATGAAATTTCTGGTAAATTATTTTGTGAAATTAATACTCCTTTTGTGAAATAAGTTATCTCTAGCAAATCCACATTGAAATGTTGTGTGTATGTGTTAAACAGTTTCTACTCTGGAGTTTTTAGAAAATTTTTACCTTTCCTCCATTTCATTGATGTAACTGTGACAGTAAAGTTCAGTCTGAAGGTGACTAGACTTTTGCTGGTCTTTGACAATTTCCTTGATTTTTTTCATATTACTTTGCCCTCGTTTCACTATTATCACCATTTGAAATTAATTGAGGAAGAATCGAGTCCATATTAACTAGTCATTCTAATTATGGAATAGAATGAGCTCAGCACATTTTATTGAGTCCTCCCCTGCATAGCACTGTGCTAGGTGTTGTGAGGCACATATGTAGAAGCACATCCACTCCTAAGAACACCAGATGTACTTTGATTATGTGCCTGCCTTTACTTTACAGACATCCTAGGAGGCAGATCAGATTTCAAAGATCATTGTGGGTGATGAGGTTTTTATTGTGCCTTTTCCTTTTTGACATTGCATTTCATCCAGCTCTGTATGTTTTATTTTGTTTTGTATTTTCCAATGGTCCTTTGGAGAAGAATTCAGCTGCAGGGAATAAGGCATTTGTGTATAATGATAAAAAGGGCAACGAAGACCCAGGAGACTCACACCTTCAGTGGCAGCTCAATCTACTCACACACATAGAAAATGTGCAGAATGAAGTCACCAGCAGGATGGACTTAATAGAAAAAGAAGTTGATGGTAATTTAACAAAGACCTAAATACAATTTCATGGCATGTTTATTGCTATTATGAAGAAGCTATTCAAAGTTGTTTTTTTTTTTTTATTTACAGGATGAAAACTAGAGCTATTTTCCATACTAATGGCAGTTTCAGTGTTTCCTTTACACTATTTATCATATGTAGAATTTTTTAGGCTCTAGACTTTATGACTGGGTATTTATTATCTTATTATCTTAGTGGTTTTCTTTTTTGTGGTAAGATGAATATTTATTAAATATTTTCTTCTGGGCTCAGAATAGAACTCTTGTGGAATATTTATTAGTTTTATTAAACTATGTTTTCTTTGGCTGTCAGCATATAGAATTTAAGCATATTTGAAATATGAGGGGGAAACATTTTAATATTTATTTTCACTTAGGCTAGTGTTATTTAAGTAGAATTAACAGAAACTCCTACAAGGTCAAGTAGGTAAACCTTAAGTTTGCATATGAATTTTAAAATAGTTTCCTCTTCTATTTTTTAATTTTATCATCAAACAGGAGCCCTGTAAAGTAGGCAAGAAAGATATTATCCCCATTTTGTATTTAAGAAACTAGGAAAAGTTGGCTTGCCAGATTACCAAGGCAGCCTCCTTCTGTGCTCTCTGTTCCTTTCTCCTCCTAACTTGCAGGTTGCACTCTGCCTCCCCCTGACTTGGCTCTGTAGAAGCAGGCAGGACCTTGCCATTGTGCCAAATTGCAACTCTTAGTGCCTTTTCTTCCCCTAAGAAAATAAAAATGAAATGGACACCATTGAAGGAGCATCTTCCATGTGATTTTAAGCTGATTGTAGGGTTAATGTTTTGGTAGATTTTTGAAGAAAATAAATGCATTTTGACATATTCCATATTTGGGGGATAGATTTTCAAAGGAAAATAATAAAAAATGAATAATGTAATTAATTGCATTCTACCTGGAACTTTCATATACTTTGATTTTTTTTTTTTTAATTTCAAGAAATAGTGGTGGTAAAGAGGTGGTTAACTGAGAAATTGCCACCTCTTTCCCTTTGTCAAAAAGGAGGATAAACTAGAAATGACTTTAATGTAAATTAGTAGAAAGCTTGAATAGAAACAGGGAACTATCTTTTCCTGTTACAGAAGAGAGTAAAAGGAAACACTGAAAATGAAGTTAGTTTATATGTATGTAAAGAGAGCAATTGGGACAGGGATGTTGCTCAGTGGTGGAGCACCTGCCTAGCCTGCAAAGATATTGGGCTTCATCCCAGGGTGGAGTGGAGTTGGGCGGGGGATGTGTCACCTTAAATAACAGAGAGGTTCCATCCAGGGGGATGGAACTCTTGGGTGCAGAAATGAACAGTAGAACTGGCTGGATCGGGCAGGCCTTCTGAAGGCAGGGTCTGTAGCACTTGACTCAGTTACCCTTCTAACCTTCTGATTATCCAGTTTTCTGACTGTTCTTCCAGATACCATTTAAATTTGTTTGTTCTCTTCTCCTTTTTAGTTCTGGAAAGCTGGCTTGATTTCACAGGGGAGTTGGAGCCACCAGATCCTCTTGCAAGACTTCCCCAACTTAAACGCCACATAAAACAGCTCCTGATTGACATGGGCAAAGTACAACAAATAGCTACTCTTTGCTCTGTATGACAACAGTAACACTTCATGAAAATAATGTGGCTCTCTTCAGTGGAATCATTTTTATTATCCACAGGATTGCTAATGTGGATAGTTAAAAGGCTGAGTCATGCATGTTTGGTCATTTATTGATTTGTGATGTCAATAAGATGGTACCTTGGAGAGGAAAATGAAGAACAGCTTTATCAAGGAATATGAGCAAGCTGCAGATGATAATATTTTATATGCCAAGGGTCAGTGAAGTAGAATATAATCTATACTAAGGGAAACGAATTGGCAGGATTTTGAATAGTTGATTACATGAAGCTCAAGATACCTGTAGAATGTGGTGTGTTTCTATAGTTTTTAGTAGAAAGATCCATGTTTATAAACTAGCATTGGCTAAAAACAAAATTGTAAAGGAAATTTAAATTCTGGAGAGTTCTACAAGGTTGGTTGCTCTAAGAACTTCCATCTCAGCAGTTGGATCCAGCTGCATGGAAATTTAGGTTATTTAAACTTTCATAGGATCATGAGCTGTTTCTTGGGTGATGAATGTCCTTAATCAGAAAACTGACAGTGGAAGTCTCACTTTTTGGGAAAACAATTGTGGAATTCTTACTTCATTATGAATGTATTTAAAAAACAAACACCAAATAATTGGAATTTATTTCAGGCATTAAGCTCATTGAAAACAAACTGGCTTGCAGAAGGGTCTGATGTGCCAAATATTGATGATACTGCTGGAAAGAGGATAGTTTCTATTGCGTGAGTTCTTCCACCCTAAGTCTTACATAATGCCATCAGTCCATCCTAAACCTGTAGACCACATGTGCTATAATATGCCATATAGATAGTTGAATGGCAGTATTCAGGCTTCAGCGTACAGTTTGATTCTGGGTAAGCTTGGTGTTTGCCTTCAGAAAAAAAAAAAATTATAAATAACCTCAGCTGGGATGAGGAGTGACAAAAATATCAAAAATAATTTGTGGCTGTGGATTTTTTTAACTGCTAGTAGTGGAATACTGGAAAAGCTTCATTTCTGAAGATGAATTTTATTTTTAAAAAATATATGCGCACTCAAAACTTTTAGCTTTGATTGCAGATGGACAGATTTCTGAAACCAAAGGCAACTAAGTTGCTGTGTTAGCTCTTGCTGGATTTTGAGCCTAGGTCCTACTGTCCGCCAGTCCTGTGAGTTGTATGCGCCCCCAGTGCTACGTACGCAGGTGTGCGTAAGTGTGTATGCTTGTTTTAAACAAACACTCAACGTACATATGTACATAATCGACACATATTTATATCACACATATCTAGTTTTATTACTATAGACTATACGAATTGGTGGTTAACATGAAATGTTACCTTTTAACAGACTGTTTTTAAAAATTAAAAATGTATGTACAGGTTTTGAAATTTTTTTAAAAGGGGAAAAAGACTGTTAAGAGGAGGCTTTTGATGACATATAACACTTGAATATTTTATGCCTCATTCTGTTTATCAGTTCTAGTGATCTGTATAAATGTATTTTAGAACTGATAGACAGTGAACTTGAATTTATCTTTGATAAGAATACATGCCACTGTACATTCAGATATTATTTAAATTTGCAAACACACTGTTCTATATGTAAGGTACTGTATGTAAAACTCTTTATTAAAACTGTTCCACATATCCTAAAATTTCAGCTTGCCTTTTTGCGGCCTTATATTTTGATGTAAAGATTAAAAGAATATGCAAAACAGAAATTTTTATTGCCTTTTGAGATTCTCCAACTTGACAAATGTGCCAAAGATCAAGAGATATAAAGTGTAGTCTTGTGCATTTACTTGTGATAGTTCATTTTGTCAAAGATTTTACTGAAATATTAAAAGCTTTAGCCGAGGTCATGTTGTGGGATAGTTGCTTAAATTTACATATTAAAGTGAAAAACTAGTGCCTATATTCAATGTGTGGAGTAAATTTGCTAATGTCTATATTTCAAAATTGATACCATATCTTTCATATGTGTTTAAAAATAATGGCTCTCATATTTTTCCTTTTGGGGCTTAATTCTAGACATTGAGCCTCTATCTTCTTTTTTTTCAGAAATGGAGCAGTAGCCTAGTACCATGCTTTGTGGTATTGCCTAGGTTTCTGTCACTACACAGAAGACCTCTGCACTCAGTCACATCATCTGCCCAGTCCTTGGTGAATGTGCTTAAGTTAATGTATGTTTGTTCTTGTTCAGGTTCAGCTTCCCTAACCCAAAATTCTGAAATGCTCCAAGTTCCAAAACTTTTTGAGTGATGACAGGATGTTGCGAGTGGAAAATTTCATGACTGGTCTCATGTGGCTGGTCACAGTTAAAATGCAGGCTCACTAAAAATACTGTATAAAATTACCTTCAGATTATGTGTATTAAGTATATATGAAATATAAATGAAGCACATGTTTAGATTGGGTCCTATCCCAAGATGTGTAATGATGCAAATGCAAATATTCCAAAATCTGAGAAAATCCAAAAACGTTTCTGGTTCCAAGCATTGATGATAAGGAATACTAAGCCTGTATCCTATATCACTTTTTTAGCAACCAGCAAATTGGAAATTCCCTTGTTAGATTACTAAAAGGTTTGCTCTGTGCATATTAATTAGAAATCTGTTTTTTAAAATTTAAATCTTTAAATATTAATTGAATGCACATATAGCCATTTACTACTGTAGAGTGTATCAACAGTTGGATGTAGCCTTTTAGCAACTAGTGGTCTGAGCCTTTGCGAGTAAATTAGATTTGGAGAACCAGAAGCAAATCCATTGTGAGAAGTGTCAGATGAGATTTGTTTTTTTCCTTTTAGCCTTACTTAAAAAAAAATCACTATGTATATTTAAATACAAGCAATAAACTAGAAAAGGTGTTTCTTAAAAAGATGATGTTTTGTTTGCCATTCAAACAGTACAATGAGCCTGTGTTGGGAGGGATGCCTCTTAGGATGTTACTGATAAATATAATTTGTACTACTACATACTTGTTTATGGTTCTACTGACTTATTTTCATATTTTCAGAGTAATGTACTTTTTCCTTAAAGGAATGTGGTTATTATCATTTCAGGTAAAGCCCCTTTTCTTAACACTAATTTTCACTGACTTCCTCTCATGGGCATATTTCACATGTTTAAAATGAAGCATACATACCATTTCCCTCTAATAAACTGTGTCTCCTGCCAATGTCCCTGTCTGTGTTAATAACATTGTCCTAATAAGAGTCCAGGCTTGAGGTGCTGAGTTGTCGCTCATATTCATTTCTTCACCAAATGTGGTGATTCCTCCAAATGGATGATGCTATATTCCTCCTCAACCCCACTGGGAGCCACCATTTTTCATGTCACAGAGGCATTGCTCCTGGCCTCTAACTTTGTCTTCATTCTAATTCATCAAATTTGTCTCTCCCAGACTAGAGGAGTAACACTTATGTCTCTCCCAGTCTAGAGGAGTAACACTTAATGGGTGCCTATTCTGTGCCAGGTATTATGCATATTATGGGCAATTTCTAATTTAATTATTTATTTCATTAAGATAAGTAAAAATCCTCATTTCCTAAATGAGGATGCTGAGGTTTTGAAACTTTTCTAGAGTAAGATTTAAGTAGCAGCTTCAGGATTCAAACCTTTTGCTAATTCAAGTTCATGTTCTTTTTCTAGCATGTATGCTGTAGCTAGTCTTGTTATTTCAGCTTCTGGCAGCCTTTAGTGATGCCCTATTGCAAATAATCTTCAATCCATGTAGTCTGGATCTTTTGCAGTTTACCTAGCCAGCTCTCAAGTTCAGGTAAATAGACCCTCACTGTTAGATTGACTATTCTTATTTCCGTCTCTTGACTTCATATAAACTACCTGTTTTGGAACATTCTCCCTTGTCTGTGTCTCTGTTAAGTGGCATTCTTTCGAGCTTCAGGGACTCTTCATATGAGTTTCAGTGCTTTGCTGAGCCTTCCTGTGGGATGCTGTGTTGTGCCAAGCTATGGAAGAGGCATATCAGTGAATAATCCTTTCATAGAGTGAAATAGGCTTGAACTTTTTTGCAAGCTTGTCCTCGGATGTTCGCTGGAGATTTACTAGTAGTGTGATCTCTGAGCTTTGGTTTTCCTGTTCATAAAATGGGAATAATACCTAACTTAGAATCTTACTTTAAGAATTAAGTACCTAGAAACTCTTATTAATAAATTTGAATTTGGGTATTCTGGGTGTCCCAGTTCAGAGGCTGGGAATGGATACAGAACTAACAAAATCAGTCTGTAGGCTAATGGAAGCATAAACATTTCCCAGTGACAGTGTAAGAAGCCAAAGAGGCTAAAGAAAGGAAGATAATTAGACTAGGTGGAGGGACTTGGAGAAAAGGATCATGCATGTTAATTAAAATACTGACTTCTCCAAAGGGAGTTTGGAGAGTCTCGAGTCTACTTTTGGTACCTGCTGTCTTTGCCCCCTAAAGAGGAACCAGAAACCTGACCTGTCTTGAGTGCACAATTTATTTATTAGGGAGAGAATCCAAGGAAGAGTAGGGGAGGAAAAATGGGAAGAGGGGAGGAAAAGGCTATAAATATGCATAAGTGAGGACAGTACTGTGGGCTTTAGGCTTTGCTTCTTCCATTTGAAGTTCATCATAAATTTAAACAGTCGCACAGGGTGTGATTTCCAATTTATAAATATTAATATTAAAGTCAGTTACATTTTAAAATGTATGCATGCATTAGAATGAATAGTTCTGCTGCTTACCAACTTTTATTTTAAAAACACATGAGCAAGCTCTTAACATTTGAAAATTGTCTGCATATTCTTATTTTTGCTTTTCCATTTTTTCTGCCCATCAGAGCATTATCTTGTATACTTACAGGTCTTAATTCCATCTTTCTCATATTTTTGCACACAAGGAAAAAATGGCACATTGTGATTAAAGTGTGTTTGTTGGCTTCTTAATAGAGTACAAAAATAACAAAGCAAACACTAGCCTCACTGAATAGAGAAGTGGAAAAATCTACAATTAGATTTGAAAATTTCAACCCTTGTTTAGCATACAAAAATCATTAAGGATATAGAATACTTGAACAAAAATGACCACCTAACTTGACTTAATTTACACTTACAGGACATTGCATCCAACAACAAAAAAGAATATAGATTTTCTTTTTGAGTGTACATGGAACCCTCAAAATGACATATACTAGGCTTTAAAACAAGTCTTGAAAATGTAAAATAATAGAAATTGTGCATATGTCTTCTGACCACAACAGAATTAAACTAGGGATTGATGCTAGAAAGACCCAGAAAAATTCCCAAATGTTTGGAAATATAACAACATACTTTTAAATAACTCATGAGTATAGGGCAAAAAAATCTAAGTAAAATTTTGAAAATATTTGAATGAAAATGAAAGTAACATGCTAAGTTTTGTAGAATATAGCTCAGTGTTAGAAATTTATAGCTTTAAGAGCTATATTTAAAAAGAAGAAAGGTACGAAATCATGAAGATTACATCTTAAGAAACTAGAAAAATAAAGAACAAATTAAAACCAAATAAGCAGGGAAAGGAAGGGAAATAGTGTGTGCTGAAGCCAGTGAAGTACTAAGTGGAAAAACACAAGGCCATGTGTAAACCAAAGAGCTAGTTCTTTGAATGGTAAGATTGATGTCCTGGGCAGACTTAACAAAAACATTAGAATGGAAAAGGGAATATTACGTATCCAACAATTTCTAAAAGATTTTTTGTGAACAACTATATTTAACAAATTAGAGGCTTAAATACAATGGAAAAATTCTTCAAGGGACAATTACCAAAAGGAGAAATTAAAGACATTGAATTAGTAGTTTTAAAATCATTCCTTGAAGAAAACTCTAGACCTAAATGTGAATTCTATCAAATATTTAAGAAGTAATCATTGGCAGAACATTTAAAAATGAAGAGCATTTAATTTTTGAGACCAACATTGACCTTCAGGAAAAAAGAAAAACATGGCAAGGAAAGAAAATTACAGATCAATTCATTTACTGAATATACACAAAATCCTCAACAAAAATTAGTAAATTGAATCCAGCAATAGATAGTAAGGATAGTTTAGCCAAGCCCAGTTTAGGTCGTTTTCAGTAATATGAAGTGGATTTAATATTCAGAAAATAATATATCAGTATAAGAATATAAATTTTTGTTAAAAGTATTTCACAAATTCCAACATCCATTCATGATTTAAAATTATCAGAAAAATATAGAAGGAATTAATAGGAATTAATGTGACTTTATAGTTTCTACCAAGAAAGCAGCATAATGGAAAAAAAAAAAAAAAGAATATTCCCTACAACAAAGAACAAAGCAAGATGGTCCGCTATCACTACTTCTTTCCAGCATTGTACTAGATATTATGACACTGGTCAATGCAGGAAGAAAAAGAAGTTAAAGCCATACAATTGGAATGGAAGAAAAACATTCTCAGGTGACATGTCATATACCTGGAAAAATCTAAGGAATGCTATCAGAGCTAATAGTTGTGTATATTAGCAAAGAACAATTGAAATCAGAATTAACTAGCAATACCATTTTCCAGGCATGAAAAATGTCGACAGTTGGACAATAAAAAAATGTGTAAGATCAGAGTAAAAAATGCATAAAGATGACAATAAATGAATAGAAAGATATATCAGGACTATGGACTAGAATACTCAACGTTAGTTCTCCCAAAATTGACCTGTGTCATAACAATCCTAATAAAAATTCCAGAAGGCTTTTTCAAATAGAAATTAGCACACTGGTTCTAAAATTTATATGCAAAGACAAAGAACCTAGAATACCTCAGGAGCTTTTGGAAGAACAAAATTGAATATCAGACAATTCCTGATTTAGAGGCTTATTATAAGCCACAGTAATCAAGGCAGTGTAGAAAATGGCACAGAGATTGGGATGTAGATCAATGATACAGAATAGAGTATATAGAAATAGGCCTAAAACCCAACCACTAAATGGGAATCCCTGTTGTTCCATACCTGTGGTGGTGTCCCTGTTTGGGATTTTAGTCATTTAGGACTGCCTTGGTAGCTCACCATTCCAATTTGCATGTGCGATCCAATTACCCCAGTATCATTTGTTGAGAAGGCTTTTTCCCTTGAATTATGTAAGTGCCTTTGTTGAAAATAAGGTAACCATATTACAAGGGTTTATTTCTGCACTTGATACTCTTTTTATATTATTATTATGCTAACATCAAACTGTTTTAATTACTGAAGTTTTATGATATGGTGGGTAGTAGAACTCTTTAAGGTTTTTTTAAAAATTGTTTTTGCCAAATCTAGGTTTTTTACATTTCTGTCAAAGATTTCTGAATCAAATTGCCTACTTCTTTTAAAAGGTGCTAAGATTTTGACCAGAATTAAAGCTATATAGATCAATTGCCATCTAAACAATATTGAATAGTCTTATGATCCATGAGCATGATAACTTCCTCCATTTATGACTTTTTTCCTAGCATTATTTAGTAGTTTTCAATGTTCAGATTTTGAACATTGTTGTATTTCTAAATAGTTTAATTTTGAGTAAATTGTAATTGTTTTTTAAAATTTCATTTTCAGACGTTTCATTACTAGAAAGAAAAAAATCAAATTTTTTTTTAACATTTTGTCTCCTGTGACATTGCTAAAATTGCTTGCCAGTCATAGAATTTTTGTATGACCCCAATTATTTTCTATATATACAATATTATATTTTCTGTTAATAAAGCCACGTTTATTCCTTACTAATGCATACACCTTTATTATTTTTTCATTGCTTTGTTGCAAAGGCAAGGACACCCAGTTCATTGTGAATAAAAGTAGTAAGAGTGGCAGATATCCTTTAATTGTCCCCTTGAGGGAAGATACTTTATCTTACACCAATAAATATATTATCTTTAAGTTTTGGGCATGTGCCTTTTATCAGATTAAAGAAGTTAGGTTCTTAGTTTGTTGAGAGTTTTAATTATGAATGTTGAACTTTATAATTGCATCATTAAGGCGCTGGATTTTGACAAATTTTTTTCTGTTTCTAGTATCATACAGGTAGTCATATAACTTTTTTATCTTTAATACGGTGTATGGCATTATTGTTTTGGGGGGGTTAAACCAATCTTGTACTCTGTCAATAAACTTTGTATTAGTTTAAAAAATTAAAGAAAAAGGAATGAGAAATAATTATCTGTTTTTTAGTTTGAAAAATAATTCAAATTTGAAAAATAATGACAGAGTACAAGATTGAAATTATTACAAACCCACAGACAACTTTGAGTTCCATCCTTGACTCTCCAACCCTCAGAATCAGGCTGATTCCAGAAATTAAGGAGGAACTGAAACCATTAGAAAAATATGCTTCCTTCTTCCAGTCATCACAGAAGCATTGAAATAGTTGGGGGAAAAAAATAAAGAGAAGAAGAGAGTGTTTCTTGGGAGAAGAAATGACATTTTAGAAGGCATGCTGGCAAGATTTCAAGTAATTGAAGTCCCCGATAACTAACCCAAGTGGGAAGTAGAGATACATGAGGAATCAAATTGCTTGGAAGGAGGTATTGGAGAAAGCATCTCTAGTAATGTCTGGATTGTTATGGTTCAGAACAGACTTAAACTTAGAAAGGCTGAACTAGTCTTCCCTCAGATCTTGGCTCTCTGCTGGATTTCTCCATAGAGAGGCAGTATTAGGGACCATTGAGGAGCTAACCACAAATGAATAAGGTGAGGGAGACCATCTCATTAAGAATGGATCACTGTATCCCATGCTTCCAGGTGATCTAGGCAGATGTGAGAAGACTGGACAAGAAGGATCAACACTGTATGTCAAGGTGAGGTAGCCACTTTCTGCAGAGGTAGAGATACAGATGCTACCTACACCCTGCAGGAACAGGTCTAGGAAATTACAGAATGATGAGGCACACTAAAATAAGACCCATTGAAGGGGAGCCAGAAAAAATAAAGTGTGCACATCTGGATTGTTGATCAGTGATGAACACCTTGACAGTGGGGCTCAGGAAGTGGCCCTGGACAAGATAGTCTAATGCTTTGGGCAGTCCCATGGTGTACTGATTTTCTCTCTTCTAATCTGAGAGAAGCAAAACATGTTTTCCAGAAAGAAAAGAATAGAGAAGGGCTCACATACAGCAAACATACCAGACCAAAATGAATCCAAGAAGAAATGAGTTTCTTAAGAAGCTATTAAAATAAAACAAGCTGAGCCTTCCTGAAATCAAAAGAGGAACCACAGTGGAAAATAAAATGTTAGTGCCAATATATATTTACTACATAAAATAAAGTAGCAAAATGAATACTACTTAAGACCTGGAACAATTGAAAACCCCAAGGGAAAGCAAGTGTTTTCAGGAGCATCAGGTTTCTGGTATTCAAGAGTCATGTGGGGCCACACCTTCAAAAACTTAATAAGCTGAAGATGATGCTTCTCTTTAAAAAAAAATTCAGGAAAAAGGAAAAGAATATCCCTAAGGATAATGTTTCCCTAAGAGCTGCAAAAATGTAAGGAGCCAAACAAAGTCCAAGACAGCAGCCAATGTGGGACAGGGCTGTAAATGGCTGCACACTTTAAAGCTAGTGGATGACATATTGCCAAATGCACCCCACCTTCAGCATAGCACATTGGTCACAGAAAGCAGAAATTGAGATGTTGCAGATATTTTTAAGGCAAAGAAATGCACCTTAACCCTAGTGTCTGGGACTACCACCATTTAAAATTCCACATATTTGCAAGAAAAATATTAGGTACTTCTGACATGTCATGTGCTATACTATATGTATGCTTATATTTATTTATGATTACATTATCTAAAGGGGTTAGACACTAATAGCATTACAACTTTATAGATGATGGGGCTAGGGGGGTGAACTGCCAGCTTCTCCAACACCCAATCTGAGATCCCTGAGACAACTCATGACCAGCGATCACTCCCTACCACTTTATCTCTATGAGCAGTTCACTTCTTTCATCACTCCCTTTCTGTCTGGAGAACTTTCTGTAGTCATTCTTTGAGGGTAGGTCTTTTGGGGACAGACTTTTATAGGTTTCCTCATCTAAGATTCTTTCATTCCGTCTTCATTCTTAAAGGAAGTGATAGAAGAAGTAAGTTCATAAATGAAGGAACTATTACCATATCATCCTTCTGGTTCTGAGGTTGCTGGCCGGTGTACTCCCTCCTCTCTACCTTTTGGTATCTTCTTGTATCTGTTTATAGATAATGCCCATGGTTTCAGCTATACTTAGTAGGAAGTCATAAAGAAAACTATTTCTGCTCCATCTTTATGGATGAAGAAATTAAATGCCAGGAATTTTTATTACTGTCACCCATCAGAAAGAGAAACATGGTTTTGAGTCACAGGGTATATGGGAGTGGGGGAAGCTATCCATAACAGGAGCATGGAATCCAGCAATATGGCAGCAACTCAGAATAAGGAAGAAAGGACTTCTAAGTGATTCCCTGTCAGGGGTTACAGCTGATGGGTGAATTCAGAAGAGTGGTGTCTGGGGTTTCATTTGGAACCATCTCTTCCTCCATTTTCCAAAAGTTCTATTTCCTAGCAAATCTTCATTAAGTCCTTATTATACATAAAGTCATCATACTAGGGAATGAAGGAGGTAGATGTTAGGCCACTGTCCTTGGGGCCAAGGAGAGTAGGAGCTTTCCCTTTGGTGATGGTGAAGGCAGAGCCCATAATCCATGCAGAGTTGCTGTGAGAGTCTACGCATTTGGGAGCTCTATAGAGTGGGGAGGGCAGCCATGATGGGTTGCTGAGTCACTGTGAGAGGACCCTTTCTCACTGAGGAGGCAATTGGCTTGGTCCTCTAAGCTCCATGCTCTGCTGCTTGGGTGAAGAGAAGCACTCTCCTTGCGGGCATAGGGGGTTCTTGGTGTGGATTCTGAAGGAAGCCCATGGACTCTGGCCCATGTAGTGTTTGTGCTCCTGTCTTCCAGAGGGCTGTGATTTGGAATCAGCTCACAGGCTGTTGTCTCCCACCTCCATGGTCCTCTTCATCCTCAGTTCCTTCAGAGTTACTGAGCCCAGAGTCTCTAAAGCAAAAAAGCCAGTGGAGCAGAGACAAGGGCCTTACCATATTGATTCCACTCTGTTCCTTCCCAGTGCCAGGCCAGCAAGAGTGACTCAGCACAGAGCCAACCCTAACAGACTTGGTGCATATCTTATTGGGTTGATGGAAAGCATGGTGAGCATTTCACACCTTGAACCATGTTAACTTTTTCTAAGACTCATCTGCCACAGGATCCTTGAAGAGGAGAGATGACAAGGGACCACATGATACCACACTATTTCTGTTCCTCTAGTGAGAAGGATGCTGCTAGCTGTCCATAGCATGGGCTGACCTGGGCCAGTACAAAAGGGACAGCAGGGGACTGGGGGAGTTCTTCCTCTCATTCTCTTTTCTAGCAAATGCCAGTACATCTCCCCAAACCATCGTGGCCTGAAATCTTAAGTCTTTGTGTGGGTTGATATCCTTCGTTCTCCCAAGGACAAATTAATGTCTCAGCCCTTGACTCTCCCAAGCCTCCTCCTGAGTCTCCATCCCACAGGATGGTCATTCTTTCTAGGACTGTCCTGCAGCTTGCTAAGAAGCTGCAAGTGTCAGGGCAGGAGCTGCTCTGGTCTAATCCAGAGCTGTGGGGACCTAAAGAAGGCAAGAGAAGTGGGGAAACAGGGAGTGAGGGCAGGATGGAGAGACAATGAGCCCTTGCCTGTAGGCACTTGGAGGTTGACGAGAAGTGAGCAGAGGGAGGGCTCCGCTTGGTGAGCTCACATGCCAAACGGCAGTGTGGGGGCGTTATGCAGGTGGTTTGGGATGTGTTGAACTGGGAATGAATGTGGAGCAGCCACACAGAGTGTACCTGAGCTCAATGATAAGTCCAGCTGGAGACAGAGATACAAAGCAGTGCAACAGCCCTGGGCACCTGGGGTTCCCAGGAAGGGTGGACTTAGCAGGGTTTCCCACCTGGTTTAATCCCACACCTGATGCTCAAGTTGATTTTATTTTCTGTGTTTTGTATCATGAATATAATAGTGATGTCAGTAACTATTTGGAGGCTGAGCCCTGTCCCCAAAATTCATATGTTGAAGTCCCACCCCCAGGACCTCAGAATGTGACTGTCTTTAGAGATAGGGTCCCCAAAGAAGTGACTAAGTTAAAATAGTTTGGAGTGGCCCTTCCAATCTGACTGGTGTTCCCATGAGAAGAGGCACTCAGGACACAGATACGCAGAGAGAAGAGACCCCACGAGGACAGAGGGACAAGCCAAGACGTGATGCTCAGGAGGAGCCAGCCCTGCCATCACTTCAGCCCTGCCATCACCTTCAACTTGGACTTCGGCCTGCAGAAGTTTGAGAAAACCAACGTTTGTGGTGGCAGCCTCTGGGTCTGGGATGCTCTGTGTTTCTGTGGTTGCAGCTCGAGCACTGACACATTGGCCGATATTGGACACAGGACATCACATCCTGTATTAAGAACTTTACATATCAACTGTTCAGCAACACAGGGTCCTGACTCAGAGTGCAGGCTACAGCATGACAGCCATGTGGCACCCCAGCCTCTCCCAGGGGAGGGTCACTCCACCTCTAGCCGGCCTTCCACTCTTCCTGCTTCCTGGGCCAATTCTCCCCCAGATTCTCTCATGACCCTCCCTCTCTTCTCATGGGCCATGTCCTCGGTGAACTTTCTGGGTCATCCAGTGACCTTTGCCCCAGCCTGTCACTGCCCCCTTACCTGCTGGGCTGTTCTGCACACTTATCATTACCTGGCACAATGCCCTTTGCAAAAAAGAGAAAGTGCCAATGAGAGTAAGTGCTAGCGCTGAGTGTCAGGCACTCGCCAGCATGTCGTTTATTCTCTTTCAGGTGCCCAAACAAGTGTGGACACATGGTTACTTTGCTTTCCACTTTGCTGTCTAGAGAAAGAGGACCCATGAGTGTTTCCCAGGTCACACGGATCAGGAGCGAGGAGTGGAAGCTGGAACCCTGTCAGAGCCGCACTGACAGACACGTGCTGTGAAAAAAGGCCAGGTCCTGCTCCCTGGAGGCCAAGAGGAGGAATGGGAACGTGTGGACATGGCTTCCCTCATTCACATTCTTACACCCTGTATTAAGGGGAGCAGGATTTTGCCTGTTTTGTTCTCTGCCATAACGTCCTTGCTAGAATAGTACCTTCAAATCTTGGGCTCTAAAAAGAAAATACTGGAGAGAGGAAGGGGGGTAACAGAAGGGAAGGGCAGGTCAGCAGGTGGGAAGGAGACTTGGAGGGGCAGGAGAGGGAGGGGAGGCTTTCCTCCATGGTAGGCATGGTTCTGTCACCACGAAGCTACACAACATTGAGCTACGTGTAAAGTCTTGTGAAGCCACCCCACCCTGTGCCTGCATTGCTGTCTAGACAAGGTTCTCATGCCCCACTGGCCTCTTGAGGGTCTTCCGTGGGTGCGGACGCAGGTTAGAGGGGCTCCTTGTGACCAGCAGAGAAAACAGAGTGAGCTGCTGCCCCTCTGAGAGCCCTTGAGTGCAAGGACCGTGCCAGCCTCAGCTCTATAAAGTGCCCCGGTCAGAGGATGAGGGTGGACAGTGCTCTTCCTCTTCATCCCAGGAAGGGCCAGGAAAATGGCCCTGGTCCTGTGGGTCCTTGGCCTGGTAGGCTCGGCCTGCTCCATGTCAGCCAACATCTTTGGTGAGTTCTCCAACAGAGTCCATGGAGCAGGGGAGGGGAGGGAGCTTTCCGGCCCCGAGTTGGTTGGCTCCACTCCGCCCAGGGCATTTAAACATGTGCCATCTGATTTAATCCCCACACAGAGGCCGGCTGTGTGCAGATGGAGACACAGAAGTTCAGAGAGGTTACCTGAATGGCCCAAAGTCACAGAGATGTGACTGGTAGAGAGGAGATGGGAAACTAGATCTTCCCAGTTCAATTCTAGCTCTCCTCACCCTACTCTTATGCCAGATTTTTGACACTGGCATTAGATTTTTTATCTCGTTAGTTACCCCACAGTCTATGTCATGCATTTGAGTATTTGAGAAGTCACTATCAGGCAGTAGAAAAAATAATTTCCCCGAGGAGTGGACTGGACCCCGGTTACATCACTGGGTCAGCCACATGGTGTTTGACTTTGAACTGGTGCCAGCCCTCGGTGCCTTCATTATGAGTACTCAGGAGCACTTCCAGTGATTTGGCTGTGATTCCTGAGTAAGATCCCCCTGTTACAGGAGCTGTCAATGAGGAACAGGCTTGTGGAATCTGTTAGTTCCTCTGCACTCCCCTGTGTGTGGACAGGCTGCCTCTGCAGGGAGTGGCTTGACAAGTTCAGGAACAACTTCCTATTGGCCTTCTGACCTTAACTCACCAGTGAGAGTGGGGTCCTGGGTTGGGTTTATTCTGGAACTCTTCCTTCCCAGCAGTTAACCTTGGGGCAGGTTACTTTTGATGCCGAGTCTTGGTGCCGCATGGTGAATAGAACGTTATGGGTCACTTCCAGGGGAGTGTGGAGGACTCATGAGCTGATGTCACCCTGGGAAGAGTCCAGTATGCAGCAAGGCCGTTATGATTCATGACGATGCTGCTAAAAGCATCTGCACTTCAGGACCTCTCTCTGCTGCTGGAGCCCCGCCTGTACCCTCCTTTCATGAAGTACTTCCCTTTGCTTAGAATACCAGGTGGATGCCCAACCGCTCCGACCCTGTGAGCTGCAGAGGGAAGCAGCCTTTCTGAAGCGGGCGGACCACATCCCCCAGTGCTCAGAAGATGGTGGTTTCCAGTAAGTCTGACTTCATGAGCTCCCACAGAGCATCTTGCACTAACACACTCACACAGCTGTGCCCTCCAACTCCTCAGTGTGGATGAGATGTGGCCCCATCATTTGGAGGGGGCCTCTTCTCTCTTCTCCAGGACATCTGACCTGGAGAGCCCCAATCCAACCCTCGCTACTGACTGATCTCTTCTCTCCTTGCCAATATTTTTACTCTGATTGCTTTACTGATAAGTGTGTGGCCTTTTAATAAAGAGAAGGAGGGAGCGCCTTGGTGCCTCCCCTGCTCCCAGTGTCTGTCCTCACAAGGAATCTGGGTAGCAGGAAGCAGAAGCTAGCTGGCTTTCTGTGTCTAGGTTCGCCTCTGGCCCACCCTGCCTGGCTCTCAGGGCGGCTCTGGGCTGCCATGTTCCAAGTGAACTCCCCTCTGGAAAGGGTCTTGGCCACTGTCCTAACACAGGCATG
Organism: Marmota marmota marmota; assembly: GCF_001458135.2. Classification (NCBI taxonomy): domain Eukaryota; kingdom Metazoa; phylum Chordata; class Mammalia; order Rodentia; family Sciuridae; genus Marmota; species Marmota marmota. The sequence continues at coordinate 29,308,133 of NW_025999949.1, forward strand.
GGCCCTGGGAGTGTCGATGTGTAGTGCAGGGGGGAGCTAGATACCTCTTCTTGCAGATTCCTCTGAATGAGCATGCCACCTGTGTCCCCTCCACTCTTGCAGTCACGCTGAGTGAGGGGAACTCTGTCTACACAACTGTGTTCTGACACACTCATGTGAGAAACACCCCCAGTGTGGTCTTGCACTCTCTTCACGTGCCTAGCCTCACTTTGTACACTCCCCAGAGCGTGCAGAGATCTGCTAGTCCAGGGCTAGGACCCCTGGGGACTCCAGGAGGCGAGGAAGGAGGAAGAGGGTGCCTCGATTCTGTCGGCAGGCCATATTTAGGTTCCCGGTTCCCGCCTTTCTTTTCTGGCCACTTGTAGTTTCAGGTCTGCCCCGTCCTCAGGGCTTGGTAGGTGCTCTTCTCTTCTCCTGGGCACCTTCTCTTCCACTGTAGCCACCGTATGAGTCTTGGCTTAGCCATCACTTCCCTGGGAACAACCCATGCCTGGCCTGATCCCACCCAGTGCATCCCCACATAACCAGCTGGCCCCTGGCCCCAGCAGGTGGGACCCAGCCTATGGCTTTGGGAGCCTATCATAGTGACACCTCCTATGTCTCTCCACAGGACTGTCCAGTGCCAAAATGATGGCCGCTCCTGTTGGTGTGTGGGTGCTGATGGCAGGGAAGTGCCAGGCAGCAGGCGGCAGGGAAGGCCAGAGGCTTGTGAGTGTGGACCGGGCACCCAGGGATCCAGGGCCTTGCCAGGACTCCTGGTGTGCGGAAATCAGCAGCGGACTGGGGGCAGGGGGCAAAAGTCTGCCCCGGGGCTGCTGGCTGCCCTGGTTAGAATAAAAGCCCCTGCATCCACACAAGGCCCTGTCTCCTGAGGAGCTCTGTGGAAATCAAATGAGACATTCAAATCACCTGTTCAAAAAAGGTCCTCCCAGGTGCCAGGAGCTGAGCCTGGTGTCGAGGGAGCAAGAGTGAGAGACAACAGGTGCCCTGAAGCCATACAGTACAGGGAGCGTGTCTCAGAGGGAGCATGGCTCTAGGCTTTGGGACTTGGGCAAATGCTGTGTAGTAAAAACGATTGCTATGGCAAATAGTCGAGGTTGTTTGAAGCCAATCACCTTAGAAAGTGAAGTGGGGCCTGAGAAAGCCCCATAGCCACGTGACACTAGAGCCCCAAGCTGAGCCATTAACCCCTGCAGAACAGCTTTCTCAGGCTCCACTTCACTTTCTAATGTCAGTGGGCTGGCTCCTCGCAGTCAGGTGGCATGACCTTGGCTGGGCTGCAAGCCTTCACTGAGCTCCAGCCCCTCACTGCAGCATGAATATCCATTCTGCCTTCTGGTGATGTGAGGATTGAACACAAGCATTTAGTAGGGATTCAACAGGGGGATGGTGGTTGGCCTCAGTTGCTCTCCCTCAGGGACCTGGAGGAAGGCCTTTCAAATCTGTAGATTTGGAATGCGAGGCACAGAGTGGTGGAGTAGCTTCCCAAGGTCACACAGCTAGCCATGATGAAATCCACATCCAGACAAGCTCTGTTAACAGCTGGCCTGAATCTCCCCTGCAGTGCCAAGGCCAGGGAGCATGCACTTGATCCCTGTGGTTCTAGTGAGGTCTTCCCTGCTCTGACTCAGATCACAGGATGCTAGAACCCTCTGAATGAGGGTCCTGGGGTTGCTGTCTCCCTCTCAGCTGTGTCCCTTGGGGAGGGAGCAGCCATCTCCATGGCCTTGGCCCTGGACAGATGAGTGCCCTGCAACACTGCTCTGAGGCTGTTCTTGTCCCCTAGGTCTGTCCTTCTGCCAGCTGCACAAGCAGCAAATCTTGCTGAGCGGCTACCTCAACAGCACGGCCACATCCTACCTCCCTCAGTGTCGAGACTCAGGGGACTACTCGCCTGTGCAGTGTGACCTGCAGCAGGTGCAGTGCTGGTGCGTGGACGCAGAGGGCATGGAGGTTTACGGCACCCGGCAACTGGGGAGGCCAACACGATGTAAGTCTCAGGGGGCATCAGCACCCCCAGGGGTGGGGGCAGTTTTCCTCACTGTAAACCAAGCCCTTCAGGTCTGACAAAATGGGCAGAGAACCAGGTCCTAAGAAAAGGAAAGCGTGACGAAGGCAGATTTTATTCCAATACTTCACAAGGTAGACGACCCATGCGCTCTGAAGCAGAAGTGGGATTCCAATGAGTGCATGTGAGTCTCCTGGTGCGGGTCTTAGTCACTGTCGGGGTCCTACCTGTCACACAGGCAGGATCAGCACACGCATCTCAACTGCAGAAACACACGCACCTCCCCGTCCGCAGGAACTTGACATTTTTTTCCTGAAAATGTTTAGGTCCAAGGAGCTGTGAGATAAGGAACCGTCGTCTTCTCCATGGGGTGGGAGACAAGTCACCACCCCAGTGTTCTGCAGATGGAGAGTTTATGCCCGTCCAGTGCAAATTTGTCAACACCACGGACATGATGATTTTCGATTTGGTCCATAGCTACAACAGGTAAGGGCAGCCATCCCTTGGGGTCCACTCATCACCAGACCCTTGCTGGATGAAGCTCATACTCACATTGGGAGCTGGTGGGCCCATATGTCACACACCCAGCCTGGTGAGGAGTGAAGAACTGCCTACAGCTACAGCATTTTTAAGCAAGCTGGCAATTTCAATTAAAAAAAAAATATATGTGTATATATATATATATATATATATATATATATATATATATACATATATAGTATAATTTATAATTGCAATTATAAAATATATATGTATATATATTTATTTATATGTGTGTGTGTGTGTGTATTTCTTCTGGCCCAGCCAGCCTGTAAAAATTACAATACCAAAATGTGGGACACATGTACTAAGTGCCTGCTACATTACTTTCATTGTAGCAGAAAATGGGGGAAAAAAAAAACGATCATTAAAAAGTGGATGGCTGAAAAAATGTATATATGCCATAAATATTTCAGCAGACATTCAGAAGAGTGTGTTAGAGCTGGGACAGTCAACTTGGAGAGGCTTCCGTCTCTATCAGATTATGTGACAAAAGTTTTAAAATCCAAGTAATATAGCATGATTTGATTTTTAAGAAGGAAACAAGCAAAAAGATCCTCTGTATGTGCTTATATAATTATGCTAGTGTCTGCGTAGGTCTGCAGGGATAGAGATTTGAATAAGCACACTCCACATTGTTAACATTGGCCACTTAGATAGTCAGGGCTGCTCTTGAGAAGGGGTTGGGGGTGGGCAGAAGGAGGGTCAGCAGAAAAAGACAAAAGAAAGCATGTTTAAAAACATGGATATAACTATGTTTATGGGTTTTTGTGAAGAATGCTTATGTATGCACTTATGAATTTTTTAATTAATTTTTTTTATTACTGGAAATTTAACCCAGGGGCACTTTACCACCGAGTTACATCCCCAGTACTTTATTTATTTATTTTATTTTGAAACAAGGTCTTGCTAGGTTGCTGATACTGGCTTTGAATTTGCTATCCTCCTGCCTCAGCCTCCCAAGTCAGTGGTATTACAGGCATGCTCCTCCTGTGCCCATGGGAATAACTTTAATGATTTAAATAACAAATATAGAGTGATAGTTGCTTTATAAATCTGGATAGCCAAGAAACTTCTGGCTATTCAACATGGGCACCTCAGATAACAGGATGCTAGAACTCTTAAAGATGCCTGTAGACTTCAGATGGAATGGAAGTGTATAGAGTAAAGTACTAATCTGTGAACACTGGCAGGAATTCTGCTGGTGAGCTGGGGCCTTCATGTGGCTGGCCTCCTAAAACACATTTCCCTCCCTGAGTGAGGGGAAATTCTCACAGGCTGTGCCAGAGAGGCATCACAGAGTAGCAACCTGTGTTGGTCCCATGGATGGGCTTTGTTTGAGATGCATAACAGTGTAAAAATCGGGACTTTTTAGTAGATTATACCCTAAGTTTTCATTTTTATAGGTAAAAGTGTAGTTCAGAATTGACAATTTCATATGTTTAACCTAAAGCCTAAACTTTCAAATTTTTGGTTCTAAAGAACCAGGGCGGGGGGCTACTTGCTTTTCCAAGTGGCAACCAGATGCTGGGCCTGAGCCACCCTCCTGGGATCAAAGCTCACCCTCTGCTTCAGGGTCCCTCTGAGCTTTTCTTCCACACTCCTGCCAACTCCATCCATTTGCCTCACTCTTTGGCCCTGTAGCTTTTGCCTTCAGGGCCTGCATTCCATCTCTGCCACTGCATAGCAGGGTGTCTTGGTGTTCCCATCTGTGAAACGGAGGGCAATCCCTGCTCATTAGTCCACAGTGAAGATATGACGACAAACCACTCATGAACCATTGGGGACTGACAAAATTGTAGACTATCATTCATCTGTAGGGAATTCTCATGCATCACCCAGTTTCACACATGTAGCCTGGATTTCCCCACCCAGCAACTAGAGAAGAGTCTGCCTGTGAGCACGTAGGAAGCTCAAATGGCCTAATTACCCAACACTCATAGATGCAACCAGTGCATCCTCAATTCACATCATTGCTCACTATATCCAGGGAATTTTTCATCTTTTATCTACTGTTATACTCATGGACATGATTGTGTCATCAGAGTCTCCAGAATGCAAACAAGGAATCTGAAACAGAAGGAACTCAGGAAGCATAATGATTGTGTTCCAGAGCTGTCTGTCTCCTTTAATCCATGAATTCTAGTAGAATCTGTCTCCCCTCCCCACCCCACCCCCTGGCATGTAGCAGAGTCTTGCACACAGCAGGTCCACAGTAAATGCTTACCGAACAGGAAGATGCACCAAGGAACTGCGCACGCAGGTGCCCTGTTAAGGTGATGAACAATTCACAGCTACTTCCACAAGAGGGCAGTGTAGTTCAATGCAAAATTGAGAATGAAGCATCTGTTGGTAAACAGGCAAAAAAAAAGTTTCATCCGGAAATGAGCTCCTTCCTTTCTGGTATGGAAGTATGTCTCAGAGAAAGTTCTGGTTTAGGAAGATCACGGGAAGGGTTGGCGGTTTGTTACTGCAAGCCCAGCAGGAATCAGGAATTCTCTGATCCTTACGTAGACCTGGCCAGTCCCAGGCTTAGTGACTTTTTGGGGAGAGTGGAAGGAGCCCTGGAGGCCACCCAAGAGTAAGCTTAACACCTGGGTTGCCAAACAAAACACAGGATGGCCAGTTACAGACGGATTTCAGATAGACAAAGGGTGATTTTTTAAGCCTGGAGTTTGAAAAGAATGCCCAGGGTGAGGGAAGAGCAGAGTGGGTGCTAGGAGACAACTCTGACTTCAGACGCCACGGCAGTAGCCAGGCATGTGGTGGGAGCCCACTGTCTGCAGCAGGTGATGGAGTGGGTGATGGGAGATGAGCAGGACTGGAGAACCATTTACCAGGTGGAATCTGAAAACTGTCTTGAAGAAACAGATAGGGAAGTGAGGGAGGGGGAGAGTCTGTTTTCCATGAGAATACGTTTGAAAAGGAAAGTCACAATTTGACTCTCTGAAGGGATTTCCTCGAGGAATTTAAATGGAGATGTGGTGTCAGGCAAATCAATAACTAAGGTTACTCAAACCTCTTAGCAACATGCCTCTCCTCAAATGCCATCCTAACAGTCCCGTGAAAGAGGGAAGGTACCTCTTAATATGTGCCAAAATTGGAATATGGAAAAGACCACATGGAGATATCTTGTCAGATGATTCCTCTTATACCTTCACAGGAGCTCTCTGTGATGCTTGGTCATACTCAGGCACTGTGCTGGGCCATGGACCCTCTCTTAAGGAGCACCCACTGGAGTGCAGGACAGAGTCAAATGTGTTGCTAATTTAATTGGTGGTTAGGTTTCTGGAGGAAGCACCAGAGAGAGGAGGCAGAGAATCTGAATATGGGTTGTTGCTGCCTGAGCCCAGAGGCATGAATCCTGCTTTGCAAATGGCCTGACTGGATGTCTTGGGGGTACTAGCATCGCGATTCCACTGAGCTTTATTAAGTCTGGGTTGGCCACAATTTGAGCATAAACTCAGCAATGCCATCACCTGCTTCTCCTCTAGAATTTTCTTTTGGAAGATTCTTCTATGATCACCCTGAGATGATCAACAAAACGCAAGCAACCTTTTCCACTAGATGCAATGCGTATTACTCTGCATTGATTTTATCTTTTTTCCTTCTTCACATATGCCCAGAACAGGATAAAAGCAGAAAATAGAGGAAATTGTGAGGAGGGCAGAGTAAGGGTAAAAAATAAGAATAGGTCAAGGTGCTGGTTAGGTGGCACATGCCTGTAATCTCAGCACCTCAGAAGGCTGAGGCATGAGGAGAGCAAGTTCAAGGCCAGCTTCAGCATCTTAGTGAGGCCCTGAGCAACTTAGCAAGACCCTGTCTCAAAATAAAAAATAAAAAGGGCTGGGAATGTGACTCAGTGGTAAATCCCCTCTGGGTTCTATTTTCAGTATCCCTCCCCACAAAAAGAATAAGTCAGGGCAAAGATTGGTAATTGGTTTGCTCATATCAATCATTCTGTAAAGTGATGACAAGTGTGAGAGCTTTCATATTTGTCTCTGAACGCTCTATTTCCAGAGAAAAGATGTTATTCAGTTTCTACCAGATGAAAAGAAGCCCGTTTCACAGGAGAACACAATGTCTTTCTCCTATTGAGGAGGACACATTGGTCCTTGGGTCCTCACAAAGGTCCTCACAATATGCCATATGCCACATGGGGCTATATGACCTGACAATATCCTAGTACCAATGAGCAGTGAAACCTCTGGTTTCCTAAGGCCAGTGCCCATGAGAAGCAGCAGAGACCATATTTCCATGCACTGTATTTCAGAGACACTGCTGCTGGTCCTCAGCATTCTCCACTGTACTTGCATCTCTGTCTGACTGCCAACATCTGTGTTTTCTCCTCTGCCCACACTGGTCTGTCTTCTACCAGAAGTTGGAGGCATTTTAATAATCTTTCTGGACACATTCTCCGTTCTTCCTTCTCTCCTAGTTGAGTCGCCCTTCTGGGCTGTAGAATCCCACTCAAACCCACCACCTCTAGCAGTATTCTTTGGCCAAACCTAGCTGACCTCAGTATATGGATGGAGCCAGGGCTGTCTTCTTTATCAGGTCTTTCAGTTCTGTTTCAGAAGTCTGAATTTCCTTGGTTGAAATGGGATATAAAATCAGATGAGAGGTTGAAAGCATAGCAGAAAACTTCCTGCCCTGGTGACAGCAAGTCACCAATGACAATAGCAGAAGCAATGACAAAAACAATCTTGATAGGGCAAATTATTATGCTGGAGGTGCAGTCCAAAATTCATAGATAGTAGCATCATTTAAAAAAATTATCCACAAAAATCAGGTTGTAGTAGATTGGATTGTAGGAACACAAGAACTTGGAATGATCTGGAGCTTAGACTTCCCATTGGTGGCAGGTTAGGCCTCCAACATGTTGCATTTAAGCATAGTCTCACCATCTGGCCACCCTCTGTGTTGAAAGAGCACTGGAAGTGACCTCAGGATACCTGGCCCAGCTCGGTGAGCTTGGCTTGACTACCTCACCACTCTGAATTCCTGATTTCTCATTTGTGAAATGGAGATGTTATAAAAGGACTCTTGTGAGAATTAAATGAGATAAAAATGGTGAGGGCTTGGCATCAGTATCTGATTGTTCAATATTTGTCATTTTTGAAGAGTGATAAACAGCAATCATCACGTGTGGGTAGGCCAGGACAGGAATTTGGTATGTCCCGCTTCAGGTCCTTAGCTCTTCTCACTAGGTACAGAATTGGGAAGAAGGGATTAAAGATGACAGCACAGAACATCTGTCCCAGGGGTGAGAAAAGACAGCCCTAGTGACTCAGGCGATCTAACCCTAGAGCAATCTTCCCGGGAGGATAGGATGAGCCTTCCTCCAGCGAAGCCAGGGCACCCTCCAGGATGCAGGCAGAGATACCAGAACGTGAGGTCCACACCACGAGCACAATAGGTGCAGGCAGTTTGTAGGAGCATGCCTGCTAGGAAGGAGGGGTTTTGACCATAACACGGCTGAGTGAAATGACGAAGACCCTGGAGGCCATGTCTTTCCTGGGCAAAGAGGCCAAAGTGGGCCTCTGGGTCACATCAGGAGAGCATAACCTAAGAGTGACATGAAGTCCCTGCACTTCATGCTGGAATAAAGCCTCCAGGTAACTGGTCAATGTACATATCCAACACATGTATCTTCAACATCTATTAGATGCCAGGTGACACGAGGTGTTGGGAATGCGGTGGAGACTGTCAGAACACACCCATGTACCTCGCCGTTTAAGAGGGTGGAGCCAGGTACAGCCAAGCACACAATAAGTGACACCACTGATAGAGGCAGCTATCATGTGGTGGCTAAGAGCAGGGTGAGCACACCAGTTCCCACCTCTAGACCAAGACGGCGACACACACCTCACTGTCTTTATCTCTAGAATGGTATAAAAATCATACCTCCTTCCTTTTAAAAGCATTAAATGGATTAAATGAGTCAATATATACTAGATATTTTACAGACTGTGTTTTGCAAACTAGTGCTCAATAAATAGAAACAATTCTTATACCATTGTTAGTACTTTTAGAACTGAATTTCTTCAGTTTCCAAAAAACAAACGTTTTTCTTATGTGCTTCCTATCAGTGGCAACTGGGTAAAGTAATTTTTGAAACACTCTTATGGTAACATTCTTTTTTTATATAATCCACAGACACACAATAACAAACCAACAGCATGAAAAAATCCATAATCTTGCAGTGTTTACAAAGCTTTTGTTTTGCACATTTATTTCCATTTAAATTAGTTAATCCTCATTGCACCCACATGTCCAGAATCTGGGCAGCTGCACACATCATGCAATGTCTTGCAGTACCGGTTTCCATAGTGGTTGCTGCAGTGGGTGCACGCCATCTTATACGCACTGCAGCCTTTCTACATACGCTGTCATGTCCACTTTTAGCTAGAGTTCTATGTAGCTTCCTCATCTCTGGTATTTGGTTCCATTTAGGAGATTGACTATGCTTCTTTAATTTTTTTTCCCCATCACTGACCATCTGTTAGTGCTGAGAGCTCTTACTGTGTGAATTTACTGCGTGGGGGTCCAATCCCCAACATAGGTAGAAATCATGATGAGGCCCCAGGTGTTAGTTATATAGGGATTGGAAAAAAATGTATCGATATTGTGTAAAGATGAAAAATTCCTCTCTGGTCACTAAAACATTGCCTCTGGGAAGAAATCTTCAATCTGGCTTTCTATACTTTAGATTCCTATTAGTTCTAGAATGGGGACCCAGCTGATGAGCTTCTTGTAGCAATTGACAGGGTACACATGACTAACACTGACTTTTCCTCAACTTAAGGAAAGAGATGGTGCCCTTGTTTGTAACATCACATTGATTTTGTGTTTATTTTTCAATATTTATTTTTTAGTTGTTGGTAGACACACCATATATTTATTTTATATTTATGTGGTGCTGAGGATCGAACCCAGTGCCTCACTCATGCTAGGCATGCACTCTACCACTGAGCCACAACCCCAGCCCGATTTTGTGTGTGTGTGTGTGTGTTTAAATAAGAAATGAAAATTTTCTTCTTAAAGATCTCCTATGAGAGAATTTTTTTCAAACTCTTGAAAAGTTGTAAAGATCCTTGAAATCATTTGATCTCACAAAATTAGATCATCTACAGTGTACTACATTTGCAAAGCAAACTTGGTTTTTTGTCTCTAGAGTTACATGCTCACAGAAGAGCCAGTTAAATACAATGTTCACTCCCTGGTTTCCACCGGGCCCTGAGAGCTGTGTTCATGGACATAAAAAATGCTAACGGGTAGAGACAGCTCAGCCCAGTTTTCCTTTACCAGGTCGAGCTTTGCTCTCAAGGGTAGACAGATTGGGAAAGAAATGCACTCACTGAAGGTGCAGAGTGAGTGGCTTGCGAGCTACGGTACACATTCCTTCTCTGAGGGAGAGGAGGTGGCCACATCTCTTTGGATGGGGACAGCTGGAGCTGCTTCCCTCCTATGAAGTGGTGACCATGAATCCCATTCCCCCTCAGGTTTCCAGATGCATTTGTGACCTTCAGTTCCTTCCGGAGCAGGTTCCCTGAGGTGTCTGGGTACTGTTACTGTGCTGACAGCCAAGGGCGGGAACTGGCGGAGACAGGTGAGGGAGCCCCCTCAGGCCCCCTGAAGGGGAGTGGGATTCCATGATGGAGAATCATCATGACAAGTAAAGCAGAAACCGTGATGCCTGCCTGTTCCCCTGCCAGGCTGCTGTGGGTGTGGTGGGGCAGTGGCCTTTGCAAACATTTCCCTGTAGTACACTGAATGCAGCTGCTGCTAGCCCCCAGAGCACCCCCATTTGTGCTAAAGGGGAGAATACAGCTCTGTGCTTGGTGAGCCGCCACAGGATGGACTTCCACTGCTCATTCTCTAAGCAGATGCTTTGTGCAGTGAGCAACCTGCCCAACTACACAGGCAGCCCTGATTTTGGAAATTATTAAAGTATTGTTCAGAACCAATGCATGATGCTGCTGGTAAAGGCTCTGTCCCTCTGGATATCTGTTAACCCAGAGAGGTCAGGGCTTTGTTTCTGAATGAGTCCCTTCCTGAAATACTGGCTGCCTTTGCTTAGGTTTGGAGTTGTTACTGAATGAAATTTACGACACCATTTTTGCTGGCCTGGACCTGCCTTCCACCTTTGCTGAAACCACCCTGTACCGGATATTGCAGAGACGGTTCCTCGCAGTTCAGCTAGTCACCTCTGGCAGATTCCGATGTAAGTACAGAGCGGTGTGTTTCTGCTAGAGGGAACAGGCTGGGTTTAGGACTGCTGCAGTCTGCAGGGCTGCACCTCCACTTGAGTAAGGGCAGGGATGTAAGAATTCACAGTACCAGAGAGCAGTGCCTGCTGTGGGCGCATGGGCCTTGTTCCTCTCTCCTTTACCGCACCCATCTCTTCTAGGCCCCACCAAATGTGAAGTGGAGCGGTTTGCAGCAACCAGCTTTGGCCACCCCCATGTTCCAAGCTGCCGCCGCAATGGAGACTACCGGGCAGTACAGTGCCAGATGGAAGGGCCGTGCTGGTGTGTGGATGCCCGGGGGAAGGAGATCCCTGGGACTCGGCAGCAAGGGGAGCTGCCATCTTGCGGTGGGTCTCCTCTCCTGGGGTGGGGGCCTGTCCTCCTCTGACCTTCTCAGGTTCCATCCACTGTTTCTGGGGACTGTCCTCTCTCCAGCCCATTGATTAACTGCCTCCCGAGTGCCCTGCTGGCCCTTTGAGCTCCGTGTGCCTGAAATGGGGTTTGTTGCCATAAACTTTCAACAGGGTCTCATCTTGTGTCCGACCTCGAGAGCTCAGGGGATATCCAGGGCTCAGCGGTGCCAGGGGGGAAGGGTGTCCGGGAGCTGAGGGAGCATAAAGGGGGACGTCTGCCAGCGCTGTGCCGCGGGTGTGAGGAGGTGGCGCCTGGGAAGGGATCTGGACGGGGTGTCCCTGGATCCTGAAGGAGGAAAGGGAGGACAGGGTCTCCATAGAGAGAGCAAGAGAAGGAATGACAGGCATGAAGCGCAGGCATGGCTCTGCTGAGGGACACTGCGTCAGAAAGGAGGGTAGCGAAGATACCTGGAGTCTGACCAGGACCTGCTGGGCCCTCTAAGACTTGGGAAAGCCCAGGCACAAGACAAGGGGTTCTTACATAACAGGGCTCCGGCCTTCATGCTGGAGGTCAGGGGAGATCGAGGCTCCAAGCTGGAGAGGCCTTGATGGGCTTTGTGTGTAAGCCGGTCACCCCAAAAGGTTAGAGCAGAGACTGAAGGGCACAATGGACTGGAGGCCAGGGGCCAACCAGAAGTTCACTGTGGTGTCCTGGAGAGAGAGGTGAGGACTTCAACCCTGAGCTTATGATAAGAAGTCGTCACAACCTGGGCAGCTTAGAACGACCATGGTGCATCATCTCACAGTTCTGGTGACTGGAAGTCCAAATCATGGGGTCAGTAGGGCCACACTCTCTCTAGGGGCTCTACACGGGGGTCTCCCCTGCCTTCCCCAAGCTCATAGTGGTCACCAGAAACCCTTGGCATTCCTCCGCTGGGCTGGCATAATTCCAGTCTTTGCCTGCATTGTCACGTACTGTCTTCCCTCTGTGTTGGTGTCTTGTCTCTTTTCTTCAAACAAGAACATCCGTCACGTTGCATTAAGGGACCCCCCCTAGTCCAATATGACTTGATCTTACTTAACCAATTATATCTACAATGACACTTTGCCAAATAGGAATGGATTTTATAACTCTGGAAAGAATTTTGAGGGACACTATTCAATTCAGTATAGAGACCAAATATGAAAGTAGAAGGAATTATTATGGTTTGAGTATAAAATGTCCCTCAAAAGTTTACACATTGAAGATTTGGTTCCCAATGCAGCAGTGTTCAGAGATGGGGCATCTGGGAAGTGTTTGGGCCATGAGGGCTCTGACCTCGTCATTGGATTAATTCACTGATGGATTAATAACTGAAGAGACTATTGGGAACTATAGGAGGTGGGGCCTAGTTGGAGGGAGTGTATCCTTGAGGGCATGCCCTTGGGGACTATATCTTGTCCTTAGCCCCCTCGTCTGTCTCCCTGCTTCATGCTGTTGTGAAGTGAACAACTTTGCTCAGCCATGTCCCTCTGCTGTAAGGCTCTGTCTTACCATAGGCCCAGGATAATGCAACCAGCTGACCATATACTGAAACATGAGTCAAAATAAATCTTTCCTCTTTTTTTTCTTTTTAAATTTTTTAGTTGTAGTTGGACACAATACCTTTGTGTTATTTATTTGTTTTTATGTGGAGCTGAGGATGGAACCCAGGGTCCCTTACACACTAGGCGAACGCTCTACCACTGAGCCCCAGCCCCAGCCCAGGACTTTTGTCACAGTAATGGAAAGCTGACCAACACAGGAGGGAAGGCTATGAACTTGAGAACTCTCACTCGGCATTCCAGCAAGAGTGTGTTCCCTCTTCCCAGTGAGATCTTGCTGATGGGGTCAGGGAGGAGCTCTCACGGCTTTCAGGAAGACTAGGGCTTCAGGAAGACTTGAAACAGGGACAGAGGAATGTGCGTCTTTGGGTAACTTCAACATGGACACCTTAACATTTATTCAGTAGTTCCTGTTAAATCCTTCAATCTCTCCAACTTAACACTTTGAGTATTCTGCATGGTGTTTACTTGTATTCTTTTTTATTTTTTTTTATTGGTTGTTCAAAACATTATAAAGCTATTGACATATCATATTTCATACAATAGATTCAAGTTGGTTATGAACTCCCAATTTTACCCCAAATACAGATTGCAGAATCACATCGGTTACACATCCACATTTTTACATAATGCCCTATTAGTCACTGTTGTATTCTGCTACCTTTACTATCCTCTACTATCCCCCCTCCCTCCCCTCCCATCTTCTCTCACTACCCCATCCACTGTAATTCATTTCTCTCCTTGTTTATTTTCCCATTCCCCTCACAACCTCTTATATGTAATTTTGTATAACAATGAGGGTCTCCCTCCATTACC
>NW_025999949.1:29321816-29352377 GCF_001458135.2 Marmota marmota marmota
CTTATTTATTTTTTCAAAGAACCAACTTTTAGTTTTGTTAATTTTTTCAATAGTTTCTTTTGTTTCAATTTCGTTGATTTCCGCTCTGATTTTAATTATTTCTTGCCTTCTGCTACATTTGCTGTTGTTTTGCTCTTCCTTTTCTAGGGCTTTGAGATGAAGTGTGAGCTCATTTATTTGTTGGTTTTTCCTTTTTTTGAGGAATGACCTCCAAGCGATGAATTTCCCTCTTAATTTACTTGTATTCTATTTGCGGAGTGTCAGGATGTCAAGAAAGAGGATTTTGAGGTTCTGATTTGGAAGTATTTAAAATCATCTCTCAGTTCTGTTGAAACCTGGAGAATGTTATGCCTTCCACTTTCGAGTGGAGGTGAAGAATTGGCTTTTCAAATGAAAGACAATAACCCTATCTAGTGAACAGATGAGTCACAGTGGGGCACACATTTTTACCTTTTCTCTTGGGTGTGTCAGTGCTCTTGCTGTGGAAACAAATGCCACATGGAAACACCTGGATTTCTTTGCCTTGGCAACACCCCTAACAAATGCACAGCAGGGTTAAGCTCCAGTTGTAAGTGCTGAGGCACAGCAGTGGACTTTACCTCCCCATGCCTCCCTGAAGGAGCCCAAAGGAAGCCCGGGCCTTGTCAAGGGGTATGCTGATGCTCTTAGGCTGCCGGTCTTTCCCGACTTCAACACATATTCCAGTTCTTTCTCTGCTGCTTGGATACACAGGGAAATTGTCTGACTCTCTTTTCTGACATCTGTGTGAATTGAGAGGAAAAAAATTAGTTTAAAAAGTTGAGGGTGGGGTAAGTTGTTTAAAAAGCCCCCCCCCCCCCCAAGATTTATGGTTTCATTGGCTTATTGAACTTGCTAATCTATCTACTTATGTGACTGAGATTGCCACTTAACATTTGAATTTTGCATTTCTTTCCTCATGGTGATTATTATCAACCCAGGCTGTTTGGATAGAATGGCCTGGCCATGAGTGAGGTAACTGAATTAAATATCTGCTTATTAGTAATCTCAAGGAAAGATCAAGAAGCCCAGAGGAAGTGTCAAGTGTGTCTGTTGGGTGGGTATTATAGTATAGAATGGAAAAATTACATTTCCTATGATTTTAATATTACATATTACAATATAGGGAAATATTCCCATCTAAGAATATGTGCTAAGACCCTATTCTAAATAAGGTCACATTCTCAGGATCTAGGTACATATGAATACCTTTGGGCGGGGGGAACCATTCAACCCCGTACTGTTAGCAGATGTGGTCAGAGTCTCAGGAACAGCCCCGCATCTCTGAGACTTGCTTTAGAAAAGAATGGACCCCTAGGGAAGGCCGGGAGAGTGATAGTGTAGCCTGGAAGTCACTCCCCCAAATGGCCACAAGTAGACGGCTCAGAGTGGAAGAAAAAAAGTCAAAGGACAAAGAGAAGAAAGTGGTCCAAAATACAGGTGTTCTGGGTTGAATTCTTGGCATCTGACCGCCAGAAAAGCCTGAGGGCTCTCTCGGGGTGTGATGCTAAAACCGCATCTCTGCTTCTGTGTCTCCTGCAGCTGAAGACCAGTCTTGTGCCTCAGGAAGGCGGCAGGCCTTGACCAGGCTCTACTTTGGGACCTCAGGCTACTTCAGCCAGCAGGACTTGTTCTCTGCTCCCGGGAAAAGGCGGGTCTCTCAGAGAGGAACCAGTTCAGCCACATCCTGCCCCCCCATGATCAAGGAGCTGCTGGTTGACTCTGGGCTCCTCCGCCCAGTGGCACAGGGGCAGGATCCACAGTTCTCTCCATCCGAGGGTCTACTCAAAGAAGCCATGAGGGCCATTTTTCCCTCCCGGGAGCTGGCTCGTCTTGCCCTTCAGTTTACCACCAACCCAAAGCGACTCCAGCAAAACCTTTTTGGAGGAAAATTTTTGGTAAATGCTGGCCAGTTTAACTTGTCTGGAGCCGTTGGCATGAGAGGAACATTTAACTTCAGTCAATTTTTCCAGCAACTTGGTCTCTCAGGCTTCCAGAATGGAGGGGGACCAATAGACCTAGCCAAGCCGCCCTCTGTGGGATTGGATTCAAATTCTACCACAGGGACTCTTAGTGCCTCTAAGGACACTGCTATGAATAAGCCACTTGTGGGCAGCTTTGGATTTGAAGTCAATTTGCAAGAGAACCAAAAGGCCTTAAAATTCCTTGCTTCTCTCCTGGAGCTTCCAGAATTCCTTGTCTTCCTGCAGCATGCCATCTCCGTACCAGAAGATGTGGCGGGGAATCTAGGTGACGTGATGGAAATGGCTCTCAGCTCCCAGGCCTGTGAGCAGACCCCTGGCAGGCTTTTTGTCCCCTCGTGCACACCTGAAGGAAGCTATGAGGATGTCCAGTGCTTTGCTGGAGAATGCTGGTGTGTGGATGCCCGGGGCAAAGAATTTCCTGGCTCCAGATTCCGAGGTGGACGACCGAGGTGCCCCACAGAGTGTGAGAAGCAAAAGGCTCGCATGCAAAGCCTCATGGGCAGCCAGCCTGCTGGCTCCAGCTTGTTTGTCCCTTCTTGTACTAGTGAGGGACACTTCCTGCCTGTCCAATGCTTCAATTCCGAGTGCTACTGTGTGAATGCTGAGGGTCAGGCTATTCCTGGGACTCGAAGTATAATTGGCGAGCCCAAGCAATGTAAGTCTGTGGAGTCCTTCTTTGGGTCCCCAAACCCAGTGCAGTGCAGAAACATGAATTTGCTTATGTGAAAGGGCAGATTGAATGAAGGGCAAAATTAGGGACTTAAATTAGCAATTATCCAGGAAAGAATGATGATATTAAGCAGTCTAAGGAATGAAGTGTCTTCAAAGAACTGACACATAAGTTTCCGTAGTGCTGTCACCAGTGGGTCTCTATGGGTCTTGGGTGGATCTTTGTCTAGGTGTTATTCAGACAGGTTACTGTGGCTGCGTAAAGTTTTAGATCAAGCTTGGACAATAAGGTGGTCTTATCTTGGTTTTTCTGGCTTATCAAACTTGCTAACCTGAAGCACCTTTTCCTTGTTCCTCCCCAGGTCCCACCCCCTGTCAGTTGCAGGCTGAGAAAGCTTTCTTTGGGATGGTGAGGGTCCTGATGGCCAACTCCAGCATGCCACCCACCGTCTCCAGCATCTACGTCCCACAGTGCAGGGTGGGGGGACAGTGGAACCCAGTGCAATGCGATGGGCCCCCCGAGCAGGCCTTTGAGTGGTACGAGCAATGGAGGGCTCAGAACACGGATGGCCAAGAGCTGACCCCGGCTGCACTGCTAATGAAGGTCATGAGCTATAGAGAAGCAGCTTCCAGAAACTTCCGTCTCTTTGTTCAAAACCTGTATGAGGCTGGCCAACAGGGCCTCTTTCCAGTGTTGGCTCAATATTCTTCCTTTCAAGATGTCCCCCTGGCATCGTTGGAAAGGAATATGAGTCTCCCCGGGGAAAATGTCCTCCTGGATCCCTACCTCTTTTGGCAGATCCTAAATGGCCAGCTTGGCCGATACCCAGGGCCCTACTCAGACTTCAGCACACCTTTGGCACACTTCGACCGTCGGAGCTGCTGGTGTGTGAATGAGGCTGGCCAGGAGCTGGAAGGAACTCGTGCAGAGCCAAGCAAGGTCCCAGCATGTGAGTTAACTCATGTGAAGAACCAAACTTGTGGGTTTTCAAAAAGGCTGTCCAGAGGGAGGGCATTAAGTGTGCTGGAATGGGGTTCAGAGATGTCCCGGAAGTTTCCTAGTGTAGGGTGAGAGAATCGGGCTCCAGAGGGAAGCGAATTCCCACATCTGCACAGTCAGGTGTTGACTAGGGTAACACAGTCCATTTTTAATCATCATATAATTGATTATTTAAATCACATACCTTAGATTTTTTCTGTCGTCTTCTGTGTATAAAGCATTATCTTAGAGCCCATGAAGATTTTGGCAGTGACCATGACTGGCCCTCGGCCTCCCATGTTAATGCTTTCTTGAGCTCTGATAAGGTAAGAGCACCATTTGACTAACCAGCAGGTTTTATGACAGTCCTGCTGCTTGCCCAGGGCACTACTGGTGCTCAGGACCTCAGGAAAGTGTTCCCTAAAGTGCCTTCATTGACTTGGAGAGATTCAGTTGAGGGACGAATGAAGAGCCACTGATGAAGGTCTGTAGGCTCACTTGGTGGCAGGCAGACTTAGTGGAAAGCTGTGGTGTGTGAGGAGTCAATAGAATGCAGCTGACTCTATGTCTTGAATTAAAATACCTTATTCCAAATAGCCGTCCAGCAGTTTGAAAGAACAACCAGATTCAACACTGCTGTTATCACAGCAGCCTCTGTGACCAGCAGTCGTAAGTAACGTCGTAGCTGTCCATGGAAACGCAACTGGTTCCTCGCAGTGCTGAGCGTTGTCGGGACCTTTCGTGATACAGAAGCATCAGACCATTTGACGTTAGCCAGGGTTTAGACTTTAGCACAACCAGATGTTGAGAATACTGGGTGAAAGGACCACGTGGTGAGAACTGGAATGCCCTTGGCATTGTAAGTGGCCTGGAGACAGCGCTGCTATGATTCTCATTAAAACATAGGATCCAGCAAGGCACATGCCTGTGATCCCAGAGGCTCAGGAGGCTGAGGCAGGAGGATCACAAGTTCCAAGCCAGTCTCAGCAATTTACGCCAGGCCCCAAGTAACTAGGGATGTGACTCAGAGGTTAAGCGCCTCTGGGTTTAATCCTGGGTACAAAAAAAAAAAAAAAAAAGAAAGAAAGTAAAAGAAAAACAACACCTTTGAAACAACAACTTTGAGATCCAACAATAGGCTCTCAAAGCCAGCACAGTAATGTGGGACATGACTGTTACATAAGTCTTACTTATTTTTGTGAAACCTGTAGAAGCACTCTCCATACCAGAGGCCAGGCCTCTGCCATGAAGACATTCCTATAAGTTTGGTCCTCTTGGCGTACAATTGTAGGAATCTGAGTTACTACTTCCAAAAATACCTAGTAACAATAGGGACTAATCTCATTCTCCCAGTTCTGAATGCTGAGCTGAGCATTGGAACTGGGTTAGAGTACAGTGACCTTTTCACTGAGTAACAGGAGACTGCAGAGTAGTCTGTGCATATAAGATACTCCATTAGGGAGCAAATATTAAAACTTCCATATATGCTCGGTATTTTATGCCTTCTTTTTAAATTTCTATTTTCATTTTAAGGTCATGTTAACAGCTGAGAACTGCAGACAATTTGCCTAGGGTATTATTTTAGTGTTATGTGCACATGCCTTATGAATAAAGAAACACCTGTATTTTGAGGTGCATATTCAAACTCTCTTGTTGATGGGGAATGAGATTGAATGGGTTTTGTTCAGAGCCTCAACATGTGGTCCAGCAGCACCAGCAGAACTCTGGGAACTTGCTAGAGATTTGGGATCTTGGGCTTCACTTTCTGAACCAAAACCTGCATCTGTATAAGATTTCCAGGCAAATCAAATGCTCCCAGAGGCTCAAGAAAGGCCAAGCCTAGGGGCAGAACTCAGTTGTCTGGAATCCTGGTTCTGCTGTCTGCCTCCATGTGAGTCGGAGGGGACAAACCCTCTCAATCAGTTTCATCTGGAAAGTCTGGGTTACAATAAGTCACTGCCTCTGGTAGTTGAGATGCTTATCAAAGGGAATAGACAGAGTGCCAAGTGTGGTACACAGAAAGTGCTTAATAAATGATGACCGAATTAATATCACTGTTGGTGATGAAGGCACCAGTAACTTCCCACATGCGTGCGGAGTCATGGCTCAGGCCTCCAGGAGTGTGATGCCACATTGCTGTCCTGGAGTGATTGAAAATTTGCTTTTTAAAAACAAATTTTTGATTTGTTCTTTTTAGTTATACACGACAGTAGAATGTATTCTGACATATTGTACATACGTGGAGTATGACTTCCCATTCTTGTGGTTGTTCATGATGTGGAGTTACACTGGCCCAGTATTCACCCTTGCTCCCTTTCCTTCATCCCCCATTGTCTAATCCAGTGAACTTTTCTTCTTCTTCCCCCACTTATTGTGAGTTAGCATCCACATATCAAAGAGAACATTTGGCCTTTGGTTTTTTGGGATTGGCTTATTTCACTTAGCATAATAGTCTCCAGTTCCATTTATTAACTGGCAAATGCCATAATTTTGTTCCTTTCTATGGCTGAGTAATATTCTATTTTATATATGTACCATATTTTCTTTATCCATTCATCATTTGAAGGGCACCTAGGTTGGTTAAATAGCTTAGCTATTGAATTGAACTGCTATAAACATTGATGTGCTTGCATCACTGTAGTATGCTGATTTTAAGTCCTTTGGGTATGTGCAGAGGAATGGGAAAACTGGGTCAAATGGTGATTCCATTCCAAGTTTTCTGAGGAATCTCCATACTGCTTTCCAGAATGCTCACACCAGTGTGCATTCCCACCAGCAATGTATGAGTGTACCTTTTTCCCTACATCCTCACCAATATTTTTTGTTACTTGTATTCTTGATAATTGTCATTCTGACTGGAGTGAGATGGAATCTCAGTGTGGTTTTAATTTGCATTTCTCTAATTGCTAGGGACATTGAACATTTTTTCATATATTTGTTGACTTGATTGTATTTCTTTTTTTGTGAAGTATCTGTTCAGCTCTTTTGTCCATTATTGTTTGGGTTCTTCTTATTATTTTTTGGGACATTAACTGTTTTGAGTTCTTTATATATCCTGAAGATTAATGCTGTTGCTGAGATGCAGGTGGCAAAGATTTTCTCCCATTCTATAGGCTCTCTCTTCATGTTCTTGATTGTTTCCTTTGCTGTGAAGAACCTTTTTAGTTTGATGTTATCCCATTTATTTATTCTTGATTTTACTTCTTCTTTAGGAGTCTTGTTGAGGAATTTGGAGACATGATGGAGATTTGGGCCTATTTTTTCTTGTCATGGGGTCTCTGGTCTAATGCCTAGGTCCTTGATCTACTTTGAGTTGAGTTTTGTGCAGGGTGAAGCATAGGGGTTTAATTTTATTTTCTACATATGGATTTCCAGTTTTCTCAGCATCATTTGTTTGAAGAGGCTATCTTTTCTCCAATGTATGTTTATGGTATCCTTGTCTGAGATAACTATATTTATGTGCGTTTGACTGTGTGTGTTCTATACTGTAACATAGGTCTACATGTTTGTTTTGGTGCCAATACCATGCCATTTGGGGTAGTATAGCTTTCTAGTATAATTTAAAGTCTGGTATTGTGATACCGCCTGCTTTACTTTTCTCACTGAGGATTGCTTTGGCCATTCTGAGTCTCTTATTTTTCCAAATCAATTTCATGTTTGTTTTTTCTACTTCTATGAAGAATGTCATTGGGATTTTAATAGGAATTGCATTAAATCTGTATAGTACTTTTTGTAGTATGGCCAATTTGACAATATTAATTCTGCCTATCCAAGAACATGGGAGATTTTTCCATCTTTTAAGGTTTTCTTTAATTTGTTTCTTTAGGGTTATTTAGTTTTCATTGTAGAGGTCTTTCACCTCTTTTGTTAGATTGACCCAAATGTTTTATTCTTTTTTTGTGGCTATTGTGAAAGGGATAATTTTTCTAATTTCTCTTTTAGTCTTTTTATCACTGATGTATAGGAATTCAATGGATTTATGGATATTAATTTTATATCCTACTACTTTATTGAACTAATTTATGAGTTCTAGAAGTTTTCTGGTGGAGTTTTTTTAATTTTCTAAATATAGAACCATGTCATTGGCAAATAGGGATAGTTTTCGTTCTTCTTTTGCTATTCATATCCCTTTAGTTTCATTCTTTTGTCTCATTACTCTGGCTAGGGTTTCAAGGAATATGGTAAATAGGAGTGGTCAAAGAGCACATTACTGTCTTGTTCCAGTTTATAAAGGAAATGCTTTCATTTTTTTCTTCATTTAGAATGACGTTGACCTTAGGTTTAGCACATACAGTTTTTATAACGTTGAGGTATGTTCCTACTATCCCTAGTTTTTCTAGTGTTTTGAACATGAAGCGGTGCTGTATTTTTGTCAAGTGCTTTTCCTGCATCTATTGAAATAATCATGTGATTCTTATCTTTTAGTCTATTGATGTGATGAATTATGTTTATTGATTTCTATATGTTGAACCAACCTTGCATTCCTGGGATGAACCCCACTTGATCATGGTGCACTATCTTTATAATATATTTTTGTATGCAATTTGCCAGCATTTTATTAAGGATTTTTGCATCTATGTTCATCAGGGATATTAGTCTGAAGGTTTCTTTCCTTGATGTGTTTTTCTTTGGTTTTGATATCAAAGTGATACTAGCTTCTACAATGAGCTTGGAAGGGTTGGTTCTTTTTATATTTCATGGAATAATTTAGGGAGGATTAGTCATGTTCTTCTTTGAAGGTCTTCAAGAACTTGGCTGAGAATCTGTGTGATCCTGGGCTTTTCTTTGTTGGCAGGCTTTTGATGGTCTTCAGTGTAATTGCTTGAAATTGATCTGCTTGAATGTTCTGTGTCTTCCTGATTCAGTTTGGATTCCTCTGTGTCCAGAAGTTTGTCAATGTCTTCAAGCTTTTCTATTTTATTAGAGTATAAATTTTCAAAATAGTTTCTGATTATTGTATTTCAATAGTGTTCATCATGATGTTTCTTTTGAAAATTTACTTTATTTAATATGCATTTATGTACCACCTACTGTGTACACTGTACTATATGACAGAGAATCATGGAAAGAGTGTTATCTGCCCTGAGGAGCACAGAGACCAGTGGGCAAAACTGAACATGTCATCAGGTCCATTATAAATAGTTGTGATAATTGAACCGAAGGGAATCCATAGGAATATACAGAAGATGCCCAGGGCATGGGGCTACTCTCTGATTGGTGACCAAGGTAAAGATTCTCTTGGCACCAGCTTCTGGGATGAAACATGGGGAATGTTCCTTCTAGGAAGAGGAAATTTCAAGTGCCAAGACAGAGAAGCTATAGCACAGCCAGTTTTGTTGGGGTAGAGTGGAGGACAGACTAGTGGAAGGAAGATGATCAGAAGAGGTGGAAGACACATTTGGGCTAGATTTTAAAAGGTTGTATGTGCCCAGTTAAAGAACTTTTGCTTTATCTTGGAAGCAATGGAGAATGAGTAGAGTAGATGTTTTTAAATGTGATTTCTTTTTCTTTTTCTTTTTTCTTTTTTCTTTTGGTTCAGGGTACCAAATCCCTGGGATTGATAGATTATTTGATTAGGAATATTCATTTGATCAAAAGAACAATAATGTCTTTAAATTCCAGAAGTCAAAGTTTTCTGCCAGTCTCCTGCCCTCACAAAAATCATGGGTTCCTGCCAATGTGGAATTTATAGTGTGATTGGCTGAAATAAATCCAATAAGGGTGGTGCTTGGCATGGTGAAGATTCCAGGGACTGTGTGTGCCAGGCACTGTGTGTGGCACTTCAGCTACTGTGCCTCATAGAATCTTCTAGAACTCCCAGGCAGTAGGAGTACATGCACAGCATGCAGCATACATCACCTAATAGAGTCCTAAGGTGTAGGTGCACCATGAATGTTGAGTGAGTGAAATTCTGGAGGCAAGGCAGGAAGGACATTCCAGCTGTGGCCAGAGCTAGTTCAAGGGGAATGGCTGAGTGCTGTGTGTGTGCACGTGGGCCCTTGCTCAGCTCAGCAGAGCTGTGCATGGTGAATAATGCCAGGGGGCTGTTTTTGTTCCCCTAGGTCCTGGCTCCTGTGAGGAAGCTAAGCGTGGTGTCCTGCAGTTCATTAAGGAAGCAGAAGAGATTGTCTCAGCTTCCAACAGCTCCCGCTTCCCTCTGGGAGAGAGTTTCCTGGTGGCCAAAGGAATCCAGCTGACCAATGAGGAACTGGGCCTTCCTCCGCTCCTCCCTTCCCGGGAGGCTTTCTTGGAGAAGTTTCTGCGTGGGAGCGATGATACCATCCGTTTGGCAGCTCAGTCTAGTGAGTGCTGAGCGCTGAGTTTTCCCAACCCACCTTGCCGTCCCCAGGGCTGCACTACTCCATTTCCCCAGGCTGGTGGGTTCCTGGGAAAGAAAAGGCAAAGTGGTTTTGTGTCCCCAGTCAAAGCTGGAAAAGTGCCCACTCCTCCTAAATGCTGCCAGACCCACTGGGGACAGGCCTCCATGCTCTGTGTGGCAGATGGCCTGTGAAACCTCACAGTCTTTTTGAAATGTGAGTGGCCCAAATGCTTCCACACCCCCATGGCCTGTTCCTACGTTTTCATCCATATCCAAGGATGCAGGACCCCATGTGGGGAAGGGTGAGGGGGCCTCTTTATCAGAACCCTGGCAGGGAAGCTCACTGAACCCAAGGTCACACCTCACTGCCTGCATGGGACAGAGCCACAGGGGGCCTGCAGGCCTCCAGCCCCAGCAGCAGCCACAGAAGCATCCTCACCCTGGACCAGGCCCTTACCATGTCGCAGAGGACCACATCTTTGCAGTAAATCTTCTAATACATTCAGGGGCACAAAGCTATAATCACCATCTGTGGATATTTTACAAATGGGGAAACTGAACCCTGAGTGAAGTCACAGCCCAGTGCCACACATTTATCACCCAAGAAAGCCCAGATGGGCACCTCTTGGTCAGGGCCTCGGGCCCATTCCCTGAGTATCTCTGCCCCCTGCCCAGCAGGTCTCAGGGATGTGCCAAGACCTACTGCCTCCCAGAGCCCATGTTCTGCCTGCTCCACCCACAACCACTGGCAGGAGGGCCTGAGCCCTGGGTTCTCACCCTGACCCCACACCAACTTGGCACAGACACAGGATTCTCCTGTCTGAGCCTTACCTGAGACCCCCATCCCTTTCTAGTTTTGCCGAGTGATCCCCTATCTGGAGTTTCCTGGGCTTGGGTCCCATGACAGCGTCTTACCAAGGCAGACTGAGACAGGCAGTGGGCTGGCACCTCCCTGTCTCCCATTGCTGGAGTCCCTGGAGGCTTGGGATCTTTGTTCTTCTGACCCCACATGAGAATCTCCTGAGGTTGCCTTTGGTTCCTGGCCCTCTCCCTTACCACGCAACTCTCCTGGAAGTCAAGGCACCACGTCCTGCTCACCTTTACCTCCAGGGCAGCTCAGCACCTGGCCTGGAGCAGGAGCTCCCATGGTGGTTCACCGTCTCACTCTACTCCTCTCACCCCATTTTGCTCCATCTACTCCCCTTAGCCTGTGCCCAGGCACCTCTGTTCTCTGTTCCTCAGAGACTCAACGACTTCTGCTTTTGAAAAGAAACCAGTTATTGTCAATTTCATGCATGGATAGGGCTTGATGCAATCCAAGAGAGAAGTGGCACTGATGGCCCTTCAGTTGTGGCCACTGGACTTGGGGTGGGAAATGCAGGGAAGGGAAGAGAAAGCTGGAGGTGCAACAGAGACTCATCACTGAATGACATGAGGACATTTTCTTTAGAAGTCAAGCTAAGGAAGTTCCTCTCCAGCTAGCCACATGTTCTGGTTTTGCATGTCTGCCTCTGGAGAAAGAGGAAGAATCCATAGACAAGGAACGGGGCTCTTCTCTCTGAAAGTCTGAGCACTCAGGGCCCATAACAGGGAGAGAATGAGGGCCACAAAGCACCTTTGCCTATAGAACTTGCCATCAGTGTCTAGGGCCTCGGGGCTGTGGGAGGGCTGCAGGATGTCCTTGGAGGGAAGTACGTATAACTGAGCCTGGCATGAGCTCAGTACTTAATGCCTATCGGGACTTTTGTTGCAATGATCACACTTACCCTGTTAAATAAGTATTGCAGCCATTCCATAGAAAAGTCAAGCTCAGACTTGGTTAATGGTTGGTTAACTCGCTCATGATCACACAGATAAGAGATACCATGCCAGGATTTAGGCACAAGCTTACCGGACTCCAGAGCTCTCCTGCTGTACCAGGCTGCTTCAAAGGTGGCTCTTGGTGTCCCCAGATGGGCTCTTAAGCTCTCCCCCCACTACAACCATAAAGCCTGTTTCTGAAGGGTGACAAGTTGGGAAGAACTCTCCTGTGTATAGCAGGTAACGTCACACCTGTACTGCCCTAGAAGTGGTTGTTCTCCTCTAGGACCTGGTGAGAAGCCCCTACTCCCTCCCTGGCACCTGCACTGAGGAGAGGAGGTTGCAGATCCAACTGGAGGAAGGGCCTGGAGACAGGTCATGGCTACCTAGAAGGAGATGGGGGGGGGGTCGGTCAGACTGCAGAGTGGCAGGAGCAGGTGTTGGGGCTGGGAGACCCAGGCCAGTGGCTGTGTGTCCTGCCCACTGCCCTCCTCTCATCCTCCTCTCATCTCATGCATGCATTCACTCCTATTTTTTTTCATTCAGTCATTTCCGGGGTGCACAGTGTGGCCAGGTGTGGCTGTATGTGCAATGCACATGCAAAGCTTTGCACCGAGGAGCTTGAATGCCAGCACGGGGTGGCGGGGGCAACACTAGACGAATGTCTGAGGCCACATCTGAGTGCTGGTAGTGGAGACTGCTGTCTGGAAAAGCCAGGCGGTGAGGCAGATGCCCGGGGTTGGGAGGGGCTCTGGTCCCCTTACCAGGGCACCTGCAGGGGCTTCATGTAACCCCCCTTATTGAGCCTCTGCTCCTGACTTCTTGGAGCTGCTGTGAAGAGAAGATGAGGTTGTGTGGGTGAGCAAGCTTTGAAGGGGTCGAGAACCAACCTGCAGGAGTTTGCCAGGGAGGCCAAGAGGGCTGATTGGGCTGACCTCTGGTCAAAACCCCACTTTGATCTGCAAGGCCACAGTTCCGTTGCTTAGCCCATCTTTCTTGTTCATTAAATGTGATACTACCATTCTAGTAGAAATAAGAAGATTAAATTGACTAAAATATGTGCTTACACAGCACCTGGCAGGTACCTTGTAAGTTATTGTCAGTCCCACCTGCGATGAGGTCGATAGCACATGTGCTGAAGCCATCCCTGGGCTAATCCACCTGTATGGATGTCACCATCACCGTGGAGAGCTGCAGAGACTTTCACTGTGTAGCCCAGGAACTATTGTTATAGGACAATCTGCGGAGAGCCTACCCACCATCTGAGGGGCCTCTACAATATTCTGGGGTTAATGTTTGTCAGATAAATAAGAAGGCCACCCTATGCTGGGTTGCTTATGTTGGAGCGGAGCTGTATTGGGTGGCTCTCTGTGACAGGGCGCCCAGGGCAGGTGGTCACATTCTGCTCTTCTGCTGTGACTCCAGCCTTGAGCTTCTATCAGCAAAGCGGATCGTCCTTGGAGGACCCCTCTGGAGGAGCTGGCCCTCTGCGATCTGGCCCCTATGTGCCGCAGTGTGATGCCTTCGGAAACTGGGAGCCCGTGCAGTGCCACGCTGGGACCGGTAAGGGGACCTGGGGTAGCTGAGTGATGCCCGTTTTTTTCTCTTAGAGGAAAGGACCCCATTTGGGGAAGCAATTAGGTTGGACTCCTGGGTCCCTTTCTCCTCGGCAACCTGGACAAAGCCCTTAGCTCCTCGGGCCTCTGGTTGTCTCCTCTGTGTGCTGTGAGAGGAGCAGAGCCCTTCAGCCATCTGGAAGGTCAAGGGCGTGGACGCCAAGACCTGTGATGGTGAACGGTGCCGGGTGGGAAAGCCGGTACCTGGCCACGACTGCTAGGAATGCAAGAGAGGGAGGTTGCTTATAGATGCCCAGGAGTGTCCCCAGGGTGCTTCCTGAACATCTGGCTTGTGGCTCTTTTCTAGGGCACTGCTGGTGCGTGGACGGGAAGGGGGAGCCCACTCCTGCCTCATTGACTGCGCGCTCCCCAGACCTCCCCCAGTGTGAGTGAAGCCCAGGACTGTCTAGCCCCAGCCCAGCAGGCTAGGCTGATGGAGCCAGCTGTGGTCACTCACGCGTGGGGTGGCTCCATGGGCCAGCCCTTCAGACCTACTCCTGAGCACAACCAGACACATTTCCCCAAGACCCCAGGGCCAGGGCTAGTGCTGATCCCACCTTCCTGGTGGTTGCTCCTGGGTGGGCGGGTGGAGGGACGGGCTGGGAGCAGGAGCAGGAAGGAGCCTGGCTCTATTCCTACACGCTGTGCATGGGGCAGTTCAGTCACTTCCCTGGCTTCATCTCCTACTCTCATCTGTACCTGCAGTCCCTGCCTGTTCCCCCGAGTGCCAGCCCTGTGCCGTCAATGGCCCTCGACATCTCAAAAGTGGCACATGTCATGAGCTTCCAGCTCTCTGTGAAGGGTACCTCCTCCCTCGATGCCACCTCTGAAACCTGGAGTCAGCCAGGGCTGCTGCCTTCCCTTGGTGATCCCAGCCAACCCGCTACTCCCACAGGCCCCTCCACCTGTGAGACGTCTCTAGCCAACGGGCTGCTTTCCGGTTGGAAACAAGCTGTATCCCAAGAAAACCCATCTCCGGAAGACCTGTTCACCCCTACCTGCCTAGAGGTGAGGCTCTGAGGGCTCAGGAGAGTGAGCAAGGAGGCAGAGCTCACCTCCTCTGGTTGAAGATGGCTCTTCTACTTTTCAGCTAATCTGGCTTCATTAAAGACTCATAAGGAATCTTGAGCCTGGGTATTTGCCGTGGGCCTAGTAGACCCTGACGGTGTGTCCTTAGGCAACTTAGTTACCTTCTCTGTGCTCCAGTGGCTTTTTTTTTTTTTTTAAATATAAAATTAGGCCACATTTTGTTCTGTCTTGTACTGGGATTGATTTGAGGAAATATTTCTCATGAAAAGTGTTTGAGGATGACCAAGCACCTGTACAACTGCTACCTTGTGTTTCCTGGAGTCCTCTGGGCCAGATCCCTGGGTTCCTCAGGTTCCCACCCTTGGGTGCTGTTTACTAGCACAGGGCCCTGCACTGGGGCTTCATCCCATGCGCTTCCCAGCTTCCTGGATGACCACGATGATTGACAGAAGCACTGACAAAAGCTCCCAGAGAAAGAGTTCATGCCTGGAATCCCACCCTTACTTGCCAGGTGATAGAAACACCTGTGCCCCTGTTTCTTTCCCCTAAGGTAGGAGTTATGGGACACCACTGCTTGCTCCACTCAGCCCCAGGGGCTTCCAGAAAGTGAGATGATCGGCATAGCACAGGCTGGAAGTGCCGAGCAGATTTCCTTATCGTTATTGACCACTGTGAACATGGCTCAATTATGAGTGAGTTTGCAGAGAATTAGCAACATGGTGAAGTCTTTTGACTTGGCTAACAACGGGCCCTGTTCCTTGTCCCGGCACTGATGCTCATGAGGGAGGGAAGGTGGAAGCACAGCTCCTGAGATGGGCAACCTGATTCCAGCACACGGCCTGGTCACCCTGGGACCGAGTGGTTCTCATGTCCAGCCCTGGAGCAGGGCTGTGCCGATAAACAGCACCCAAGGCTCTCCCCGCCCAAACGGAATGCCATGTCTGTAGCCTGCCCCTAGGTAGAGTCAAGCTCATGGCCAGAATGTCCTCAGTTTTAAGCCTGATAACCATAATTTTCTCAAACATTTGCTTGGGTTGGAGTCTTACCTCTGCAGCTTTCAAGCTGTGTGACCAGAGGCTCGTCACCTGATCTCTCTGGGCCTCTCTCTGGAGAGTGAGGACAGTAGGGGTCCTCCCTCCCCAGGTGCTATGTGGGTACAAATGGCACCAGGAGTGGGTGGATGGGAGCACACCACGAGCCTCGTGGTTCCAGTCTTGGCAAATGTCAGATGCCATGTCATTGTCATTGATTGTTGGCAAACCAGGCACAGCAGATTGTAAGTGAAAAAGTAGCAACAAATACTAGAGGAACCAGCAGCAGCCAGGAAACGCCTCTCCCCAGAGCACTTCGGATGGCGCTGGGGGCCACAGTCGTGGGCAGGGGACTCTCTGTGGTCAGGGAGCCCTGAAGGAAGTGCTGCAGGTGCAGTCCAGGCCTCCCCAGGTTTCTGCTTGTGGCTTTGGCCCCATGCATGCGGGGCCCTCTCCTCCTGTCTTCTGAGGTGGGGAACTGAGGCTCTGATTGTGTGAAGAGGCATGCCAGGGTCCCAGCTGGCCTGGGGCAGTGAGGAAGAAGGGCTGATCCCGGGATGCTACTCTGGGTCCTACCCAGATGAGTGCTGGTAGTTTCCTTGGATGGCATCTTTATTTCCAGTCAGATACTCAGGCCTTCCCCAGGGTTCCTGTGTAAAAATCACTTCTGCAGTGGCGGGGTTGGTTCAGGAGAGTGAGGGCTCAGGGGCTAGAAGGATTGGGGCCCTGGGCCCGACCTGTCACTCAACCAGCCCCAGGCCCTGCTCCATTCCCTCCCCTCTGGGATAAAGGGTCACCAGAATTGGTCCCCAGCCTCAGAGGGGTAATGACATCCTTGCCTTGTGGGGTTGTTGTAACCATCAGTTCCATTTAACCATCAGCTCCACTGTGGACGTGCAGGGACAGAAGCAGGTAGTGACCTCCCGAGCAGAATGCCCTTCTCTGCTAGGAGAGGCCGTGGTCGGTGTTTGGGGAGGGCCCTCCTACAGACCTCCACCCACCCATAGGCGGACTGCAAAGCACTGCTCAGTGCTGTGACCTTGGCTTTGTCTCAGACAGGAGAATATACCAGGCTGCAGGAGACCGAGGGGCGCCCCACGTGTGTGCACCCGGCATCAGGAGAAGAAGTGTCACCTGGCATGAGCAGCAGTGGCCAGTGTGAGTAGTTGTCCCCCTCTTGTCACCTCTCTACCTCCCCACTGAACGCTGGGTGTGCAGTCCTCAGACCTGGGTCCTGTCCCAGCCCTGGTGCTTCCGTAGCTGTAGGCACATGGCTGGGACCTCACCCACCCAGTTTTCTCCCCAGGGGAAGGGGTGTCTTACCCGCTGTCGGAGAAGCCAGTGCAGCAGAGAGTGGCTGGGCTTTGTGACGGGGAAGCCCACCCAGAACTGCCCCGGTCACAGGGGCACTGGTGCTCTTGGGGTGGCCACTGCAGGGCCTGACGCACAGTGGGCTGTACCTGGCCCCAGGCTTTCAGCCTAGCCAGGCAGCCTGGCTTCCACAGGGGAGACCAGGGGTGTGCCTGAAGGGCAAGCTGCTGATGTCCCCCATCTG
This sequence comes from Marmota marmota marmota, assembly GCF_001458135.2. Lineage (NCBI taxonomy): Eukaryota > Metazoa > Chordata > Mammalia > Rodentia > Sciuridae > Marmota > Marmota marmota. The sequence continues at coordinate 29,338,818 of NW_025999949.1, forward strand.
CCAGAGACCAAGGATGCTTCGTGGCCCTCGGGGCCAGATGGGCCTTTGGCATGGCCCAGGGCCCACACCCTGGCTCCTTCCTGCCTTCTTTGGTTCTCACGCTCCTCCTCACCTTTGCCGTGGGCCCTGATTGTGATCAGTTCTGTCAGACCTGGAAGAGGGCGGATGCTGTCTCCCCAGGAGCTTCTTTAAGCCCGGCTCTGCTGCCCACAGCGTGTCCCCTGGCACACACCCCTGGCTGACCCTCATGCACCTGCCAGCCTTCCCTCTGGAGCCCTTTGTGGCCTCTCAGTGCTTCCCGCACTCCACACTTGTCACCCTCGTCTCACTGAACTGTCCTGGCCCCTCACCTACCTCTCCTTTAAGGTCCTAAGCATCTTGAGGACAGATGAGGGGAGAGTGTAAACCCTGGGAGTCCTGCAGGCGGGTTGGCGGGATGGCAGTGGGTGGCAGGGAGCTTTTGTTGCTGTGCCCAAACAGGGAGCAGGAGCCATGAGCCTGCCCCACCTGACTTGTGTCTTTGTCCAGGCCCAGGCCTCTGTGAAGTCCTCAGGAGTGGAGCCCTCTCCAGGGCCATCGGCCCAGGCTATGTCCCAGCCTGCAGGACACAGGATGGGGGCTTTTCCCCAGTGCAGTGTGACCCGACTCAGGGCAGCTGCTGGTGTGTGCTGGAGAGTGGAGAGGAGGTGCCCGGGACCCGCGTGGTGGGCAGCCAGCCCGCCTGTGAAAGTAAGTTCCGCCCCTTGGACCATCTCTGCACATGTCACCCTCACTCACAGGTAGGGCTCCAGGAAGTGAGGCCATGGGGATGGGAGTGGGAAGGAAGCGCAAGAGGGCCCTAGAGACTGAGTGCCACCATGGGGAAATTATGCCCACTTCCTGAAAATGCTCCATGGGACTGAAGCTGGGAAGTGCCTGGCCAGGGACTCTCCAGAGCTGGTGCCCAGGAAGCTCTGTTGCTGACCCAAGGAGGACTCTTTGTCCCTGTCAGAGGAGGGAACCTGATTGCAGGACCTCAGGATGGATGCACCCCACAGGGGCATGAGGTATCTGTGGAGTTGTTGACTTGTTAATTTTTATCTCTAGTTTAAAAAATTATTTGAATATCAAATACTGAAAGAAACATCACCTGACTATGTTAGAATACTGAAATACATTATTGGATATTAAAGTCTACTCATGGGACATCACAATCATTTAAACATTTTCAGGAGCATGTGAGTGAGACTATCTGTGAATTTCATTCCAGGAAATGGAGACATTAGAAATATCTGTTACATATTGGGGAGATGAGGCCCGCAGGGTCGAGGAACACTGCTGTACAAGATCCTGCTTTTACTGCAGTTCACTTCTTTTGCTGTGCTTATTGTTTGCTTGTTTACTTTACATTTTCCAATCCCTAAGCACCATTTTGGAGCAGAGCTGTAAGCAGGTCGAGCAGGCCCTGGCTGCCCCTGTGAAGGAGGCTGCAGTGGGTGGGGAAGAGCCTATTTTCCCTCATCCTCTCTCCTTCCCAACCTGGAGCTGTGCCCCAGGCTCTCCTAGGTGCTTCCTCCCTGTTTTCTCCTTGTATACACAGTGGCCCTCTTCACACTCATCTCCATGGCCCTCAACAGCTGCCACCAATGGGGTACCTAGCAGGTGCTCAGTGAGATGTTCTTCTGAGATAGGAGAGGGGAGCAGGATGGGCTTTCAGTCAAGCACAGCCAAAATTCACTCTGCGGAGCCATCTAGGAGTGGTAGCAGGCAGAGACTTATTTATGCCTGCTAAAGGTGCTTTTCACACCCCTCATTTTATTTTTGCCTTTGAATGATGCAGGCAAATAGAGCACTCTTCTCTCCTCATTTTACAGATGGCAAAACTGAGGCTAGAGAGGTTTATGGACATGGCCAAGTCACAAATTGAAAGAAAGCAACCAGAATTTAGCTAGGGGTCCTGCTGGCTGACTCTGTGTTATACAGCTGTAGGAGAGGACAGGAGGCAGGCTCAGGAAGGTCACTTATTGATGGTGTGGAAGATGAAAAAGAAATGAGGGAAGAGGCACTTTATCTTCTTTTCCTGTCGCTGAGCAGGTCTCCTTCATCTGCTGAGTAGTTCAGGGCCGTGGTGTGAATGGTTACTAGGGCTTAACTGTGGCACCGACAATGGAGTGTGTCCTTATCTGCTCCTCTGGCTCCTGATGGCCTTGGGTCTGAGTCTGAAGTCTAGATGGGGTGGGAAATAACTTGGTGGGAGGTGGCAGGAACAGCAGCTCTGTCTGGTCTCTTCAGATTGCCTCAGTTGAGGGAGTCAGCTGGGGAAAGCTGTGTGATTTAACGTGATGGGACCTAGAGATATCGCCCATATTCCTTCCAAGTTCCGAGTGCCCTGGACTCCTGATCATGTCATCCAGGGCCAAGAAACCATTAATTCAGGCCCAGGGAAGAGGAACAGTCCTGGGCCCTGGTGTCATTAGGCTCGAGGTTCCCTGTGCTCACAGTGAAGAGGGCTCAAATGTGAGTCCCCGAAGCCGCCTCCTGACTTGTGGCAGAGCCTGGTGGAGGAAGCTCAGAGTTGGGGGCAGACGGCAGTACTTATGTGTCCGCTTCCCACTCATGGGCTAGAGACCTGGAGCTAGCCCCTTAAGCTCCCTGGACCTTGGTTTTTCAATAGTAGTTATTTCTGAGTCGCTGTGAGGACTAATTGAGGTCATCTCTACACTGCTTAGCACTGGGATTGCTAGTACACTTAATGAATATGCTTGTACAGAGCTGAGGACATGGGTCCACACAGCAGCTCTCTGATGGAGGCAAGGTACTCACCCTCTGTGCCTCAGTCTCCACACCCTGAAATACAGACAATGGGGCCTAACCCATGGGGCTGTGGGAAGAATTACATGAGCTAATGTTTGCAAAGTTTTTCATAGTACACCTAGCACAGAATGAGTGCCCCATAAGTTGTTTTTAAATAACTGCTTCCTCTAGGAGGTAGGCATTACTGTTCTTCTCACTATTTTGAGGAAACAGAGTCATAGAGAAGCAGCTGACTTGCTCCAAGGAATTTAGCTAATAAGTGATAGAGCCAGACTCACTTCCTGGCAAGCTGGCCCCATAGCCCGCAGGCCAACTCCCTGCTGCCCGCACAGCATGTGGTAAGAAGCAGCTCAACCAGATCACAGCAGGTCACAGCTCAGGATCTTGGCCAGAGGCCAATGTTCTTGTTGGAATAAAAATCAGGCCATGCCCAGAGATGGAGCTGTGTCTCTCAGGTCTTGGAGCCCTGCCTCTGGGGCCCCTGCTGTCTGTCACACTTACACTGCAGATTTTAAAGACCGACATATTCTGGCAGCAACACTGAGGTCTAGTGATTAACTAAATCTCTAATCACATGTGAAATCGCCACATTGAGTGTGTTTGCTCCCTCATGGGCTCATTTACCCCTTTATTTAACACATCCCCACTGAACTGTTGGGGCGGCATCTAGCTGAGACCCGGGTGAACAGAGGGAAGCCTTCCTTCTCCCCAAGGACCCAATCCCCCGAGAAGCCCAGGGTACAGGTACCAAAGATCTGGAATAGCGGACAGGATGCAGGTCCATACCAGGGCCTGGGGCTCCAGGGGAAGGAGCTACGCTGACCCTGGACCATGAAAAGGAGTCCCAGGCAGGAGTGGGGCTGGGGTCTGCTCTAACTGGGGGACCTGGCAGTGGGGCTGGAGGGATGTTGGGAAGGCCTGAGCCACAGGCTTTGCTGTGGACATGGGACCCAGCAGGAGGGCCACCGTGCTTCTGTCTTGGGGCAGTTGGGGACTGAGGGTGCCACTCCTTGGGCTCAAGGTGCCGAAGCAGGGGTCGCATGTGCTGTAGGCTGGGGAAGATGGGTGGGTGGTCACTGGGCTTCGGGAGGGAAGAAGGGCGAGAGTGCCTGTGCCGAGAGGGTGCGCCCAGCCACCTGATAAAGCTGGTCCAGGAGGGCTGAGAGGGCAGAATGTGCAGGCCGGGCCAGCAGTGGGCAGGGGCAGGAGGAAGGGCGGGTGGCTGAGCAGGGCAATCTGGGCCAGAGCCTCAGGTGCCTCAGTGTTCCTCTCCTCTCTCCACCCTGCAGGCCCACAGTGCCCCCTGCCCTTCTCTGGGTTGGAGGTGGCTGGTGGAGTGATCCTCTGTGAGGGACCCTCGGGCCCAGGGGGAGCTGCCGAGCAGCAGTGCCAGGTGCTCTGCCGCCAGGGCTTCCGGAGCGCCTTTGCCCTGGGGCCACTGGTATGCAGCCTGGACAGCCATCGCTGGGTGACACAGCCTCCACCGCCCCGGGCCTGCCAGCGTGAGTGACCCCGATGTCTGTCCTGCACCCCACTAGCTCCCAGGGCCAGTGCTGAGTGGGGGCTGGAAGGTGAATGTGGGGCTGATTCTTGTCCCACCCCCAAATGTGGCCTTTTCCCGGTAGGCCAGGTGGCAACAGGAGCAGGAGCGAGGGCCTGGGGAGCATTTTCTTCTGGAAGGGGAGATGCTTGGGCTTCACCTGAGGCTGCTCTGGAGCCATGTGTGGCTTCTCTGCTCCTTGAGAGAATTGCCGCCATTCCAGCTCTCCTGGGCATCCTGGATTAAGGACCAGTGTTTAGCAGGCGGGGCCCCACGGGGGTGGTAGGGTTGGTTGCTCACAGGTGCTCCTCCTGCCTCTAGAGGGGCTCTGCCCCCCCGCCCTGTCCTCCAGGCCCACCCAGACCTCCAGGGCTAATGCCTGGTAGGGCCAGGGGCCTGCACCCTGCCCAGGTGGGAACATTTTCCAAAGAGAATCTTGCCAGGATCCTCTAAAGCACCCTGATTTAGAGACGGAGGCAGGGCTTGCTGTGAGGGTGGTCAGTATTTCGGAGGCCAGCCCTCACGTTGGGGAGTGTTTGGGTTCTGAGGCTGCAGAACAGAACCGAGACCCTTGTGTATTTTAAGCTTGATGAGGAGAGCTGCCTCTGTAGAGGGAAGGGGTCTCAGGGCCTCTCCTGCTGACCCCTATGCTGTGCAGGGCCTCAGCTGTGGCAGACCATCCAGAGCCAAGCACACTTCCAGCTCCAGCTCCCGCCGGGGAAGCTGTGCAGTGCTGACTACGCAGGCTTGCTGCCGGCTTTCCAGGTCTTCCTGCTGGACGAGCTGAAGGCCCGTGGTTTCTGCCAGCTCCAGGTAAGGCCCTGGTTTCTGCCAGCTCCAGGTGAGCGCCTGGCCTTCCCTACAGTGAGAGCTTGGGCTGGGCACAGGGTCCTTGACAGGGAACCTCCTCCAGGCTCCAATAAACCTCTGGTTCAGATTCAACCCTCCTTCAGTTTACTCCTTGGGCAAACTGGGACTGAGACCTGGAGAGAAATTTGGCCAAGGTTAAAAACATTGTGGCAGAGGTGGAAGCCACCTTGTCTTGGCTGTTCTTTCTGTGTTAAGATGTCCAGTGTGTGCATTCACCCTCTGCAAGGCACCCTGCTTCCTGTGCTGTAGGTTAGCCAAGTGATCATCACAGGGACCCTCTTATCATTGCCACTTTGTAGATGAGGAGAGCAAAGACCGGAGAGCTACAATAATTGGCCCAGAGTCACATAGCTGGAGATGGTGGCTGCAGGTTGGCTGACATGAGCAGAGTTGTGGTGACCATGCAGTACTGCCATCCCCATGGGGAAAGAGCCTGGGAACCCAGGGACAAGAAAGCTAAAATGTCACAATGCACTCGGCACCAGGAGCCAGATGTGTGCCTTGACAAGCCACAAGGAGTACTGTAGGCTCCCTGGAAGGAGAGTGTTAGGTGCTGCCTGCAAGGCAGCCCTTGGTTACAGTGACGGGTTTTCCAGCTGTGCTGTACACAAGGGCTTTGCTGGTCTGAAGTCTCAAATGTTCATGGAGCGAGTCTTTAAAATTCACCCAGTCAAAAGTCTTTCTGTTCAGAGTTTGCCAAATCATTAAAACAGCTCAGGTTTGGCATTTCAGGTTAAGAATTTTGTCAAAAACGTATTTTCACAAAAGACAGTATTTATTTTAAAACAAATGGAACTGTGAATAGATTTTATCCTTTTCTCCAAAGAAATACACTTAACAATATTAATTTTGAGAGCACTGACGTGTTCCTGGCCCCATTCTGGGAGCTCCACATTCCTGACTGCTGACTTTGATGGCATCCTGCTCCGTGGGTGCCATTAGCCTTCTAAGTGACCAAGGCCTATAGAAGGTGAATGGATTGCCCAAGGTTTCCCATAGCCTAGTGGGTCCAGTTCTGCCTTCACTCTTTCACTATTCTTATCTAGCTAGCTAGCTTTCCCTCTTTCTTTCTTCTTTCCTTCTCTTCCTTCCTTTCCTTTCTTTCCTCCTTCCCTCCCTCCCCCTCCCTCTCTCTCTCTCCCTTTCTCTTTCTTCTGTGTTACAAATGTGAGATCGCCTGTTAAAGGCCAGGCATGGTTTTGGTATGAGGACTGTCAAAGACAATCAAATCTAGACATGAATTAAAGTGCTAGGGCAGAGTGTAACGCAGCTCTGCAGTAGGAAGGGGTGTAGCGTGAGCTGGACTGGACTTCAGCTTGGCCAGGGTGACTGGCATTTGAAAGGGAAAATGCAGGAACAGGGAGGAGCAAATGGGGCTCAGCAGAAGGGAAGTGAACAATCATGAGGAGTGGGAAGGGGGTGTCCACGTGGACCCACTCTGGGACTGCCAGCTGGCTCTCACTGCAATGGGCTCCTGCCCTCCCCTGGAAGCTGGACACAGGGCCCTGTCTTCAGATATCAACTGGAACAAACAGAATGTTCTCTTGGCAGCCCTGAGTTTTCTGGGCAGGCACTTTAAGGGAGGGATGGGGGTCATCCTGCAGGTGTGACCTTGAGCCATTGGAACTTCTGCTATGTTTGTTCACATCTTCACAGGTCAAGGTCAAGGACCAGGCGGAGGGCTCAAAGGAGCCTGGCTGGAGTTGGGGCCAAGGGAGCATCTTCTTCAGGGTTTAGTGGGTCAGATCACTTCTTCACCCTTGGGAACTGAGTCCAGGGTCCTTGACAGTGAACACTGGGATGGGAAGAGACAGGAAGAGAAATAACTCAGGGTGGGTAGGGGAGGGAGGAGGAAAGATGGGAATATGTCAGAGAGGTGGCCAGGGAGGCCCTTCCAGGATGCTGTTATTGGAGAGGACTGAGGCCTAGGGATGGGGGGAAGAGGAACCCCCAGAATAAATAGGAAGGCCGAGCTCCTTTGATAGAAGCACACTTAGCATGAGCTGTAGAATGGAGGAGCCGGGCGGGTGGGTGCCAAGAGGGAGGACCTACCTAGAGCCTGCATGTCTTTCAGTTCCTTGTTGGCTGTGGGTAGGACAGTGGGCTTATTCTGCACTGGGCGAGATGTCACTCACCAGCTCACTCTGATTTCTGATGGGTGACAGCTTCACTTTCCTCCGAGAAGCTTTCCCCAGACACCCACCTTCTCACTCACCTTCTAGATGCCAACCTTTGCATAAGTGAACTTCCCCTCAGGCTTAGTATAGATGCTATTATCTGTGGCGGTGGTCTGTTTGTAGTCCCCCCAATCCACATGTTGAAGTCTCACCCCCCGCAAGAGCTGAGGTGGTATGTGAGGAGGCAGGGCAATCGGAGGTGACCAGGTCATGAGGCGGCAGGACTCTGAGTGGGGTCAGAGCCTGTGTGAAAGCGACCTAGAGAGATCCCTGGCCTTTCACCACCTCAGGGCCCAGGGAAAGGGGTCACTAATGAAGAGGGTCCTCACTGGATCTGCTGGCACATTGATCTTGGCCTTGCCAGCCCCCATGCCAGAACCTAAGAAATAAATTCCAGTTGTCTTCACCATTTTCAGGTGTCTACGGCCTTTTGTTATAGCAGCCAGGACAGACTAAGACCCACTTTCAAAGAGGACAATGTGAAGAGGGAAAGATGCAGCTTGTGTTTGACCCTGGACTGATGCCAGGCCCTGTCCTTGGGCCAGCAGGCCTTACACCTCTGCCTGCTCCCTGGGACTGGAGGAGACTGTGGTCCCTCCATTCACAGTCATTCCACAGGCCTGGTGTGCTCAAAATCAGGCTGGAAGGGAATAAGGGGCTCTATAGTCAAAAGAAGGAGCAGTGGGTGCCATGGGGTTCAAGTTGAGGGGTATGTGCCCTGCTGGGTGAGTTCATGGTGAAGACATTTTCAGAGCTGGCGGAGGCTGGGACACCAATTAAACACTGTGACAGGAGTTAGGAGAGGCTGGGCTTCTGGCCTAGAGCCTGGCTCTTCTGCCACTCACACCTATGTAGGCTGTGTGACCAGGGCAGCTCATTCAATCACCAAACCTCATTTCCTAGGGGAGGGAGAGGGGCTTGCTAATGCCTCATGCCTGAGCAAGGTGTTGGAGGAGTGTAGGAAGTGGCGCAAGCCTGTTTGGGCCCCTAGTGTTAGCTCTTGGCCAACTTCCTTCCTACTCTGAATGGAACCCATTGCTCTCCCCGCAGGTGAAGACATACAGGACGCTGCTCTCCAGTCCTGCCTGCACGGACTCCTCCGTGCAGGTGGGGTGTCTGGCTGCAGATCGTCTAGGAGTGAATGTCACTTGGAAATCTCAGCTTGAGGACATCCCAGTGGCCTCTCTTCCTGATTTACATGACGTTGGTATGTTTTTCTGCACTGCTGCCTCAAAGCCATGAGGCCTCTCTGAGTGACAGTTTCCTCATCTCTAAAGGGAGCTGGTGAAGCCCATGCACCTTCCTGTGATGGTGAGGAGAGTTATTGATGTACATGGCCAGGCAGGAGCTGAGTGTTCACAAGCATGTCAGGCTCATGAGTTCTAGTCAAGAGCTTACTAGGGTTGAATGGAACCAACTACCCCAAGCCTAACTGGCTTCTGGCATCAAATTATAACAAATAATAACATCTACATTAAGCCTGAGGGGAAATTCTCCTCAGTGTCTGTGCAGAGAGGGGGACAGTGAGAAGGGGCATGGGGTAGGGGAGGGAGTCTTCATTGGCTGTCATTTCTGTCCCACCTACTTCCAATGATAAAACATCTCAGACCACTGTCACTATTTAAAACAGGCTGTTAAGATGGGACCAACTGAGAGAGTGGCAAGGCTTAGGAAGGACAGAACGGGTTGTAGGGCAGCTACTGGGAGCATGCGCTGTGTTTAGCTCTGAGCTTTCTGGTGGGAAAGGAAACAATCCACACCTTTCTAACCAGGCTGGAGGTGAGCTCTCTTCTACCATCTAGTGGCCAACACCTAGGGTCATGGCTAGCTAGAATTTGCCCTCTGTCCTGGAGGAAGAAACTTCTGGAAAACTTTGCCTGGGCATGATGCAGGAGCACAGCTCTGTCACTCTCCTGCCCTCCTTTGTCCTCATGGAAATAATCCCTGTGTGAAAAGTATCTCCCTCACCCCAAGAGCATTATGAATTAGGGTCCCATCCTCCTTCCTCTAAAGAGTCCTGGATAACTGGTGTATGTGCAAACTGCAAAAGCATGAAACATTTATCCCTGGCTTCAGTGTGACGACAGTGGACTGTGGTTTCAGGCCAAGGGCTGGCTTTGCAGTTGCCCGCTGCAGCACGAACATCTCTGGGGTGCAACCCAGCTCCACATGTGACACTCACCTGCTTTCTTCCTAGGGAAGAGGCGCTGGAGGCTGAAGGCCTCCCCGGCCTCCAGCTGAACTCTGAAGCAGAGGGCACATGGCCTCCGCAGGCCCTGCCTTCCTTGAGGTGACCCCTTCACAGGGTCCCCTCACCACTATAGGAGAGGTGTCCCCTTGCCTGCTTTGTAGATGTGAAAACTGGGGCTTGGGTGGGTGCCTTTCTAGAGGTGTTGGTGGCTGAGTATCTGGAGCAGTGACTGAGACAGGATACCCTGTACCAACATGGGTCATGTGGGTGCCACAGAAGTGACAGGAGCCCAAGACCTGGGTTGTGGCTTGAGGTCCTACTTGGGCTTCTGACTCCTATATAGCCTTGGGTCAGTCAGTTTCCTTCCCGGGGCCTCAGTTTGTCCCTCTGTAAAATGAGGCAGCAGATGTGCCTATGTCTGCTTTCATGCTGTAGGTGGCTCTGCCTCCCCACACTCCCTGGCCTTGCAGAGAGCAGCAAGGTGACCCCCGCTCATCTCTGTCTCACAGAAAAGTCCTTAGTGGGCAAGGATTTCCTTGGGCGCTTCGCAGATCTGATCCGAAGTGGCCTGTTCCAACTTCATCTGGACTCCAAGGTGTTCCCAGCAGACCCTTCCCTCCGCTTCCTCCAGGGAGACCGCTTGGGCACCTCTCCCAGGACACGGTTTGGGTGCTTGGAAGGATTCTACCGAGTGTCGGCCTCCAGCAACGCCAGCGAGGACCTGCTGGGGTGTGGTAGGTCCACATGTCTCCCTGGAATGCTAGTGGGAAGCCTCAGAAGGTTCAGGAAAGGCCACTGGGGAGCTGAGGAGCTGGGGAGTGGAGAACCACTTGTGTATCTAGTTGGTGAGCATTGCCAGCCATCTGCTCTGCGGGGCCACCACCATCAGAGGGCAGGCAAAGGAAGAAGCCCACTAGGAACCTCCCCTTCTGCTAGTTCTCAAGCAGCCTGGGCTCTGGGCTCAGGCTGCTCTGCCTGGGTGAAGAAGGCCGCTGTCCACCCTATGTCCTGGTTATAGCTACGTCACTCACCACAATGCTCAAATGGCCACATGTCAGCCTGCACGTGCACGATGCGGGGAGGTGATGTCTGGTGGGGATTTACTTGGGTTGTCTGTGCTCTTGCTCATGGGAATCTTTGAAGGCATTTTCATGGGAATGCAGCTGCAGGTTCCTTGACTGCAGGCTGTAGTAGTTTCCAGTTACTCCCCCAACAAATCCCCACAGTTGGGTGTCTAATACAGGCAGCTCCTTACCTCAAGTTTTGTGGGTTGGATCCCCTGTGGGCTTTGCTGGCTGGGACGAGGCGTGGGCAGGTCTCCTTCTTCCTGCAGGCCCTGGGGAGTGTGATGGCCTGTGCCTTTTCCAGGTTCTCAAGGTTGGCCATGTTTCTTGGCTAGTGGTTTCCTCTCTTCATTGTCAAAGGCATCAATGTTGCTGCTCTTTTGTCCCCAATCACCTCTCCTTACAACTTAGGAATTTTAAATTACACATAGTAGGTGATCTAGGCCACTCTGGAGTAGAAGATCAGTCGGTTGGTGACCTCGATTCTATCTGCAACCTTAATTCCCCTCTGTGCTGTAGCCAACCTCGTGCATTACCAGGTCCATTACCAGGTCTTTGGGGGCCACTGTTCTCTCTACTACCAAAGCTTTGAAGGTTTCATGATGAGGAGGCCTCCTCCCCATGGAGTGAGATGGAGAAGCATTTTTATTGAGTTGAAGAAAGAGAGATGTTCTCAGTTATTTTTTCTCCATTATTTATTTCAGTGGCAACACAAAAGCTGCAAGGCTTTGAATTATAGGCCAAATTTAAACCCACACTGGATTTGAGATGCCTCTAAATCTCAGCACAGAGAACAGAAACTTCCCATGAACATTTATGAAGGATTTTGCAATGTGTAACATGACTGTGCAAATATTTAACTCTAACAATAGCCCTTGGTGGCAGGTCATCTTCCCTCAAACAGACAAAGAGTCTGAACCTTCATCAATTAGATAAGGCACCTTTAGTGGGCCCTGGGCCCGGGCTGCTCTGCCTGTGCAGAGCAGAGCAGGTCCTGGGAGGCACCTGAGGTGGCCTGATGACTATCAGTGGACAAGTAACCCAAGGTCCTCTGAGACCAGAGCCCTCCTCCCATGTGAAGTGAGGTGGACCATCTTTCCACCTGACTAGCTGGATGGGGCCTCTGCCCAGGGTGGGAGGAACAGGAAACCGGGAGGGAGAGTCCTCCAGAGACACTGCAGCCATGTTTGCAGCCTTTAACATGAAGACTCCTGGGATATACTGTCAGACTCGAGCGTGTGTGTGTGTGTGTGTGTGTGTGTGTGCGCGCGCGCGTGCAAAATACACTTAAAATAACCAGGCTGACCAGAAATCTCATCTCAAGATCTCTTCTGGGGATCTAATAGTGATTGGTTCCTGTCAACTGGGAGATGGGAGAGGAATCAACTAGGACGGTTTTGCTTGGGGGGAGAGGCTGGTGTGCCCACTGCAGGGGCTGGGAAGCAGAGCTGGCGTCAGCTGGCAAGGGCTGCAGAGAGCCCTCAGGGGCTGCAGGCTGGTGCCTGGCAAGGGACCCACTGAAGGGTTTTGCCTGGGAGATATTTTCTCTAGAGCAGGAGTCACAACTTTTTTCTGTAAAGGGCCAGATGGCAGATATTTTTTGCTGTGTGGCCCATACCCTTTCTAAATGACTCCACTCAGTCACCACAGGGAGAAAAATGTGAGTGGGTTGCAATGAACCTGGACTTACCAAAGCAGAAGGTGATGTGACTTTAGCTCACAGGATGTTGTCAGACAATATCTGCTCAGGATAAACCTACATTCTGCTTTTTAACTGCTGCGGCCTTGACTCATAGACTGTAAATCACACCATTAGCTACCTCCCAAAAAAACCTAGAAAGGTCTAGAATGGAATTCACAAAAGCCTGTGTTTTCTGTGGTGTCAGTTATAATATCTAATATCCTTTAGTGGGCTTCTAATTCATAAGGCCTTGCTAGCATTCCTCTGTCCAGAGAGTGGGGTGCTATTAATCCCATAGTATGAATGAGGATACCAGGGGTGAGCAGTGGTGGGCACTGTTGGGAAACTGGTCTTCCAGGTCAGATGGACCTGGCCTCAAGTCCTGGCACTAGGCCCCTCTCCTTGTGGGATCTCGGGAGCATCCCTGATCCTCACTGGTCATAATCTGAGAAACAGGGATAAAGTGCCAACCTCATGGGACAGGGGTTTGAGCAGGAGGTGACATAGAGAGAGCACATCTCTCAGCACATAACCAGCTCTCCTCAGCACATAACCAGCTCCTGGTACATAACCAGTGCTTGGCACATAATCAGCTCTCAGCACCTAACCAGCTCCTGGCACATGACCAGCTCTCAGCCAAGGTTGACTGGCATGGTCAGCATGGAGGCTTAAGCTCAGTTCCCTCCACTTCTTAGTTTTTTGTGCTGTTCTCTGCTTTGCACATCTCCCTTCTCCATGAGGCGTTCATGGGAAGTCCCCCTTCAGATCTTTCTGTCTGTCTTTATTGGCTCTTTTCCTGCTGAAGCGCATCTGTAGCACAGCTGTGAGTGGCTAGGAAGAGCATTGTCCTCTGGAGTTAAAGCAGGTTTCTGGATGTCATCTCAGAGGGGCTCATCTAGATGGCCTTCTGCAAGGGCAGTGACTCAGGGGCCACTGGGAACACCCATTCCCTGTGTCCCTTGGAGAATGCTGCTGTGGGGTGGAGGCCTTGCTTACTGCTCCGTGGGACTCAGTCTTGTGCACCGTTTTGCCTTGAGGACAGCCCGGGGCTTCCCTGGGACTTACCTGCTGGCAGCCTGAACTAAAGAGGATCCCAGAGGAACTGTGGAGAGTTTCCATTTCCATTCTGTATGACAGTGACTGTCACTTAGTCACTGTAGATTCTTATAATAGAACTAGTGTCCAATGAATATTTTTTCTGAAGTGACTTTTCCTTTTCTTCCTTCCTCCCTCCCTCCCACCCT
>NW_025999949.1:29352626-29544904 GCF_001458135.2 Marmota marmota marmota
AGCTGCTCTGGTTGGCCAGGAAGCTCCTATTTCCCTTGGCAATGAATCTGGAGGCACTTACTTGAGAGAGTAGTCACAGTTCTGAAGTGTGGAGATGATTGTCAACAACCTGACTCATAGTAAGAACGAAACTCCACTCTCTAAGGGCGGATATTCATTGCTTGGGGCAGACCTGAAAATAGTTCTCAGTTTGCAAGATGTGGCTTGAGTTTCTGGTTTACTCAGTAATGCCAGGAATACACGCAGACCAGAGAGAGCAGTTGCTAAGTAGACAGGGCTCTGTCCCAGCACATCCCACCCTGTTGTGCTGACTTGTGCACCACCAGGAGGTGGTTGAATTGATATATGGAACAGTGGCTTTGGGATGAAGGAATGGGGTTCAGATGGTACCTCTAGCCATCTCCCTGCCTGGTCAGCCTTGACCTTGAACCTCAGTTTTCTAGAGTCTTGGATGGGATAATGCCTTCCTCATGGGAGGTAACAATCAGCATTTGACACTGCATTTGACCCATTTTAAAATCTCACTTCTCCACTGCACTTGCCAGAAAAGCACACTAGGAAGTCATGCACGAGTGGCCAGAGGCTTGGCTTCTAGCCCATGCCATGGGGATATGATAGAACTCTGTGGAGTGGTGTTGATGTACTTAAAGTTCTGGCAGTGTCGTCCCAGGGTAGGTGTTCCCAAGTGAAATCTTGGGGCAAGATTTCAGCTCCCACCTTTTACTGCATAAAAACTCACTTCTGGAAATTATTTGACAAACTTTTTGAAACAAAACACTGAACCAGGAAAGAAAGCACAAAGCTCCTCTTTCCCTGAGCCGTCAGATTCAGTGAGGCCAAGTTCCTGCACTATTCCAAGAGCAGAGCTTCTTAGACTATAAGTTCTGCTTTCCCAGCCTGTATCATATTAGAGAAGGAAATTGGAAGGGTTGGGAGTGTTAGAGCTCGGTAGTGGGGGGGAGGGATAGTGGGGGGCAGGAAGCACTGAGATTCTGCAGATTAGCAATGAACATGGGGAAGGGAAGGGAAAGGAGGGGAGTGAGGCAGCTAGGACTGTCACTCTGGGGTCAGGCTTGGGACTTCAGAGTCAATTAGAAGCCCAATAGCCCTGACATCAAGGACCTCCTTCAATGGTGTACACTGGGTCCCCCTTAGCCTCACCATGGTCTCAGGCATGAGAAACGCTGTTAATGACTGACAACAGGGACAGAGGCCAGGAATCAAATGAGATGGTACCTCTTGTTGGAGTCACCCCACATAGAGAGGGTACCCTGTGTGGACAGAGTGGGTGCTGAAGGACTTGCTCAAATGTAAAAATAATTGTCAGTTGTTGAGCATGTGTATCAGTGTGGCATTATTATTATTATTATTATTATTATTATTATTATTTGGTTCTAGGGATTGCACTCAGGGGCACTTAACCACTGAACCACCTCTCCAGCCCTTTTTTGTACTTTATTTAGTGACAGGGTCTCACTGTGTTGCTTAGCACCTTGCTCAGTGCTTTGACTTGAGATCCTCTTACCTCAGCCTCCTGAGCTGCTGGGATTACAGGTGTGTGCCACAGCACCTGGCTGAGTCTGGCATTATTAATGCACTCTCATAACATAGTATCAGCAATCCCATCTCAGAGAAGAGAAGACGGACCCTCAGAGAAGCCCACAGTACCTAGGAGAAGTGGGCAGTGGGACTTGACCAGCCCTGACCAGGTAGAGTGGGCAGTGGGACTTGACCAGCCCTGACCAGGTGGAGTGGGCAGGGGGACTTGACCAGCCCTGACTGCCCCTGCTGCTCCTCCCCATGGAAGCCTTGGGGTGGGCCCTGTCGCTCACCTTGTGCCCCAGCTTCTTCTTGGGCATTCTTCCTTCCCTTGGCAAACCAGGCTCTGGCTCAGTAGCCAACTCTGACCTTTCCTTTCCGTCCCCTGAACAATCCAGGCTCACCTTTGGATTTTGTACCTGCTGTTCCCTCCACCTGGAATTCTGGTCTCCTAGATCTTTTCCTGGGCTCCTCTTCATCATTGGGGTCTCCAGTGCCTCCTTGAGGGGCTGCCCTCACCAATGTGTCTCCTCTCTGCTCCATTCCTCCCATACCTGCTGTCCTTGTCTGCCTCCCCCACAGCCCTCGAGTATCCAGCCCTGGAGAGCAGCACCTGACCACATGCTGCCCAGCTGTGCCCTGGACCTTGGAGCCCAGGCACAGAGGTTCTCAGAGGACGATCACTGAGCAGACGAGCTCGTGGGCTGGTGGCTGGGTTCTGGGTTCTGACTGTAAAGAAGTGCCTCGTTCTTGACTCACCATTCTGTTTCTTGTTCCCAGTTAAGTGTCCTGAAGGAAGCTATTCTCGGGATGAGCAATGCGTTCCCTGTCCTGTTGGATTCTACCAAGAAAGGGCAGGCAGCTCAGCCTGTGTCCCGTGTCCTGTGGGCAGAATGACCATTGCCCCTGGAGCCTTCAGCCAGATGCACTGTAAGTTCTGTGGCCTGCTCTGGGGAGAGGCCGTGCTGTGCAGCAGCATGCAGCAGAGTGCTTAGCCTGGGCCCTGTGGGCATTTGGGGAGGGCAGTTATTTGCTATGGGGACTGTCCTGTGCATGGCAGGCCGTTCAGTAGCATTACTAGATGCCAGCAGCTCCCTTTCCCCAAGTTGTGACAACCAAACCTGACTCTGGCCATTGCCAAGTACCTCCTGAATAGGTGGGTGGGCAGAATCACCTACCACTGAGAAGCACTGGGTACACAGCAGAGCAACAAGGGCCACCTTTGAATGCCTGATCCCTGCCAGACTCCAGGCCACGTTCCCTGTGCTATCTCACTCAATCCTAGCCTCATCTCTTCCAGGGAAATAGGATTAGCTCAGCTTTGACAGATAAGAGGATTAAAGCTCAGAGAAGTGAAGTCACTGAGCCAGATGTGCTCAGCTCCTGCAGCTAGCCTTTGTTCTGTCTGATTCTGAAACTTCTGGTGTTTGTCAGTCAGCCTTATCAGATCAAGAAGTAGAAGACACTTTCCCCTCCTACCCGTTACCACTGTGCCACACGTATCCCTTCTCCTGTATTTGCCAGGACCGAAAGTGCCTGTGGTCTCCCCACACCCCATGTGATTCCACCTGACCTACCTCCCGGACTGTCACCTGGGGTTGCTGTCTTCCTAGCAGGGACCCATAACTTGCTTAGTTGTATATCTTTTCACGTTAGCCTTAAATTCTACCTTGAGCATTTCTAAAATGACATTTGAACATGAGACAAACCAGTTTTGCTTACAATGAATAATTTCTAGAACTTTAAAAATAAGTGATCCAGAAGATCAAGTCACTTTCTGAAAGGAGAGCAGTGCTAATAAGACAATTCAGAGAAAATAAAAGTGGGAGCAATTTATAGGTGGGAGTCTGCCACTCCTCCAGAGAAGAGTCCTGCCTGGCTACTGTCCCCGACAGCCAGGTGGCACTCTGTGAACACACTGACCTCAGTACCTGAGGTTTGAGACGACTTGGTGTGCTGTCAGCGTGCCTGCCACAGGGGCACTTTCTTAAGAGGGGATCATTGTCATGTGCTGATTCTTGCTGATGGAGAGAAATGGGAAGTGGAGGAGGAGACTGAGTCTTGCACCATCAGATCTGATTTAATCACCGCTCCCTCCTCCTACTGGCACTGTGACCAAGGTCAGCTCACCTTCCTTCTCTGAATGTCACTCCATCATCTATGACTCGGGGTCAGTGTCTTAATTCAGGCTGCTGTCACAATCCCCAGAGGTTGGGTGACTCCAACAGTGAGCATTGACTGCTGCAGTTCTAGAGTCTGGAGCCTGGGTCTGAGCCGGCTTGACAGGGGGCTTGGTAAGGGTTTCTGTCTGGTCCTGTCCTCCTGCGGCCCTTGCAGGGGGTGTGTGTGCACAGAGGGAAGGAGAGGTCTCCCATCTTCCCCTTTTTGTGAGGACATCAACTCCACCAGAGAGCTCATCCATACCTAATTACAAACCAGAGGGCCCAGCTCCAAATACCATCACAGACAGGATGAGGACTCTTGAGGGGACACAGTGTTTAGTCCCTAGCAAAGCAGAATCCAAGTTTGATGAGAACAGTCCCTGTTCCACACCTGCTTTCTAATGGGCTTCAATCACGTGTCTGTGAGGGCTGTGTGGTCAGGACCACTCTCGACATCTTCCTTGAGTGCAGAGTGGACTGTAGTGGACTGTTGTCCAGGGTCAAGCTGGGAGTCTCTGTTCAGGTTCTGTGATACCCAATCCCTTCTCCATGGCTCTTCATCTCTATCCTTACCTGTCCTATTGAGTGACCTGCCCTCCATTAGAATCACACTAAAGAGAAGCACAGGACAGGGGGCTGCTGAGTCTCAGATGATGCTCAGCAATTACACTACCGCCCGACTTCTTTTTGGTTAGGATAGTTTTTAGATTCCATTCCTTCTGGACTGCTGAGGTCTGTATTCAGATCCTCCCATGTCTCCTGCCTCAGTGGGCCCAGCAGACCATGTTTGAGGTTCTATTGATAATCAAGAAGCTCCTCATTTGTTTGTTTATTGATGTATTAACTCACAGTTAGCATGTATGATGTGCAAAATAATCTATTTAAAAAATAACCTTTGTAACCTCTCCTCCTCTGAAAAGACATTACCAATCAGTGTTTAATAATATAACTTGAAGTCTCAAGATATAAAAGCTCAGATATTATCAAGCCCCAGAATGCCATAGGAAGTGACTTTTCTCCTACTTTCCAACCATGGAGAAACACATCGAGGAGTTCTCTTTCTATACAATTCATCACAGGTTTCCTGAGCACCTGCTGTTTGTCAGTCATATACTGGGTAAGCATAGCAGATAACATCCGGGTCCCAGGAGTGTAGATTCTGATAGGGAAGGGGAGCGTGTGAATAGATGAGAGTCCTGGTGTGGTTTTTAGGTGAGGTAGGTATTCGGTAGATGCTATTCCTGCAGCTTTGCTGGGTCTTAGACCGCTGAGGGGTGGGGATGAGCGAGGTGGGCAGCTGGAGGAAAGACTTCTGGGAGGAGCGTCAGCTGGAACCCAGAGATTGAAGTATTCATCCGTGGATTTGACTCAGATGCCTGATCTGGGGGGAGCTTGTATCACATGTTGGACGTTGATCAAAGCACTGGGGCACGTGTTGAGCAAAAGCAGATCCAGCCCCGGCTCATGGCCTCTATCAAATGGGAGGCCAGAAGTCACCAGCCATTCCTATCAAGAGGAATTCAGTGATAAGCAGAGGAGCAGGTCCCCAGGAAAGTGGTTGGACCAGACTTAGCTGGCTTCTGGAGGTGCCTTGGTCTATTTGGGCTGCTATAACAAGACATCATAGACCTGGAGTTTATAGACAATAATATAGTTCCTCGTGGTCCAAGATGAAGGCAGATTCAGTGTCAGATGAAGTCTTCATAGACAGTGTCTTCTCTTAGTGCTGTCACAGGCAGAGGGGGCAAACAAGCTCCCTTGGGCCTCTTATGTAAGGGCACTAATCCCATTCACAAGGAGTCCACCCTCATGACCTGGTCACCTCTCCAAGCCCCACTTGCTAATACCATCACACTGGAATTAGATTTCAATGTTCATAGACATTTAGATCCTAGTAAGAGGGCTTTTTTAAGAAAATGAGGATTGAGGTGTATTAGTCTGATTTTTGTTACTATAATGAAATACCTGAGATAGGCTAATGTTATAAAGAAAAGAGGTTTATTTTGGTTCATAGTTGTGGAGGTGCAAAGAATTGAGGCTGCCTCTGATGGTGGCCTTGCTTGCTAAGTCCCAGGGTGATGCATTGCCTCACATGAAAAGAGACAGGTTGCTTATGTGACTATGTCTCTTCTGGTTTCTCTCCCTCTCCTTTCAAAGCTGCCGCAGTCTGGCTGGGCACAATTCACGAGCCACTTATCAAGCAGAAACGAACTTTATTTTTAGAGCACATGCCACACCACACGAGCTCTTCAGGAATTCCCTCAGAGCCCAACTGCCACCACCGGCTTCCCACAAGCCTCTCAACCCCCTCACTCCTCCTGCTCTTGAGGCCGATTGGCTGGGTCGCGTGGGCAGAGCCAAGAAAAGTCCCCCAATGAGCAGCTCCGTGGTCTGAAAGGGCAGGGAAACAGCCCAATGAGCATCACCGCAGAGGAGCCAATCAGCCGGCAGCTAGAAGTTTGCTGGCAGCTGGAAGTTTGCTGGGGCCCCTTCGGCTGTGGCTCTCAACACAAAGCCACCAGGATTTCAGCAGTGGCCTAACTATAATTACCTTATTCAATCCTATTCACTCCCAAGGTCCTACCTCTAAACACCACAGTCAGATTAAGATCCTCTCTCGATTCCTCACCCTGGGGTTCAACTTCAGTCTGTGTTTGGGGAGACCAACCATAGTGGAGCCACAGCCTGAAGTGGGAGCTGTGAGTGCGAGGGGCTGCACAGGGAAGAGACAGCAGGGCCGTGCTCAAAGCTCTGCCTGAGCAAAGGGGAGCAGGGGTGGGTGTGGTCAGGACACTGAGGGAGCAGACGGAGTGCCGGTGTCTGCAGGGCTCGGGATAGGAGGTCCTTGGGGATCTGAAGAGGGGACCTGGTGTCATCCTTGGGTGAGGGTGGGGACACTGGAGAGCCCGCAGCCTGAACGTCTGAGTCACACACATGCCTTGGTCATCTGGTCCGTGGCCTGGGGCCTGGGAATGGGAGGAGAGGGCCCAGACACCCACCATTGACTGCTGTGCCCACTGCTCCTTCCAGGTGTCACTGACTGTCAGAGGAATGAGGCGGACCTGCAGTGTGACCAGGACGGCCAGTACCGAGCCAGCCAGCAGGACAGGGGCAGTGGGAAGGCCTTCTGTGTGGACAGTGAGGGGCAGCGGCTGCCGTGGTCGGAGACGGAGGCCCCACTGTCAGACTCTCAGTGTCTGGGTAGGTACTGCCGCTCAGTATGCCCGGTGGCTGGAGAGGGGTCTCGGGGCACTGAAGAAGGGAGAGATGCAGGACATGCATTTGTCTCTGACTTTCTATTGAAAAATTTTAACCAGCACAATAGTTGGAAGAACAGTAGGGTGAACAAATGCCCCACACCCAGATCCCAAAACTGTTGATGTTCTGGTCTCTCTCTTTGTGAATCCCCTGAAATGTAACTTTCTGCATCCTGGGACCTCACCCTAGACTCGTCAGCACCTACAGAGCTGGATTTTGATACAATGCTGCTTGCCGAGGCGCTGTGTCTTGTAGGCAGCCGTCTCCCTGAGTCTGGTAGCATTTCTCCCTCAGTCAGATTTTGTGGAAAAAGTGGGCCAATTCTTGTGAGTAACTTTCTTGCTGGTTGACCCAGACAATTTGTTCAACCTCTGATCCTCAGTGTCCCATTGGCCCCGTATCTGTTTCCTGAGGCATTGTGAGGGTCAGTATAATCCTATACTGTCAATAAATACTCCTTGAGCACTTCCAAGAGTCAGGTAGTGTTCCTCAATGAGATAATAGCGGGAAGGCCTGAGTGAACACACAGAACACCCCTCAGTACACGGTGAGATGGGAGTCTGCAGCAGGAGGGAGGAGTGTGGCCGCTGGGCCAGGTTTAACCCCAGTGGTGCCCTCTGCAGGCTCTGTGGTCTTCGGCACCCTCCTACCCTGGATGGTGTCCTGGTGTGTGCCGCGGGGACATGCAGGCCCACTTGGTAGGAGTGCTCAGTGCATTAGCACCAACAGGCCCGTCAGACGTGCTGGCCAGGAGGCTCAGGGCAGGGATGCTGGTTTCTCTCTCTTGACAAGGAGGTGCCTTTCCTATCCTTAGGACTCAGACCCCTCCCAAAGCCACCTCCCTCCACCTAACCCTGCGGCTTAGCTTCCCTTGCTGCAGGCCTGCCCCTCCAGGTCCCCGAGGGAGGGGATCCTGGCAGTGGGCCTCCTAGGCAGCAGGGATCTGTGCTCATCACATTTACCCTCTTGGTAATTCTGAGGGGCAGGTGGTGTCGTCACCGATACTTTAGCCAAGGAAACTGAGGCGAGGAGTGTTGAAGTGCCTGTCCCCAGGCCCTAGTTAGGCTGCGACTGGTCCAGAGACGCACTGGTGTGTCTGACGCCCGGACCCTTCTTCCACTGTACCAGCCTGGCCTTCTCCTAGGCGGATCTGCTTCCTCCTCCAAACTCACATGCACCCTCACGTTCACACGCATGTTCACACACGTGCACGCACACACACATGTCTGCAGAGCCTCCTGTCCTCTAGGGAGGCATAGGGCTAGTGATGAAGTATCAGAGAAAATCCAAGGGAGAAATGATTACTTTCTAAGGTCAGATCATTCCCCTTTTTAACCAAAGAGCTGACAAATCACAAGGATTTTTTTCCTGTGCCTGTCGCTATGGATGAATTACAAAGCCAACCAAAGTCTTATTGAGGTTTTCTCATGTCTGTCCTCCCGCGCAGGGTGGCCCCCTGTGCAGTCGGGCTGAGGATGCTCGAAGAGTATTTAGGCGACTGCACAGATGGAGCAGGTGTCCCCTGCCTGCCTGGCCGGATGCTTGCTGGCCATTCTGGGACTGTGGCCCCACGCTCCCATCTCCTTGCAATGACAACCCTCAGAGCTGAGCCGGTGTGTAGGCTGTCCAGGGCTTGCTCTGCCAGTGTTCAGGCCAGGAAGGGCACTTTCCTCAGCAGCACCGGAGTGTCCCCAAGCCACAGCTGTGCTGCCGCAGCTGAGAGGATGTCTCCTGGGGCACTGGCTCCCAGCAGCCTCTTCTCCTCTTGGGCTTCTTATGCAAAGCTCTGAGTTAAGCTTCCCTTCCGGGGACTTCACTTTAATAAGCTGGCCCATGCCACTGCCATCCTGTGTCTTCTCAGAGTCCTAACTTGCCTGAGAGGAACACTTTTTGTTGGGGGGGGGGGGACTGCACGGTCACACTTGAGGTGTGAAGTCTTCAGGAAATTCAGAGGACTTGAAGGTCAGCTACTGACCTCTGTCCCTGCTGCCAGTTCAACCATTTTGCTATGGTGGTTCCAGCATGGTCATTTTAACAGGCAGTTCACTTATGCCGTGTTCCTTAAGGTCCTTCTGTGAGGCTCTCGGGGTGAGGGAAACATGCAGTATCGCAGCTGCTTCTCTGGACTCCAGCCTTGTGGGCAGTAGGTGTGCTCCTTTGGAACTGGAACAAATCTCACCCTTGTTCCATTCCCAAGCAATGGGCACTGGGTGACAGAATGAACG
This sequence comes from Marmota marmota marmota, assembly GCF_001458135.2. Classification (NCBI taxonomy): domain Eukaryota; kingdom Metazoa; phylum Chordata; class Mammalia; order Rodentia; family Sciuridae; genus Marmota; species Marmota marmota. Next base: position 29,361,811 of record NW_025999949.1, read on the forward strand.
GATTGTCCATTTATCTGGGCTGCTTCTGACTATGTCTAAAGGCCTCCAGGGAAGGAGAATGTCCCATTCCTTGTATTCCTGTGGCCAGTTTCACAAGCCCTGACACTTGGGCAGGGTGTCCTTGCAGGGATCAAAGGGACCTGGCATTGACCGAGTTGTGACTATTAACCAGTCCTTCTGTGCTGTTTTACTTGATTCTCACCAGCAGGAAACTGGGTCTGTCAGAGGTTGGGATATGATCTGGACACAGCTGGTGAGGAGCAGGTCCCAGGACACATAGGAGGGAAATATTTGAGGTTTATCTTCACAGTTTAACTTTGGATCCAGTTTCCCAATCAGTTCGTTGTTGACTCGTGCTAAAGATTTTCTGTCCCACTTCTTATGCCCAAATGGAGGAATTGTACCACCGAGTTTCTCCTCTGGCTTCCTGGTGTTGTGATCATGCTCTCAGCCTTTCAGCTCTTCATGAAGCCATTCATGCGTGCATCCACCCATTCCATAAACATGAAACCAGTGACTCTGTCACCGTGCTAACTACTAAAATATGACCAGAACATTCTCCATGTCCTGAAGAAGACAGGCACATAAGTAGACCTGCTTTGCTATGTGAGAATCAAATGAACTGTGCTTCAGAGCTGACCCAGTGCTGTCTCCAAGACATTTGTAACCGTCTGCTAAGTTGAACTCTGACACTGGGAAAGCCCGGCAGCAGAACGTGTGACCCTGCAGCTCACTCAGGATCCCTCTGGCCCCTTGGTTCATGGCTTGCTCCTGCTGTTTGGCCATGAGCTTCCTCACTGAGCACTGAGTTAATGTGTCCTGTGAAGCTCTCCATCCTCGTGTCCCTTTCTGAGCACCAGCAGCCTCTAGGTGCAGGCCTAAATTGGCTGCATCTTAGCAGAATCGAAATGTAAGGAGCTGTCAAACTTTGTTTCATTTCCTGGACTGTCTGAGCACCAGGTCTACGCCAACCTAGACTTAGGGACACTGTGCTGAGTCTAGCATGGCATTTGCTCCATTTCAGGGACCAAAGAATGTAAAAATGAAAAAGAGGAGGAGCTGAGAAGGGCAGCAGAGAGGCGGAGCAGCACCTGGGTGATGGTGTGGAAGGCCCTCTTTGTAAACTGTGAACACGCTCCTAGATCAGAATTTTTGAAGGCTTAAGCATGTCACTCCTATATTAATGCTTTCTTCTCCTAACCCATCCAAGCTGAAGGAAGATTTCTTTGGATGGGCTAGAGGTATCTCCTAACTGGATTTTCTACTTCTTCATCAAACACACTTGCATGCATTGACTTGGTACAGACCCATCGAGACATCAGTCTCATTTATATGGCAATGGTGTGTATGATAACAAGTGCTTACATACATGTTTATAATTATGTCTGCAAAGAACTGAGACGCATGTGCTTTGGGACTCACAAGTAAGTCTTGATTTTGATAGGTGCCTGCAAAATATTGACTCACTTGGGCATTTGTGGCTCAAGATGAATCTTATTCCTTGAGAGTTACCCTGCTTGCTTTTTTGTTTGATGAGGAATGTGTTCCAAGACATATAGCCTTAAAAAATTATATTTCTTCTTCCTTGCTTGACTCATTCCACAAGCATGTGGCTGTGTCATTCCTGCCAAATGTAAGTCAAGTATACCGATGGTCACTAGACAAACAGATGCGAATATACCAGTTAAACAAGTACTGCCTTAAAAATGACTAAGTCACATGGTATCTCCAAATTTACATGAACCCATATGCACATGTCTGGTTTGTCTTTTCAAAAATAACTTACCTCATTTCAGAAAGAATTGAAGTTGTTTAGTAAAAAGAAAGTTTTCAATAGAATAATGATATAATTAGTCCTCAAAGACAGGGCAGGGAAATATAAGTTTAGATAGAAAAAAAAAATTACTAACAGCAAAAAAGTGAGTTGAAAGGCCTAACATGATATGAAATTTCTCCTTAATTCCTGATAATGAGATAGATAAAGAGAGACATAAGCTACAACTCTCAGAATTAGGTAGAAGGCAGCATGCTGGAGCTACCTAATAACAAAATTGCTCTGCTTGGGACATTGTGTGACAAGGGGTGTAGATGGGCAGTGACTTCTTCAATGCCCTCGTTGGCTAGCGTGACTTGACTTGCTGGCTTAAACACTCATGTGCAGATCCCCCACACCCTACAGGGGTAGAATTCATAAGTCTACTTTATTTTCAGTGATTCGGAAATTTGAGAAGGTTTCAGATTCGAAGGTGATCTTTAATACCAATGCTCCTGTGATGGTCAAGTCCAAAGTTCCTGGTTCTGAACCCTCAGTGATGCAGTGCTTGGCAGGTAAGGGGAGACGGGGAGAGAGGCACGGGGTGAATGGTGTAGCAATATGCTCTGCTGATGTTGGCAAGACAAACCAGAGCAAAGCAGTACTAGAATGAGAAGATACAACTGACCAAAAACATTAAGAGCCAACTGGCTTCTACTAACTAGAATTATCTACTGACTGCCAAGAGTTATTCTTAACTTAGGGAACAGAAATAAGTGAACTTTGTTAATTATAGAGCTACTTGTCCAGGTTGGGACATGTATCTGTCTCTGGAGAGTTAGAGAGTTAGTAACACAAGTTACAGTTTATTGACCTTGCATCTTTCCAAGGATGACCTCCTAATCCTGTTCTCACACATAAAGGAACCATTACATCCCTAGAAAGAGAGGAGAAAAACAGGCACTGGGAGCAGAAGTGACTTGCTTGTCATACAGAGTTAGCAAGTGACAGAACCTACATCCCAGCCCGGGAGCTGAAAGCCTGCCATCAGCCATGGCCTTTCCCCCTTGCGGGATCGCACCTAGTTTAGTTGTTGAATACTTAACTCCCTGATAGGACTCTGTTTAGGATATTTGCTCTGCTATGATAAGCACAATCTACTGTTGGTATCACAGACAAGCACAAAGCATGAAATAGAAGCTGAAAAAAATGTTTGTGGAATGAGTGGTGTTTATAGGGCCTGGAGGGACACCACATGCTGGTTGTGGTGTTTGTAGGGACAGGAGGGCAGAGCCAAGAGGAAAGCAGTAGACGGCAGGCGCTGGCACTGACTGTGTGAGCTGGCTGGCCAAGCAGTCTTGTCCTGAGCAGGGGCATCGTGCACATGGCAGTGCTGACACGCTGTGACTCGGCTAGAATGAGCAGCAAAGCAGTGGCTGGGAGGAGAGAGGATGCAGAATCGTGTGCATCAAGACAGGCAGAGGGGAAGGGTCCGCCTGTCAGTGCAGGAGATGGTCTATCCCGCCAGCCAGGCTCAGGTGCTAGAACGTGCCAACACAAGCAGGCCCCAATCTGAGCAGGATGACTGTGTCAGGAAGGTCTAGAAGACAGTGTTCCACCAGACTCAAGAGAGCAGGCAGCCCAAGACGGGTGGGGGTCCAGGTGCCCAGCCTGGCGTAGTCTTCCTGGCTGCCATAGTGAGGCACCACAGACTGGAGCCCTTAAATGACCAAACTGATTTTCTCACAGTTGTGAAGATCAGAACTGAGAGCAAGATCTTGCTCTCGGTTTCTCCTTGGCCCTTATCCTCTCGGTGTCTTTACATGGCTTTCCCTCTGCCTGTGTCTGGGTCCCAGTGTCCTTTCCTTGTAAGGACACTGGTCATATTGAATTAGGCCACCCTAATGATCTAATTTTGCACTTAATTACCTCTTGAAGAACTTATCCCTAAATATAGTCACATTCTAGGGTTGGCACGTCAACATTTGAATGTGGGAGGGGGATGGGTGGATCCCATACCAAGCATCAAGAAGATTCTATGGAAGGTCAAAGGGCCATCCAAGAGGAAGGAAGCAGGTATGGTAACAGTGCTGTGCTGGGTGGATGCTAGGTTGGTGTGAGAACCGGAGCTGGGAAGAAGGCCAAGGACCCTGGAGAGCTGCAGCCTGATAGGGAGTAGGAGGGGTGGCCTGGCAAGACACCAGGTGACATGTACTCAACCAGCCACAGCAGAGTGCTGATGGTTATAGTACCGACTAGACTCTTCCTGCTGTCTTGAGCCACCTTGTCCTGGGCCTGAGGCCAGAAACTGCGTGCAGTGAGGATCAAGGTCACTCAGTTGAAAGAAGAGCTAGGCCAGGGGCAGATGGGCCAGGGTGAGGTACTGTCTTTGGGTTCTGAGTGGGCCAGGTGGCCTGTGGGTATAAAGACACCTTGTGCTTCTTAGAGCCTGGTTCATGAGGACAAGGTAGCTATACCACCCTGGGCGGGACAGAAAGCCCAGGAAATCCACCTTCACGCCCGAGGCTTGGCAGTGGGGCCAGAGCTTGTGAGCTGTCCTGCTGGTGAGTAGAATAGCACCCCAGACTCCAGATAGTGCTGTGCCTTGCCTTGAGACAGCAGGAGGACAGCATGGTGGGGAGGAGCAGGGCATAGATGCAGGGTCCCTGGAATGCCGCCCACCACCGCCAGCCATGTGCCCTGCTGAGCATTGGCCTTCGTCCCGCATCTCTACAATTAGCTCTTACCAATGCTGGCACCCGTGTGAATAATACGCGGGAAAGTGCCTGGTGATGACACACTCATTTGTAAGTTGCTTTTTTGACAGTTAACTGATTTTTTTTCCCTAAAGCCTCTTATCCCTGATAAATCATTAGTTGCTATCATTATTCATGCATTTTACACAGTTGAATATGGCTCAAGTTTAAAGAACAATTTTAACTCCATTTATCCACTTACTTAACAAACTTTAGAACCTTCTATGTGCTGGGCAGCATGCTTCATACCTGTGACACAAGGTGAACAAAAGCAGCCAGTTGTCCCTGTCCTCATCAGTCACAGGGCCTCCTGTGACAGGAAGGTACTTGCTGACAGCAGGTGGCCACACTGCACCATCAAATCCCCCGAGAGCCACCAGCCCTCAAAGCATAGTCCTGGATGTGGCTGTGACCTCAGTGGACACCTGGGCACGGGTCCTCAAGGGGGAATGGCAACTGGAGTGTCAGGAGCTTCCTGTAGGCATGTGCAGTCGAGTAACTGGGATATGAAGTCTGGCTCTACACCTGGCAGATTTGTGATCTGGGTTGAGGACCTGAACTTAACTGGTTATGGGCAGGGTTGGTGACTTGGTCTCCCAGGGAGCACCAGCAGGCACGTGAGTGCTGCGTCTGCAGCAAATGCCTCTTGCGATGTGCATTTGGCTGTGGGGGTACGTGTGTTTGGGTGCGCACTGGGTATGGTGTGCGGTCTGCGTATTTGGGAAGTGTGCTGGGGTGTTCTGTGTGTCTTTGGGCACATGTAGCAGGGGGAGGCTCGACATCTCCTGAGAGCAGGCGGTGACTGGCTGTGTACTTGCAGATTGTGCGGAGGACCTGACCTGTAGCTTCCTCGCAGTGCTTACAGTGGGGTCAGAGGTCTCCTGTGATTTCTATGGTTGGACAAGTGACAACTTTGCCTGCACAACTTCTGGTCAGGTGAGGAATGACAACTGCAGGGTGATAACGCTCCTTGACTGTCTTGGGTCACATGTGCTCTGATGTCAGTCTGAGGGCCCTCAGGTGATGGGAAGGGAGTGTTGGCAGCTGCTCCTGTGTTGCTTCTGTTCCTAAAGCCCTGATTGTGGGACATTGAAGCGTAGGCCTAAGGCTGACTTAGGGTGAAGAGGTGTAAGGAGCAATGTCATTTCCTCAAGGGTCAGAAGATGCCCCCGCCAGGGCCATATACTCCCTGCTGCCCACCAGGTGGATGCCCTGGGTCATCGTGCAAAGCCCCAAGTCCCTGGATGCCAGCAGTCCTTCCTATTGCAGAAGTAAACATGATTACAGTTTGAAAGTTTAAGAAGCTAAATATTCATTAGAACCACATGAAATTGCTATTTCTTTAAATCAAAGCTGGTAGAAAATTAGAAATGTTACATGGTACCCTCAAATTAGGATAGAAAGGTATCCAGTAAAAAGCAATAGACCCCTGCCCTAATTTCCTCTCTTGTAAGCCCATGTGAATCTATTTTGCTTTCTAGTTTCTTACAAATTCTTCCAGAAAGTGTCTACATATTTTAAAGAATGTTTTTATTCATTTATATGCTCATATTTTGTAATTTTTTTACTTTGATTTTCTCACTAGATTTATCTTTCTGCATTTAAAAAATTAATCTTCCTCTTTTGAGGGGCAGCATACCAACTCACCCTGGATGTACATTCTCTATTTCACATGCCCCTAGTTCAGGACATGTAGATTGGTGGCAGTTTTGCAACATCACAAACACTGGTGCATTACCTGCCCTGTGCCCCTGTGTTAGAATATGAGAATATATGTATAGGTTTCATCCTGGAAGGAGCATGGAGCTGGCCCCTGGGTTTTTGGGCCTTGAGCAGGGGTCTTCAAGTATGAGACAAAGAGAGGAGACAGGGAGAGACATAGGTTTAAATCCCAGCTCCATTTATTGCTTGCTGCTACTTAGTCCCTTGGTACCTCAGGTTCCTCATAGAATCTTAGATGGTAGTGTCCCCGTGACAGAACCATTGTGAGGACTGAACTAGGTCTCCCGTGGAAGGTTTCTGCTGCAGAAGAAGCCCTTGGGGACCATTATTGTGATTGTCACCATTGCTGTTAATGTTATTGCCCCTATCAGGTCAGCAGGAAGTTCATGCTGACTTTAATGAGGTTCCTCTGCAGGGCCCTGTGTTCCTAGTGTGCTCCTAAGGCATGTGGGGGCTTGGATGTTGGCCATGGCTGATTGGTCCACCCTGAATGTGGAAGCCCTTAAATGTGGGAGCTGCCTTAAATCTCAGGCTCTGCTGCTTCTGGTTCAGGCTTGGGGTGTGGAGGGGCCTCTGCCAAGGCAGGAGCCCCAGTATATGGGGTTTGTTCTCCCTGGAGCATCTTGCTGTCCCCTGCCCACTAAGGCATGGCCTCTGCTACTACCAGGGAAGGACTCCTACTCCTCTGGGTTCCTCCACTTAAGTGCCTCTCAGGCCTGTGGCAATCCTTCCCTCTGTTTTCTCCAAGGCCCCTCTTGTCCGCCCTGGCTATTATCCCCTAGGTGACATGAGGCTTACTGAAGAGCAAGGAGAGCTGTTGCCCTGTACCAATGGTTCCCAATGGGTCCCTGCACCTTAGCCCAGGACCAACAGTTCCCACAGGGAACTCAGAGCCTGGCAGCAGGGAGGGGGAGGGGAAACACTGATAATAAAACACAAATGGATGTAGTCAAATTTATCCCACTGCACCCACACCCCCACACCACCCACACGGCAGAACTGCTCAAAACAGGCCAGGAGAGAGATCAGAGACAACCAAGAATGGCCAGACCTCTGAAACCTGACCTTAGCATTTCCAAGCTTTCAAAACTTTCCCAGGAAGCTGCCACACCTTTTCTTCCCTAGATAGAAGTCGTGCGCCTGAAGGCCTCCCCTGAACTGGCTCCTGCCTCTGTAACCCTCTCATCACTACCCTTCACTGGACTAGTTCTTAAAACACCTGTGGAATTCCAGGTCTCCATGTCTGCCATTTATTCTGCTTCAAATTCCCCTTGTTTCCTTCGGCCAGCCCCTACTCAGACACCAGAACCTCACCCAGATTCACTTCTGGGAAACTTTTGTTGTCCTGCTTCTAATACAATGTATCATTCTCTCCTTTGTTATTATGTCTTTTCTAGTTACCTGTCTCTTTGTGGCTACATTCTGAGCTGGAATTTCCTGATTACTTGTCTGTCTGTTCTAATAGACCAAGAAAACTAAGGCCAGGTGTATTTATCTCTGAGACCCTGGTGCTTGGCCACAGTTAGGGTGTGATAAATGAGTTTTGAATTGGATGAGTAAGTACCACAGGACGACACTCAGCCTCTCTCCATCTCTAGGAGCAGGATGCTTTGGGGAACTCAAAGGAAGCCAGCATTGGAAGCCTCAGGTGCCAAGTGAAAGTAAGGAGCAGCGGCAATCAAGATTCTCTGGCTGTGTATTTGAAAAAAGGTAGGTTGATGAAGCCGATGGCCGGGGCCCTCAGTCTCCTTGGTCAGGTTTGGAGCTCAGGGCAAGTGTCCCAGGGCTCCCAGCAGCTGTAGGCTTGTTCAGGCTTGCCAGCTTGGGTACAGCTGGATGCAGGTGAAGACCACGTTGGGTCAGGCCCTGAGCCTCCACTGACCCACAGAGCAGCCTTCATCCATGGCAGAGACCACCATTGCCATTCCCCCACTCTGGCCAGAGTCCCAGCAGGGTGCATTTAGCAGGGAGCAGATGATCTCCTCCCTGACTCCAGGCACTGAGCCCCACTTCTCTCCCTTCTGTCCTGCGGCACACTTGTCCCAGCTGCCTGCTATGAACAGGCAGTTCTCCCTCCAGCGGCCACCAGGGTTGTGCACTTCATGTTAATTTGTGTCATTAGATTCAATCAATCTTTGTCCCAATCCGCAGGGGTTGCGAGTCTGATTCCAGCCTGTGTGCCTTGGTGCCAGCCCTGGTGCCAGCCCTGGATGCTGCCCGTGCTGTGAGCAGCCCTGACAGGGTGGGCTCAGCTCCCTGAGCGGCTGCTCCTGGGCCTTCTGACTCCCACAGCTGCTCCTCTCCACCCTACCTGGACACTGCCGCACCTTTTCCTCCCAGCCAGGCCAGACCTGGATGGGCTTCCTCTCTGTGCCCTGGATCAGGGACCATCTGCATTTGCAGAATGCATGAGTATTGCCTGGGGTACAGGCTCTGAGCCAGTAAATGAAGCACACTCCCATCATGTGGGCTTCTCCAGCAGGCCAGCCTGGGCACCTAGGGAGGCCCTGTCTCAAAATAAAAAGGGCTGGGGTATATCTCAATTCTTGCTTGGTATGTGGGAGGCCCACTACCAGAAATAAATTAATTAATTACATTAAATAAAAAGAGCAGTGCTTGGCACATGGCAAATATTTTAAAAGTGTGACCCATTTTTGTTCTTGCTGAGAAGTTTCCTGATGTCCCAAGGCTGTGGCTGTGGACCAGAAGGCAGCCAACACTGGCTGGTATCGGGACTTGGACTGGAAATGAACCGCTGTCCTTCTCTGGGGTCTGCAGCTCAGGGCAAGTGACCCAGGGCTCCCAGCAGCTGCAGGCTTGTTCAGGCTTGCCAGCTTGGGTATAGCTGGCTGCAGGTGAAGACCATGCGGGGTCAGGCCCTGAGCCTCCACTGACCCACAGAGCAGTCTTCAGCCATAGCAGAGACCACCATTGCCATTCCCCCTCTCTGGTCTTCCTTTCTCTCAGTGCCTCTGTTCTGACTTAGCAGACAGTTTCCCTGGGGGACCAGAATCTGACAGAGTCTGGTTTTTCTGATCCATGGCCAGAGTCACTAGGATTTCTGCCTCAGTGTTGATTCTAATTATTCTTACCATCCATTTTTTTTTCTTTTAAAATAACAAAGCATAGAATTCTTTTCTAAAAATAAATACCAAAGTAAACAGGTAACCGCTACTAAAAATGTTCTTTAAAACTATAATTAACCTTTTATCACATTTTTTAAAAATGCAATTGTATTTCTCAAGTGTTTGTTATTTTGTTCTTTCTGCCCTCATCTCCTGAAAGTCTACACTTTGGGAGGCAGATTACAAGGGAACACTGGGAGGCCCTCCTTGTTGCCAAACTAAATCAAGGGCAGAATTTAGTTGGCTTTTTTCGTTTTGCTTTGCTTTTTTGTTTAAAGCAGCAGTTGTGCAGAAGGAGAAGGGCGTCTGCACACAGCCCATCTGACTATGGCCCCCTCCACCTTCCATCTCTGCCTCTCATCAGGAGAAACTCCTTAACATCACTTGAAGCTCAATCTGTTTTCTGTAGAATGGGAATAATAAATCACCACTGAGCAGGAAAAAGGGCAATTTCTGAACAGTCCTTGGTACCTGGCAGGCAGGTAATCATGTCCAGTCACATCTTCACCCTATGTGACCTGAAAGATGGGACCAAAGAAAGGGACACAGACCCATAGCCTGACCTGCCCTCCAGTGCCCTCCCCTGTGTACACCTCCTTGATGTCTGTGGGCCTGGAGGCTGGAGAAGGAGCCATGTGACCTTTCAGAACGATAGGAGAGTCCTCAGAGGTTGTCTAGACCTGCCTGGTCTCAGAGGGGAGGTCCAGGAGGAGGAAGTACCTTGCTGCCCACTGAACCAGGCAGAACCTCTGTGGAATCTGCAAGACCTCCGTCTCTGGTGCTGTGGTCACACCTGTAATCCAGCGACTCAGGGGGTGGGAGCAGGACAATTCCAAGTTCAAAACCAGCCTCAGCAACTTAGCAAGGCCCTAAGCAATTTAGAGAGGCCCCGTCTTTAAATAAAAAATAAAAAGGGCTAGAAATTCGGCTCAGTGTTTAAGCACCCCTGGGTTCAATCCTCAATACCAAAAAACAAAACAAACTGTTAAACAAAAGATCTCCCTGACATGCTCCATCATCTAGGACTTGACACGGTGTGGGGCATCTCAGCACTGACCCGTCCTTACCTCACGACTGGGTGTCTGCTGTATGCTAAGTACCATGGGGGCACCATGGACAAAACAGAATCGCTGATTGACCAAGGAGTGAATCCAGCAACAAGACCATTTCAAAGGACACTGCTTAGAGAAAAGTGGGACGGTGGGGTAAAGGTGGGCATGAGCTGCTCTAGGTGGTCATGGAAGGGACCTCAGAAGAGGAGGTGTTGGAACGGAGACCTGCAGCCTGGGAAGGAGCTCACCACACAAGGATCTTAGGGTAGGAGGTCCTCCGTGCCACCTGCCCTGCGTGGAGGATGCCAAAGTCAGCTGAGACATGGACTTCAACCTCAGGCCAACCGCACTCTCTGAATGGTAGTCAGTGGTTACACGTGACCACTGAGCACTTGGAATGTGGCTAGTACAATAACTTCGATTAGGTGAAATAGACATTTGAGTTGTCACTTCTGACTGGTGACTCAGGATTTCTCCCGGGAGCCACAGGCTGGCAGGGGAGGCAGACACTACCCCATGTAGCTTAAATGATGGAGCCTTTCACAGAGCAGCCAATGGAATGTGAGGAAGGTGGAGGGAGGGTGAATTCTAGCAGTGACAGCCCAGTGTGACCCTAGGTAAGCCGGGCCTCAGGGAGTGGCTTTGCCTGGCACGGTTGGAAGGCCTCCAATGGAGGGGTTGAGCACGCCTACAGTACTTGGAAGGAGGCAACTCTGGAGTGGGCAGCTCAGAAAGACCAGCCGGGCAGGAACCAGGTGCGGCTCATTGCTCAGGGATTTTCTCTGGGCTTTATCTTTGTATCCGCTCAACATCCACAAGGGTTAACATGATCATTCCCCTTGCTCAGGCAGGGAAGCTGAGTCTCCAAGGAATGACGAGCTTGCTTGGCTGGGTGCTGCTGGCGTCTGCCCTCAGGGCAGTGGGATTACACCGTGGGCTCCCAGCCGCCTCCAGGCACCAGCAGCATGAGCCTATGCCCCTGGGCTGACTGACGGGAAGTCAGGGAGGGGAGGAACCTTCGTTCTGGTGTCCCTTTTGCCACACACCAGCGGAAGGCCTTGGCAAAACAGCTCACATGTAAAGGCTGTCTTACATGTAAATGTAAAATGGGATAAGAACAGGACAGGCATTTTGACTGCACTGCTATACCTGAAAATCTTCACACTGGCAAAATGGTGCTCTAAACTCTAAAATTGACAGGGCTCATGGGAGAGCTGGTTAGCAGCAGGCAAAACCCAAACCATGCCACTCTTCACCAGAGGACCAGTTTAAAAACACAATTGACATTTTACTTGAAATGCCAGCATAGTTTTAACAGAGATGTGTTGAATTCCTAAGATGCTGCAGACAATGTGAGAAGGTGAAGCAGCAGAAGGGCAGGGGTCAGGGAGGGGCAAGGATGCTGAGTTGGGGAGGCAAGGGCTGGTCACAGAGCAAAGGGAAGAGGTTGCATTTGTTCCTTGAAGGCAGAGTCCTGGGGCCACTATGAGGCAAGGCGATGGCACTGTGCCCCATCCTGTGTGTGTGCAGCTGCGTGTGGGCCACGCTTCTCTGCTGATGCTTGACGACACCAGGCAGTGGCATGGGGGAGCAGCATACAGAGCCACAGTGCCTGTTCACAGATATTCCTGGGAATAATAAAAGCAATGTTCCCTTCAGATCCTCCCAGGCTGCGGGGCGTTCACCAGGTCTGCTGGCTGTGGGCCGCAGCCTCACCTGGCTCTACCCTCTTCATTCACAGTCAACTCCAGAAGTTTCATGGCACAGACAGCCTCTCGCCTGGCCCACACGCTGTCCCCTGCATGCCCAGAGCCGGCTCACCAGCTGGCCTCTGAGATCAGTGCTCTGCTCCACTCTGCAGGTTCGGAGGTCTTTTATCTCTGTTCTGCCCTTGCCCAGGCCAAGAGTCCTCCACAGTGGCCCAGAAAAGCTTTGAACCCACTGGCTTCCAGAACACACTCTTCGGATTGTACAGCCCTGTGGTGTTCTCGGCCTCGGGAGCCAACCTCACGGACGTGCACCTCTTCTGTCTTCTTGCCTGTGACCAAGATTCCTGCTGCGATGGCTTTGTCCTTTCACAGGTCAAAGGAGGTGAGGCTGCTGGGAGTGCTGGGGCCTAGCCAGGGACAGAAAACATGGAGGGACGCACAAGCCAGGACATGAAAGTTGGGGCCTGGCTTGGGGAGGTGCAAACATCAGGCCACCACACCTGAATTGTGGCAGCACATGGTGTCATGGCCAGGCACTGACCCCTTCCTCGTGGAGCACACTGTGCCAGCCTCTTCACACTGAGACTGTTTATTCTCTTCTGTAGCCTTCAGCGTTACAAACCAAGATGTGAGCTCTGAGGGGTTCGGGGAACACCTCACATCCAGGAAGGCAGTGCTTGGGCTAGGGCAGTGGGGTGGAGGTGGGGAAAGGAGGCAGGTGCATGGCCTCCTGAGGAAGCCAGTCCAACAGGATAACAGCCATGGGGATTGGGGAAAAGGTGTGAAGACCATTCTCGAGTATCTCACTTATTCCTTGCCTCTAGAGTCTGCTCATGGGGCAAATCGTGGACACCAGGTGCTGTGTTTAATGATGGAAGAGGGAGATTCAGGGTGGTCATAAGTTCCTTTGGGGTACACTAAATTTGAAACACCTTTGAGATACCACAAAACATGACCTAAGCTTTTGGGTACAAAGCTCCAGAGCTCTGAAGGAAGTCTGGGTGGGAGGTGTTAGCGGGTGGGTCGAAGCACCGTGATGGTATGAGAAGGTGTGGGTGTGGATGGGTTTTCCTAGGAAGAGAGAAGTTGAAGGGGAAATGAAGCTGATCCCAATAAACACCCACAAAAAGGGTAGAAAAACTGCATAGAGAACAAAGGAGCAGCCAGACAGGGGAGAAGCCCAGGAGCTCCATGGTGGAGAACCTGGTGGGAGAGGGCGGGCCACAGAGGGGGCTGATAGCCTCAAATCAGCTGAGAGAGTGCTCAGGAGGGGGTTATTGGAAAATGTTGGAGTCAGGTGGGGGGAACAGGCATCAGGGTTAGAGTAAAGAGATCCCTAAAATCCCTTCTAGGTTTAGTACTCCATGATTATGTGATGTGGATTCCTGTTAGTGTTTATGTAGGGAAAACACACACACACACACACACACACACACACACACAATCCCCTCTCCTGTGTATGGCTTCATATGTTCCCATATTTAGCAACCCTGTAATTCCAGCCCAGGCTGCCTCCTTGAACTAAACATGTCTTTGGTAGACACTGCAATTTCCCCAGATGCTCAATTGCTTTGTGGACCATATGATCCTTCAAGTTGGAAAGGCTGATTTGCTTTTCCTTAGGATCATATATGAAAAAATTATTTTGTTCCACGGAGCAGCAAATCCTTTTTCCACCACACTTCTGGCTGGCAACTTGCTTGTTGCTCTCTGGGCTCAGCCTGTGCCCTGTAGCTATGCTAAGCTGAAAAACCACCAGCCATGGTACGTCCAGCCCTCTCTGAGGGCCGCATAAAGTGTCAAGCAGATGTCCTCCTCCAGCTCGTCCAGTGGGCAGATTTGGAGTTTTAACTACAAAGCTTTGGCTGGGTCTGCTGATGACCAGGAACAGACTCCCACTGCATTCTCTGCCACAGCCTGAATAGTCATTTAACTTTCTGGCAGCTTCGCTCATGACTTTCTGAAGGGCCTGCTGGCTCTCCCTTCCATCCCCCTGTCTCTTCTCCCTCTCTGCCTCTGCAGGGCCCATCTTCTGTGGATTGCTGAGCTCCCCAGATGTCCTGCTTTGCAATGTCGATGACTGGACGGCCTCGTCTGAAGTTCAGGCCAATGCTACGTGTCCTGGTGTGACATATGACCAGGAGAGCCACCAGGTGACATTTCATCTTGGAGGCCAGGAGTTCATGAAGAGTAAGTCCCTGCCTTTTGTCCATATTCCTTCAAAATGCCTCTTGCACCCTGTGAGAGCTCTGTAGATTTCTTCTGCATTCTTTCGTGCTCTGGAAGAATTGCCCCTTCTGAAAGGAGAATGGTACCAATAATGCTGCTAGGAAATGCCCACATCAGCTCAGCACATTCCAGCCAGGCAGCAACTGAGCTGCTAGAGGCTGGGCAGCCGGATGGGCAGCTCTGCTGGTCTCTGCGGGCTCCCTCAGAGTCCAGGTTGGATGGCATTGCTGAGCTCGTCTGGGCCCAGCTAGAAGGCCTGGGCCTTTGGCAGGTGGGTCTCATCCTCACTGGGATGAGGTTCTTCTCTTCCTGTAGGTGGCAGAAGCAGAAAAGAACAAGGAAGCAGAGCCTCGTAAACTCATGGCTTCCTACTCTTTTCTACTCTGTCCTAGTCAGCCTGTCTTTTCTGCCTCATCTCCCTGCATAAACCAAGTCATGTGGCCAAACCAGAAGCCAGGAGGCAGGACACGTGCTCTGTGCCTTTTAGTAGGAACAATTGCAAAGTCACATGCAAAGTGTGTGGACATGATTGAGGTGAACTTGCAGACCATTGTAACTCACCCCAGACTCCCTGCTGTGGGTGAAGAGACTCCAGGTGGCACCAGTGACCGTTCTGCCTAAACACAGCAGGGCTCAGGGTGCAGGAGTCGCCATCCAGGTTCTCCTTCCCTATCTCTCCTTCGGAAGCTCTTGGGAACTTTCTTTCTTCCAGGCTTTTGAGTGTAGAGCTAGGAGGCACCCTGCAATGACCAGTCTGACCCCTCATTTCACAGATCCTTGTGGTGAGCACCTGGGGCCCTTGGCCTGTCAGGTCTCCTGCCACTCCCAACCCTGAGCTGCATCTCCCCGTAGATCCCCATCTGGACAAAGGGGCTTCCTACTCTGTCCTCAGACCAGGGCTACTCATGGGGCCAGGAATGGCATGGTCAGCAACTAGGTTTGTCATACAGCCCTCCAGGGGACCTAGGAATCTGTGTTTCAATAAGCAGTCCAGATAATGCCTCTGCGTGCAATGTCTGGGCCACACCAATACCCAGAACTTTCCTTCCAACTCCAAGAGTCTGAGTGGTGAGGAGAGCAGGGGCCTAGCTGCTGGCTCCCCTCCTCCAGCTCCCAGAGGAACCCCATCCTGCTCCCTCTCCCTTCCTTCCTGCTCTGTCTACCCACCAGCACGGAACCCAGAGGCAATGCATGCTCCCTCCCCAGCCCTGTGCTGTGAGATGGGTGCCCTGGGGCTAGAGGGCCAAAGGAGGCATCCCGCAGGTGCTCCTGGGGCTCTTGTCACTGCAGGATGTGGTCCCCAGGTTCTCTGTATTCTAGTGGTGGAGGGCTCCTGTCACCTCCTCCAAGTGCCCTCTTGATTACTGAAGAGCACACTGCTTCCTCTGCTCCTGCACCTCCTGTGGCCCCTCCCTCCGATCAGGCCACGCCCTCTGCTGTGCCTCTGTCTGTCTGTCAGTCAGCCCTTTCCTGCAGTGAGGAGTCCTAACTTTGAAGTCCACTGTGTGATCTGAGGAAATCAGTGCATCTCCTCTGGCCCAATTTCTTGTCCTTGGAATGGAGTGCTGACCATGGCTGCGTCAGTGTTGTAGCGAGGTGGAGGTGGAGGTGGAGAGGGAGGAGGACAGCAGCTCTTCCTAGTAGCGCCTGGCCCGGTGCTTACTGTGGCCCCACTCCCCCCAAGGCCATGTGTGTGCTCACATGATGTTCTGAGGGAGCTCCCTTTCTACCTTTGTCCCCATCTCACAGTGTGAGACCCTGCAGTTCACAGGAGGGAGGCAACTTTTGAGGGCTTCAGAGCTGGGAAGTGGAGGAATGGGAACCAGGCCTCCTGGCTCAGAGCTGAGGGGCAGAGCCACCCTCCAGTGGCACCCACAGGCAGCACAGGCAGAGCACTGTGTGCTGCCTGATATACAGTGTCAGCACAGGTGACACTGTTGCTATTTAAAAAAAAAAATTCTCACTTGCTCTTCGTAATATTTTAAGATCTGGACTAAAACCCAGCATGGATGATGGACATAGTATCTTCTGGGTGCACAGTGATCAAAGCCTGGAAAAAATATTGCAGAATTTGTTGAAATTTCATGATATTTGAATAGTTTCTTTTGGGGTAAATAAAATCAAAAAGCTTATTTATATGGTGGTCACTAAACATGTGGTATTCATTACTTTAAGAGGTAGCCCAGGGTGAAAACAGACATTTCAAGAAAGACATATGATAATATTCATGGCAATAAATTCATAGCAAATTGCTTGTCCCAGAGCATGTGCTTGGTATGTACCCAAGAATGAAGAATTTGCCCTTGCCTGGCCTCTCTGCAAAATACCAATTACTAAATGACTTTTCTTGAAGACTTTGGATCATTTTAGTGACCTTTATGTGTGTGTGTTTTCTGGGATGAGAGCAAGGCTTAAGAAAACTGTTCTATTATGGGGATTTCAGCTAGCCTGAGGTATATTTGGGGTATTTCAAACCAGAGGTCGCCTTTATACCCAGACTGATCAGAAGGCTACCTCCAAATGAGAACAAGAGGGCAAAACCCCTTTTCCACAATAAAAGGTCAGTATTTAAGTAAAACTAACTGCTGGGACAAGGAACACAGGATTTAAATTTTTACTAAAGTGTTAAAGGCTAAGAGCAGATACTGATGAAGGGAAAGAGAAATGAGGATTCCAGAGATACAAACAACTGAAGGACAGGGCGTAGGATGGATTGAAAGACCACGAGGAATGAAAAGCCAAATGAAACAACAAACAAACAAAAATGACAAACTGTCCTTTCAGAGTTGGTTAAGGCCAGTCTCTTTCTTTCCATTGAGCACGATGGGCAGTGTCAACCCTGCAGACCCCAGGATTCGAATTGCATGGCGAATGCTTGCTCAGTGTGTGGCCTTCCCTGGCCTTGCCAATGCCAATGTGAGGAGGAGGAGGAGACTGCTGCCTCGGGGCAGCCGGGGAGGTGGGGGGGGGGGCGGTGCACACAAAGCCCACAGAGCAAGGTAGGAAAGGGATTCCAAGCATGGTTTAGGTTTAAAATTCCTGGAGCCGAATCCTGCTCTTCCGCCACAGCTCTGTGAGCTTATCAAGGCACTGACATACCCTGAGTCTTAGGTCTGGATCTGTGAAATAGGGGCCCTTCCGGATCACTGAATGAGGCATGCATGCTCTGCAGGGGCTGGCATAAAAGACACCGTTTCCTGAGTCCCTGGTGCCTGGTCTCCCCCACTGTCCATTGCCCATCCCAGAGATGCTCTGCAGGACATCTTGCTTGTGCCTGGGGTCAGAGTCTGGTTCAGCAGATGGCCTGGCTGATGGAGAAGTAGCATTCACTTCTGAAGCATATCGAATTGGCTGCCAGGGGTAGGAAACTACCACCCAGAAGACACAAAGTTCTATGCATCAGTATTCACAGAACATGATGCAAAGACTTTCACGTCCACCAGCAAAGCTGGTCTTTTGCTGACCTGGGAGGCAGATGTGACCCAGGATGTAGTCGGGGTGGTGGCACACTTGCTTTAGGAAACTCTTTGTCTTGGTGCGGTGGCTGGGCTCAAACCTTCAGAGTGGGTGAGTGGCCAAGACAAGAGGAAAAGGTGTGGTTGGTCATGGAGGAAGCAAATTGGTGACAGTCCTTGCAGGTGGCCACAGCTGTGGTCTCTCCTCCATTGCTCATGCAGGGAATCCCTGCCAGGTGACATGAGACACCAGCCAGGTACCAGGTGGCTGGGGTGGTTTCTATTGTCAAGGAGCTCCCAGCGTAGTCAAGCCACGTTAGTGGACCGCAAAGGATTGCAGGAAAAAAGAAGGCTCTGTTAGCAGCTTCCCACCATCCAAGCCCCGTCCAGTTTCCCTGCCCCACTGAAGTTCAGGGATGCCTTGTAATGCCAGCCCACAGCAGACAGATACACCCACAGACAATCCCACGAAACACCTGGAGACGATTGGACTCAATGTGGACACCCTGTGGGTTTTCTCCTTCCTGCCATCAGGGACGGATGGGGCCGAGATGAGATTTCTGTTCATCTTGTTCCTAAATGGATGTGTATTTGAAGAGGGGGATCCACCCAGGGTCTGCCTCTCCCATGCTTCCCATGACGTCTTTGACCATTTGTTGCTGTTTTGATTGACCTTCTCATTTCTAAGAAAAAAGCCTTAGATGGCCTGGGCTGGATCACTGACCACATCTTGAAGTGCAGAAGAATGAGAGCCAAGCTCCCCTAAAGAGCTCTAGCAGCTCATATTATTCAGGAGACTCAGAGGATATCAGGGCAGGCATTGGCCATCAGCTGTAAACAGAAGATGGGTATTCTCGGTGCAGGCACACCACCCTCCCGCCAGAGGGTTCAGGGAAGCCTCCAGAAGCAGGAGATGCAGAACCAGTTCTTAGATAATGGTGGAGACTGAGATAATTCAAGAAAGGGATAAAAGGCTATAGGTGGAGAGAAAAATTACATGCACAGATGGGGAGCCCTGAGAGCAAGCATTGGGTGTGATGGGGAAGACCATCCATGAGGACAGAGCTGGGCACGAGCTGCTCAGAATATGTAGAAGGAGAAATAATCTCTACTTCATCAGAAGAGACTTCTGTAACGAGACAGGTCAACAAGAGAAAAGCAAGCTTGTTAACGTATCTGTTTTATATCTACCTGATGGACAGGGAGGTGTGATTCTCAAAGAGGCTGTGTTGAGCTCCAGCACCCAGATGTACTCCTCAACAAAGAGCACTCTTGAGAGGAGTCAAAAGGCAGAGGGAAGGGCCTTGAGTCTCGAGAGATTCACCCATAAATGAGGTGAAGGCCGGCTTGCTAAGGCTGTGTCCTCTGCTCTCCAAGACCCAGAGGTCTAAAGCTTTTCTCAGCATTGACCTCTGTGCTCCCAGGAGAAGGGGGCCTTTGCAAATATGTGTCCAGTTTTAGGTTTCCAGTCCCCTGTGGAGACCTGGCAGTCACTTTAATACTGAACGTCACTAGGGGCTGCTGCTTTCCTGTGCTCATTACAAAGAAGCTTCCTAGGGCACAAAAGCCTCCGTAGCTGCTGGTTAGGGGACCTGCTGGATGCTCAGGTCCATGTGCAAATTAACTGTGCTCCCCTGGATTCACCTCCCTTGAATTGTGTTGTGGTGAGTACCTGTCTTCACCCTGGGGTGAAGATGCCTTATTTCCTGGGCCTGATGAAGCCTTGGGGTGGACAAAGGACATAAGTGGGTCTGGAACCTATATAGCGCACTGCATTCTGGGCCCAAGCATGACAGCTGTGTGCACCTGTGTGGCCACCCATTCTTGGCTGGGTGTTGAGGGCATCTGTAATTTTGCACTTTATGTAAAGCAGGCCACACACCTGACGACAATAAGACGGTCCAGACGGAGTAAAAGGTGCCACAGCTCAGGGGGTCAACAGGCTGTGGAGAGGCCAGGACCCTCCTCTGGGAATCCTGGGAGGATTATTGCTCTTTTCAAGGGGCCAGCCTGAGGGCCCACCATCTAAGTGCCCCACAGGATCCCATGGTGAACTCGTTCCTGAAGTGGTCCTTGGTTTCAGTCTGGGATTTAAGAGCACCAAAGCAGCTTAGGGATAAGAAGTTCTTTAATCCACTCTTATAGGTTAAGACTCTTAACACACAGTCTGAGTATTTTGAAAACTCAGTTTACATCTACATCACCAAAATAGGTATCTATCTTGAAAGAATCACTATATCAAATAGATTTAGGTATTAAAAGATCTAAGAAAACAAACTCTCTGATTTCTGTTGTGACAAGGACCAAAGCTCCACAGCCTGACCTGTATCATGAGCACTTGATGGCGTCACAAGGAGGGCGGGACAACAGCATCAGCCAAGTAGCTGCTGCCACTCTGCCAGGGCCACTGCAGGGAGCATGGGGTGCTCTCCTCCACAGTGTGAAGAACAAGCCTCCCAGTTTCAGAGAGCCAAGGCTGGGGCCCAGATAGCAGGCTCACATGGGCTCTGATTCAAGAGGGTGAGAGAATCCTGAGTGCGTCCTGTAAGAAATGTGTTACCCTCAGGTCCAGGCCAACAAGTCCTGGGGGCATTATTTGCTTCGCTTTCTGCAGTACGATCTAATGGGAGCACAGCTCAGGGTCTGCCCCCCCCTACCCCCCTGCATGGATGTGATCATTCTGGCGAAGCGCATCACTGTGACAGCTGAGTTTTCCAAGTAGTTGAGGGCATGTCTCTTTCAACACAAGAACCTTTAGATTATCTACCTTTGGGATGGACAGGATTGTGGGATTTGCGGTCCTTGGTGCGTTGGTTAAGAACATGGGCTGTGAAGCCTGACACCTGGGATTTGACCTCTGGCATTCACCTCCCTTGATTTTGGTCTCTTCACCTGGAGCCTGGAGAACTTTCCTACAACCTGGCCATGAAGTTTAAATTGGGTGATGTGTGAAAGGTGCTCATTACAGTGCTGGGTAAATGGCCAAAACTGCTCATCTAGAACAGGCTCCTAGTAATAATTAGACACAGTTGTTCATCTCTTGATGTCCCGTCAGTCAGCCTTCTCCTCCCTCCAGGTTTCTGGCTCTGAGCCCTTTCCTCAGCCTTCCCTGTCTTGGCAGGGCCTGAGGACTGCAGGAGGCAAAAAAGGAACACAGGACTCAAGAAATGGTGTAAAAACCCAGTCTTGTTCAGGGTGGCATCGAAGGGAGCAGTGTTTGCCAGAAAAGAAAATTTGATTAGTAATGAATTAAATGATTGTAGCTGCCAACATTTGGTTGCATGTCAGTGAGGACCCAGAAGAGAACAGCTCTACATCATTCTGTCCTCATTGGAATGAGGTAGAGGGGATTGGTAGGTGCCAGCCCACTCCTTGGTAAGGAGGAGCTAAGCAATGTGGAAAACCCACTCTCGTGTCTCCTGGGGATTTGTTTTCTATAGGCCGATCCCAGTGTCCTAAGCCACAGGTTTGGGACTCCTCACCAAGAGTCCCTTTGGTGCCCTGAGCAGGACACTTGAGGTCTGAGCAGCTCTGGTTCTGTACTCAGGAGCAGGAAAAGAGCTCCAGGAGGCTTTGGGGCCACACTGTGGGGGAAGCTGGGTTCTCAGGTCCAGGGGAACTCTGAGGGGAAGGTGGGACACTTGTGGTGATCGCGGGTGTCTAGTGAGATCAGGAACGCACAAGCACATAAAAATGGCACTCTTCCTTGCAGGTCTGGTGACCCTGGAAGGAGCTCAAGACACCATCACCATATTCCAGCAGGTTTACCTCTGGAAAGGTAAGCTGAGTGGTGGTGAGTGGGACACTTGTTCCCTGTCGTTAGCCCCACCCCTCGTTCACAGGGCGCTCTGCTCCCTGTAGAGACGGGTAGGAGTGTTTTCTAAGGAGTGTTGTCTGTGGGACAGGAGGCCCAGCTCCTCATTAGGTAAGATCCAAGTCTAAATGGAAAGTGAACAGCGTGGAAACCCAAGGAAGTATGGCAGGGGAACTCTCAGTCCCTGGGAGATGGAGTTCACTGACAGGCTGTCCTGTATCAGAATGGAGTGTGGAGGCTGCCACCAACCTCAGGAGGCACTCCTCAAGGGGACTTGCCTCTGTATCCCTCTCCACAAGGCTCAGGGCAGGGGACCAGGACCCCAGGAGAGCGGTGCCATGGAACTTTGTTAAATGTTTTCAAATTACAATGTGTCTGCTGACCACATTCTCTGCCTCCAGGACCCTAAGTGGTCTGGGATACACTATTTCACCCTCGAGTCCCAGGTTTCTCAGGAGGAACATGGGGATCCCATTCCTTACCTTCTCAGGGTGTTGCAACACCAGTGTTCATGAGCATTCTGCTCCTTGTGCAGCACGGTGGACATTGGTGGTTTGCTGTTGAGAGCTTGGCTGAATCTGGGTCAAGGCCAGGGAGTGTGGGCCTGGGCTGCACATCTGTTCCAGGTCTCATCTGCAGCACCTAGCTGGGCCCCATGAACGTTTCCTATACTCCTGCCACCACTGTTTATTAAACCAAAGGAATGTCCCTCCTTCCCTTCCTCATTACAAGCACTCTTATTCCTTCTAGATTCCGACATGGGGTCTCGGCCGGAGTCCATGGGATGTAGGAGAGATGTGGAACCAGGGCCAGGATTTCCACTGGTGACAGGTATCGACCCCGGACACACTAGAGTGCGTGGCTATGGGGATAAGGTGGCAGCACCGGGGCCTCATCCATGAGCATACCTGTTGCTGTCACTATTCCGCTCTAAGCTTGTGACCCAATTATACACTACACAAATATGGGGGCTCAGATGGGCACATGGCACAGACAACAGGGCAGAATCATTGCAAATTTACTACTGTTTCTAGAAACAAAAACAGCAATAATAAGTAACCCAGAAACAAATCTACCTGCATTACAGAGCAAGGCTCAGCCTCTGTGGTCAGTGGCTTCACTAGGTCAACCCTGAGGAGTGAAAGCAGAACATAGATATTCCCAGACTGTTTGATGAGTGAGATGGCCAGGAGATTCTTTTGAAACAGTCCTGACATGCAGTGGAAACATTAATAGGGTCAACACAGTGCAGTGTCTGAGACTTCTCTGCCTCCAGGACCCACAGTTGCTATTACAGAGGTGGAGCTGAAACTTGGGAGTGAGGGGAGGATGGAGAAGGAGAGAGTCTTAGTCCATTTTGTGCTGCTATAACAAAATCCCACCGACTGAGGTACTTTATAATGAACAGATGTTCATTTGGCTTATGGTTCTGGAGGCTGGAAGTCCAAGACCAAGGGGTCACATCTAGTGAGGGCCTTCCTGCTATGTACTTACATGGCAGAAGGCATCAGAGGAGCATGAGAGAGTAAGATGGCGCAGAACCTGATTTTATAAGCCATTTGTGGGGCACAGCCCTCATGGCTGATCACCCCTCATCCTGCCTCATCTCCCCGCATTCTTGTACTGGGAATTAAGTCCTAGACACTTGGACACTGGGGGACATGTGCTCCATAACAAAGTGAGGCAGATCAGTCCTCCAGCACAGGGAGCTACACAGAGCGGAGACTAGCTCTGGGGCCATGGCGTGGCTGCATGGCTGGGGTGCTGAGTGAGATGATGCGAGAATGAAAGGACGTAGCCCACCTCGTCTCCACATCACCTGGTGCTTAGCTCACACCTGAGAAATGGCCGTTCCTTCCCTGTCCCAAGATTCCGTGCAGCTCAGATGGCATGATACACCTAAGGCCCTGAAATCAGGCTCCTCCCACAGGAATGGGTGAGCCCTCTTGGGTTATTCAGCACTGGAGCTGCTGGGAGCTGTGAGGAGTGGCTCCCAGCTCAGAGTGGGTTCTTGGTCAGGGGACCATGTTCAAATCCTACTCTGTCTCTGCCTGTGGAACTCTAAGTGGGTCGGTCACCTTCTCTGAGCCTCAGTTTCTGCATCTGTAAATGAGAATCATGACCACAGCACAGGGCGATTTGGGAATGAGATGAGGTAATTCTGTAAACCACCATGACGCGGAGCACATGCTCATGAATTGGCGCTTCTCGTGGGCTATGATGGTGTGTTGGGGTTATGATGCTGGCACAGAGCCTGGCTCACAGCTTTCAGCCAGTGCTATCCCCTTCTTCTCTCTTCCTGTATTTCCTATCAGACAGCAGATCCCAGGGTGGGATAGGAAGGAGGGGCACAGATGGCGTTCCTGTCCCAAGCCCCCTCGGTGTCCTTCTGCCCCTTCAGAGGTTTTCCACTGGAAGCTTCAGTTTTGCCAGCAGGGTGATAGGGGGGTGGGTACCTGCTCAGGGGACTTTCCCCTGCCTGTCCTCTTGGCTAGGGCCCTCTTTGCCTTATCTTTGCTAGTAAGTTGGCAAATCAGCCTTCCCAGAGCACTGTGTTGTTCCAGGTCACCTGTTGCTGGCCGTGGCTTTTCTGCTGAAAGAGGCTGAGCAGGAAAGGCTGCAGGAGAGTGAGATCGCCTTCCTGCCCAGCCTCCAGGGTACCAGGCTCTGCATCTGGGGCTTTAGATACATCATCTCACAAACATTACCCTAACTCTGCTGGCTGGTGTTCCCATCTCACCAATGAGCAACCAGGGCTTCACAGTGCCCCTTACAGGTGGCCCTGCAGCTCAGGTCAAGGTACATGTGTATGCAGTGGTAGCACTTGAGGGCTTTTTAAAATCCATCCTCAAACACTGCCAAGGCCACATCACGGCACTCTCATGTGATTCCCGCAGGAAGGGCCCATCCTCCCTCTCCCCTAGGAGGAGAGCTCCGCGTGGTCCTCACCTTGAGGGGCTTAGGGCCATCAGACAGAGCTCAGCTTGGTTTCCCTTTCACAGTGCTCCCGTTCCTGAGTGAAGGGAGACAAACACCTGCAGGAGAAATCCCACCGAGGCAGGGCGCAGGCTGCCTGCGTTCATGTTCTGGTGTCTGTGGGAATGAGTTCTGTGATTCAAGGTGCAGGAGGAATCCCCCTCTTTCTGCAGCAGGTTGCTGCGGTGGGTCTGCATGTTTGAGACGAGCATGAGAACATGACAAGAGCAGACCCTGTTGCAAGCTCCCCAACCCAGAAAAGTCTGGGCCCCTCTTTGACTAGAGAGACTCGTTGTCGGTTTCCTATTCCCCAGACCCATAAAGGCCAAGGACCTCGACTCTCCTTCTTTTTCAGATTTGACAGCAGAGCTTTTCTCCCCTGTGGACCTTACCCAGGTCACCATCAACGCAAGCCAATCCCTGCCCAGCCAGCAGTCCTGGCTTTTCAAACGCCTGTTTTCCGCCCCGCAGGCAGAACTCTGGTGCCTCTCTCGTGAGTATCCTCAATCCCAGTCCTCCTCCTTCCAGACCCTGTGGGGCACACTGCAGGCCTACTTCAACCCCTGCTGGGCACAGAAAAAGTCAGACTCAGAGAAGATGACCAGGGGCCGCTGTCCTCCTAGGAGAAAGAATGGAGCTAAGGCCTGTCCCCCAGAAACTCAGTGTGGTCCTTCTCTGTTCTGCTTCAGACCTAGTGTCCATCTGTCCATCTGTCCATCCATCTATCCATCAGTTCTAGGCCTGGCATTTGACTTTGCAGATTAAAAATGTATATAAATAAAAGAAATCAGCAAAGTTCTTTGCCCTCACAGATGAGAATGAGCTCACAGATGGACATGGGTGTGGGGACAGGGAGGTCATTACAAAGCTGATTTTACAGTCCCGTGGCCTCTGGTCTGCAGGTCCTCACTGCTGTCTTTCACCTCTGGTATTGCTGAGTGTGGGGCCCAACCCTCACTCCACCTCACTCCACTCCACCTGTCCTCTGTCTTCACTCAGGGCCGTGTGGGCCCTCTCCAGCCAGCAGAACCCCAGTGTTTGGGCTTTTGTGTTGTGCCTTACAGACTGGACATCCATGACTGCCCTGGGATTCTGCCTTAAAAAGAGACCCGACCTGCCTTTTCCTCCCAGAGGATCTTTAGGGGAACTCCCCTTGGACCTCCCAAGGACTGAAACCCGCTCTCTTGCCAACAGGCTGTCTCCAGGAGCCTGCTTTCTGTCAGCTGGTGGAGGTGACAGACAGGGCACCCTTGTACTTCACCTGCTCCCTCTACCCAGAGACCCAAGCATGTGATGATGTCCTAGAGTCCAGCTCCAGGGGCTGCCGCCTAACCCTGCCCCACCAGCCAAGTGCCCTATTCCGGAAGAAAGGTGAGCACTTGGTGGGGTTTGCATGACACAGATTTCTAATGGGCTGCTGCCTCTGTGGTTTTAGAAATGTCCAGGTTAATTTATTATTTTCTAAAAAAAATTAAATTGTTCATGCTCCCTGTAGAGATGTAGAGTGATCCAGAAATGCATTGCATTGACTTGGAGAGGAGTCCTGCTCTGGAGCCCAACTCTCAGAGAGGGCCACAGGTGGTGTACTCCTTAGCTGGCGCTCCACGTGGGAACTGAGCCTCTCCTGCTCTTTCCTCCTCCCACTCCCACGTTTTAGCTCCACCTCAGTAATAGTGGCTATGAAAGGCAGGACTCGGACACAGAGAGCTTAACGCGCCAGCTGGTGATTCTCTCCAAGGACATCAGGGAGGACATATTTGTTCTTTTTCACCCTGTACAGCCTCTATTTCCCTCGATACTGTTCCCTTCAGTTCCTCTTGTGTCTTCTTTGTAGGAGGCCCTTCTCAGGTGTCAGGTGGCTCCTGGTTTTCACAAGAGGCCATGAGACAATTGGAAAGTCTGACAGTTCTGAGGGAGCTTGTCTGTGGGTTCTCTGAGGACAGTGTGGTTGGGCCACCCATTGGGACATGCCTCCTGTCAGCACCTTTAGGTCCTTCCTCCAGGAGAGTACCTACAGGGGCGTGGATAGGTGTGGCTGCTTGGAAAGTTGTAGTAGTCACGTGGAGGTCACGTGGAGGGACCTCCTCTTTTTACTGAGGTGTTCATGTGTCCACTCCCTGGGCACCCAGGAGACCCTGTCTTCTTGCTCTGAAGGAAGAACCTTCCATCTTCTCTCGTGGTGGGCAGGGCACTTCTCAGTTGGGGCATACAGAGGAGGTGCCTGCAGACCAAGTTCTATGATTTATTTTCAGCTCCTCCCTGTCTCAGGCCACTTTCTCCCCTGGCTGCCAACACCAGGGTCGTCTGCGAGACCAGAGGCACATGGACCTGTGTCTCGGTTCCTCCCACAGGAAAGTGGAGTCTGCCTTCTTAGATCTGAGGAGCCAGAAAAGGTCAAACTGGGCCTTCCAGCCCCCTAGAGGGCGTGACTGTGCCGTGCCCTCGCCCCTCTTCTCTTTACCCTCCTGGGTTGCTACCTTTACAAGAATTCCTTCACTGTTTTTAGTGAGATTTGGGATGAGCACTGAGTGTAAATTCATGTGTTTACTGTGCCGTCGTCTTTAAGGGGAGCTGGGTCTGGATTTTTCTCTTGACCTCGTATTTCCACAGGTGTGACACATTTCTCTCTCAATGCTGTCATTCCTTTCTCATGCAGTTGTCCTGGGAGAAAGAGTGAAGAACTTTTACACTCGCCTGCCATTCCAAAAGCTGATGGCCATTTCCATCAGAAACAAAGTGCCCATGTCTGCAAAACCCATTTCCGACGGGTGAGTGGCCCCTGCCTCACCCAGAGTTTTGGGGAAGACTCTCCGTCTGGCTTCCCTGAGGAAGGCTGCCATAGCACAGGGGAAGGCAGGGCATCACAGAGCTACGTGGCCCGGGGGCTGGGGGGTAAAAGGCAGTAAGGAGGGAGCCATAGCCAAATTCTGGGCTAAGGCAAATTGCTAAAAGTACACACCAGATTCAGCTCTGAACCCCAGGCCGTTGATGAAAAGAGTCACGTTGAACTGCATCTTATCAACTAATAAAAATTGCCAAATATGGTAATAAACTTGATCCTCAAAGCCTCATGGTACTGTTTAGAGTCTGGAGAACAGTTAGAACTTTTAATAGACCACAGGTTCATAAGGATATTTAAAAAAAATATTTTCAAAATCTGTGTGTTTATTTGCTCGGCTGTTACCTGGTTGTTCTAAAGGGTGAGGCTTCTCGGCCCAGCTCACGGATTCCATCCCTGAGGCACCAGAGGGCTTCTCACGAGCCACATCCCTGGGGCCTCCTAAATCACGTTCCTGGCACAGGGCTGGAGAATTGGGGTTCTAAGGAATTTCCAGGAAGTCCACCACTGATTGTTTTGTACTTTAAAAGTCATTGATCCATGAACTGTTGATCTAAGAGTGCTATTGGGTTATTAAACTATACCATGTTGCTGCATTTAAGATCTACATTTGAAAATGAGGTAAAAGAAGATACCAGCTGATGTTTCTTGAGATCCAGCCAGACATCGCCCATGTGAGGGGAGGGTGGAACCAGGGGCCAGCCAGGCCTGGTGCTGGGATAGGTGCTGTTGGAGCAGAGCTTGTGCATCCCGACTCAAGGAGTGTTTGGCTGGGAAGGCCCAAGGGCCAGCCTGGAGCCTAGCCATGGGCTTCTGAGAAAGGAAAGGAAGTGGCAGGTGGGCGGGGACCTGGAGAGGGAAAGCAGAGGTGCTGGCCTACTCCTGGGCAGAGACACAGCCAACACTGGGGAAGTGCCCTGTGCACACAAGCTTCCACTACTAGTTTCTGGAAGGTTCAGGGAAGGTGAACAACAAGAACAAAGCAGGGCTCCCACACCAAGGGGATGGAGGGTTTGGGTAAATTCTCAGGGATCAGGAATGAGCCGTCAAACTCAGATATGCGGTCAGGGTCGAGGGAACTTAGAGCCAAGCCCTAGAGAACTTGATTGGAGCTATTAAAATCCTCCTTCCATGGCTGGTCTTAGAAGTGGACAGTGGGGTCTACCCTGGTGGATAAGCAGGTAGGTTCTGGTAGCCTGCAGGGAGCTGAGCCAGAGGACAGAGGCGTACTGTTAGAGCATGGTTAGTCCATGTCGTGGAGTCAGTAGAGGGAGCCCACGGGGACACTCAGCTCACCAGGCCCCTGGCTGGGCTCCCTGGCTCTGAGCCCATGGAGCCCTGTTTCTAGGGAAGCCTTCCCTGCCATTGTGTCCTTTCACCTGAGCCCAAAGCTAAGACTTCCCCTCACCCAAAAGGATTGTGGAGCACTTTCAGGATCCCAGTTCAGCTTGAGTTGTAGCCTGGCACGGAACCCGTGCTTGGTGAACAAGTGAGTGGACCAATGAAGGGTGACTAGGCCACAGTTTGGGAAAAGAGCAGAATTTTGTTTTCGGAAGGAATCTCAAAGCTAAGAACGCACTCATGCTCATTGGCCAAAGCACTTGAGTAGCCACAAATAAAGCCGGTCCCTGGGCCCCACCGAGGTCTTCAGGCCTTTCTTTCTTTCTTTCTCTGCTGATGCCAGGTTCTTTGAATGCGAGCGCCGGTGTGACGTGGACCCGTGCTGCACTGGCTTTGGATTTCTTAATGTTTCCCAGTTAAAAGGTAATGATCACAACTCCCTCTCCCTGTGCACAGCACTTCACAGTCTATAAACCACATTCACATCTGTGACCTTGTCTGATCCTCGGACACTCCTTCAGGATGCTCCTTCACAAGAAGGAGCGTGGGGCTCAGAAATGATGTATTAGTGTGATGGCTGGGACACGGCTCCTGGTGGGGTGACCTGTGGACCTCACATAGGCGTTTCTGCCGGATCCAAATAGCAGTCCTTCCTTCCATGCTCCTCGGAGATGTCCTCTGCTCATGGTTCAGAACTCCCACCCAGTGGCTTGGTGGGGTGAACTTTGGATACCCTCATATTTTAATCTGTGTTTAAAACATGGTTCAGTCACTTACTGGTGGAGTGATACTGGATAAGTCACAGTCTCACCTACGAATAGGGATATACCTTTACAACTATGTCCTCATCAGGTTGTGTGAGGACCAGGTAAAGTGACACGAGAAGCCTCAGCACAGCTCTGGTACGTGGTAGGCCGGCACAGTGAGCAGCAGCTGCCTCTGTCCCTGAGCCCTCGGCCAGAGGCTCCTCGAGTGCAGGCACCAGGTTTCCATCAGTGGCTGAGACCTACCTGGGATGGCGTGGTGGCCCCCAATGTGTGCTGAACCATGATCTGCAGAGTTCTTCTCATCCAATCAGAATCTTCCCTTGTGTTCATTTTTCTGGTCTTGGCTATTTTGCTCCAGGAGGAGAGGTGACATGCCTGACCCTGAGCAGCATGGGACTTCAGACATGCAGTGAGGAAAACCAAGGAGCCTGGCGCATCTTGGACTGTGGCTCTCCCGACACAGAGACCCACACCCATCCCTTCGGGTGGTACCAGAAGCCCAGTGAGTAACCTGCTCCTCACAGCTCTGTGGGAACCTTTGGTTGACTGTGTCCCAACCATGCATTAGGACAATGTCCTGGGGCTGGGAAGGAGAGTAATCAGGGTTCACTGGGTGCGAGCAACAGAAACTGATTATATTAAACTTAAGCAGAGAAGAAATGTGTTGGGAGTCTTCTCATTGGACGAACAGAAAGATGACCCCCTAGATCTCAGGAGGGGTGAAAATGGACCAGACTCCATTGCTGGATTCAGCAAGAACAAGGGGCCGACTTTTTAAGGTGCCATAGTTGTCACCCATCTGCTCCATGGGGTTTCTTCTTGTGATCAGGCTTTGAATCCAGGGAAGAGAGCGTGGGTTGTGAGTCCACCCACTGACAGAAGGAGGGTCAGGCAGCTTGAGCCACAGTGCCAACAACCTGGGGTTGGAGGGAGGTTCCTCAAAGTATAGCATGTCCATCGTGTGACAGACAGGTGCTGGACCCACATGGGGTGTCACTCAGTATTCATGGTGCCCTTTGGAGTGGACATTATCGCCTCCATTTTAGGGTGATAAGTGTGTCCCATACAAAGTTGAAGGTGCTTGACCCAAACCTCACAACTAGTCAGGAACAGAGTGAAGTTGCAAACCCAAATCTGGTGACCCCAATCTCCCCTGTAGGATGTTCTCTGGCAGGTCTTCAAGCTGATAGATGTTAGGATGTCCAGAAGCCTGTTCAGATGGTTTCCCCCAGCTCACATGCATTCACTTGACAAGCAGTGACTTAGTCAAGTGAAGATGAGGAAGGCCAGCAGACGAGAGGTGCCCCTAGTCCAGAGCACGTGGGAACTGAAAGGTGCGCACCAGGCTCCCAGCAGGACTGGCCCTCCACCCTGCTCCTGAGCTCTGCTTCCTCGACCTCCTGCTGGATGTGGGTTTTTGGTTTTTTTTTTTAGGGGGGGGGGGGGGCGTGGGGATTAATTATTTCCAGAATGACTGGAATCTTGCTGCTGATGCCTGCCTTCTGCCTCTGTGACTTGATCTGAATCCACTCTGTTGGCTTTTTCTTTTGTTTTAGCATCTTGAATTATTTTAGGCAAACTGGAGAGCTGGGTAGTGAAGTAGCGTCCATGGGTTTCTCCTCAGGGAAGGGTGCTCCACTGGGGGCAGTCTCCTGCTCTAGCCTGCAGGACACAGAGGAGGGACGCTTGCCCAGGACTCTGTCCCTGAGGACAGCCTCCTGCCTCGACTCCCCCCTCAGCGCCTCACCCTGCCAGAGTGAAAAATGTCGTTTTCCATCTTCACATGACTCATGGAAGAGTTGGGTAAAGAGGAGCTTAAGCAGTACTTCATCTGCCGGAAATGTAACAGAAATCAGAGCAGGCAGCACAGCTCTGGACAGGAGCTGGCAAGGGGAGCACCCCGCGGTACTGGTCGTCCCGACTCATTCCAGCTGTTCTGCTTCTTTCCATCGGCCTGCCCAGACCACTGGCTTTTTCCAGGATATACTCGGTGGGGTCATGCTGGGGACTCAGGGGTTTTGAGCACAAACCATAGGGCAGGGAATGAAAACCCACAGAGGGCTCTCACTCGGCAAACATGGCCTGATCATCTGCCATGCCTCTCGTTCTGCAAAACTAGCCCTCTGATCGTTAAGCTCTTACTGTGTACCTGTCTGGATGCCCAGCATGCGGCAAGCATGGCCTCATTTAGTCCCCACACCTAGGTCAGATGAAGAAATAGTGGCTCAGAGAGGTTAAATCACTTACCCAGGGGCACACAGCAGGTAAACAACAGAGTTAGAATGGGGACCTGGGCCTTTACTACTCTAGAGACTGTCGCATCACTGAGTGTGAAAAGTCAGAGGCCTCTCTCTCTCTCTTTTAACATTTTATTTATTTATTTTTCAAATACATGACAGCAGAATGCATCACAATTCTTATTACACATATAGAGCATAATTTTTTATATCTCTGTTTGTATATAAAGTATGTTCACAGCAATTCATGTCTTCAAACATGTACTTTAGATAATGATGTCCATCCATCACATTGCACCATTGTTGCTAATCCCCTGCTCCCTCCTTTCCCCTCTCACCCCTCTGCCCTATCTAGAGTTCATCTATTCCTCCCATGCTCCTATGAGTAGGTCACCTTATATCAGAGAAAGCATTCGCCATTTGTTTTCTTGGGGTTGGCTAACTTAGCATTATCTTCTCCAACTAAATCCATTTACCTGCAAATGCCATGATTTTATTCTCTTTTATTGTGAGTAATATTCCATTGTGTATAAATGCCACAATTTTTAATCCATTCATCTACTGAAGGGCACCTAGGTTGGTTCCATAGTTTAGCTCTAAGGAATTATACTGCTTTAAACATTGATGTGGCTGTGTCCCTGTACTTAAGTCCTTTGGGTACTTCTCAGAAGAGGATATTCAATCAATCAACAAATATATGAAAAAAATGTTCATCATCTCTAGCAATTAGAGAAATGCAAATCAAAACCACTCTAAGATACCATCTCACTCCAGTCAGAATGGCAGCTATTATGAAGGCAAACAACAATAAGGCACACTCATACACTGCTGGTGGGACTGCAAGTGGGACAGAGGCCTTTCTCTAGGCACTCAGTCTACTGAGGAGCCACAGACTCTAGATTCATGAACCATCCTGGTGCTGGGTCTCTAATGTCGTAAAGCCAGAAGCTCTGAAAGTTTGTTAATTGTTTATACCAGATCCTGTCTGGTGTTGGACACTGAGAAATGGAAGATTGATAAAATATGGTCATTTTTCTTAGCTACAGACTAGAGGGGGACATGAGCATCTATGAGTAGGAATATCATGAAGGGCTGTGGACTAGCGTGAGTCTCAGGCATTAAGTGCTGTGGGATCCAGAAATCAATCCCGCTTGGGAGTCCTGGACATTTGCTGCTGAACACCTTCTGTGGGCCCCCTTCTAGCTCCAAGGGTCACTTCCTGCAGTATACTTGGCCCCTGGGCAGGAGCTGCCCAGGCAGGCTGCCTTTCACACACAGGCTGCCTGCTGTCAGAATTGGATGTGAGAGGAGGGAAGGAATGCTACGGAGCCCCACCTGTTGTTCTGCCCCCCAGGGTCCTGGGTGGGGGCCACCTTGGGCTGTTGCTGGCTCATGGGCATTCTGGATAAGTAGCTCTGTGGTTCCCTTTCACAACAGGAGGGTGGCTGCCAGCGGCTGTGGGCTGTGTGTGGCATAACTGCCCCCTCCGATTGGAGCAGGTCTTTCTCCCTCCAGGGGTCTCCATCAGAAGTGGGGTGGGGTAAGCCTTGAGTCTACAGGACCCTCCTCCTAGGGCCTAAGCAGAGAAATGGAACCTCACTGAAGAGAGTAGGCTGTCCTCCCTGTGGGTCCTGCTGAGCAGCACAAAGCCCCTCTTGTCTCCTGTGTCCTTTGAGCTACAGTAGACATACGAGCGGGTTCAGCACCTTAGTGTGTCTGGGATCCTATCTTCCCTGGTAGACAAAACCACACTAGCATACTGTTGGAATATTCCAGTGCATAAGCTGACACTGTCTTTACCATGTCCCATCCTTATCCGTGAATCAGCCAAGTGCAGTTGTAGGGAACGGTCTCTATGGGGCAGGGAAGGCTGGGCCTCTGCCCGGAAGGGTGGCAGGATCCTCCTTGCCAGTTCTCGGCCAGCACAGGAGACAGGAACTGTACCAAGGAATTTGGATGAAGAATCTCAGCCACAGGTGCTGGCCTTGCTCAAGGCTCTGGTTTGGTGACTCAGCATGTTGACATCTATATTGAGTGGTTATTGTGAGCCGGTCAGCGCTAGGTTCCCTCTTGTTGAAGGGAACATCACTGGGAAGGGACAGGAAGTGATGTTCACTGAACTCTGCCCAGTGGGGCACAGAGGGTGGGACACCCTGCCACCAACGGTTGCCTGTCCGGCTAAGGAGGCAGGCACTTCCCCTGGATTCACTTACATCTGTGAAGTGAGTCCCCTTCCTACCCAACCCAAAGGACATGAGCTTTCTCTCTGGGACCAGAGAATGACAGTGCTGTGTCATTGTTGCTCTGGTGGGACCCACTGGAGGTGGGGAGGTGTGTCTCCAGAGCTTGACAGGCTAACGGGGGCTTCTCTTCTACCTGGGATAGTGAAGAGTGCCTCCAGGGAAGAGCCGGCCTGGGGTACAGGCAAAGGGAGGAGGGAAGAAGGAACCTGTGTCACTGCTAGGAGACACCAGTGCAGGGCCGAGGGAGGCCTATTCCTGTCTCACAGCCCCAGGGGGAGTGGCCAGCACACCCACCACTGCATCCCAGGCCTTGTTCCCTGCTATGCTCATGAACAAAGGGTGAAGCTGAGCCTCCCAATGTTCCTGAGACAAAGGCACGAAGCCCGACAGCAGGAGCACCCAGAGGGCTTCCAAGAGCTCTTCACTGTCCAAGGGAACAGGAAGCTCTGTGTTTTAGCTCAGTGCGGGTCAGCAGAGGCTCAAGCTAGATAGTGACAAATGCAAATGAGGCTATTTGCAGCCCTTATGGGTAGCAGGACCCAGAGAAGAAATGCATCCATCCAGAGGGCCAGGGTGGGAATGCAGGGGCAGGGGGGCTGCTTGTCGTCACCAGTGCCTCAGAACCAGAGATTTCTCAGAGGGGTGGGCTGTGGGGTGGTGTCTCCTCTGCTGTCAAAGAGAACCAGGCTGCCCCTCCTATCTGCAGCTGTGCATGGCCTACAAGTGGGGCAGGGTCTTTGCCTTGTCTATGAAGTCAAATGGGACTTCTAAAAAAAGAAATTCTCACAGTTTCTCGCTTCTAGCCAGTGCACTTGGGCCCTGTTGCAGTTCTAGATACGGAACAGGGCCTAGGAAGGAAGAGGCAAGCTCCTCTAACTATACCTTTCTGTGACCCATGTAGAAAGCCCACATCAGGTCAGTCCACCCTAGGACCTGTTCCTTATCACCACCATCTGGGAACAGCTCTCACAGTTCACCAGCCCAGACCTGGCCAGGCACCAGGTTGGTGTTTGTATGTGCTCTCTCATTTAATTCAACAACCTGATAGGGTAGGGCCTATTCTTATCCCAACTTGGTAAGTATATCACAATTGGCCAAGGTAGGGGTGAGAGCTATTCCTTATTCACAACATTTCTGACACCAAATGTGTGGGGTTTATTCCTCTTACACCAGCAAATTCTCCAATTCCTGGACACCATCAGCATGTGCAATAATTGAATTCAATTCCAACACTAAGAACCTAGACTGAAAGTTAGAACCCACTGTCAAACCGTTCCTCATTGCAAAGCCAGGGCCTCCTGCACTCAGAGCACCTGGCCATAAATTGTGGATTCCTGTGGTAGTCTGCACGAATGGGAAACTAGTTATCATTACTAGTTCATTATAAAAGATGTAACTTGGACGAGGGTGTTGCTCAGTAGTAGAGAACTTACCTACCATGTGTGAGGCCCTGGGTTCCATCCTCAAACACACACACACACACACACACACACACACACACACACACGAAAGTGTTACCAGCTTAGTGAGGCTGCTCATTGGAGCAGAGAGAGAGGCTCCACTGAGTAAGGGAGGGTCAGGC
Organism: Marmota marmota marmota; assembly: GCF_001458135.2. Classification (NCBI taxonomy): domain Eukaryota; kingdom Metazoa; phylum Chordata; class Mammalia; order Rodentia; family Sciuridae; genus Marmota; species Marmota marmota. Next base: position 29,397,411 of record NW_025999949.1, read on the forward strand.
CAGCTCTCAGGATGAACAAGCTAGTTTCATTCATATAAAGGGTGGTCGGGTGCGCTAGCTAGAGTTGAAGAAAGTTAATTGACTTTAAGTGCATTTTAAAAGTTTTTGCCCCCCTGGTCAAACACTATAACCTGAGGGAGGGGGAGTTGGCCATTGTGGCACCAAACGGCACATCTCTCATGGGGTGCTGAGTGCTGTGTGAGTTCCATGGTTCTTAAGAGAACAGGGGGGCGTGGACAGCACATGCCATGGTAAGACCAGGGCCTTGGCATCTCGCTGTCCTGGTGACTCTTCAAGGACTCTTCCATCCTCTACATTGTGCATCTTTGGGCATTTGTTGCGAGGGTGTCCTGGGTCAATGGCTCACCTGGTTTCTGAGGATAGCAGGACTGTGGAGAGGGAGAGGGATGAAGCCATGAGTTGAGGCCCAAGGGCAGGGAGAGGCAGGCGCCCTTCCACAGTAGCCAGCAAGCCAGGGCTGAGGCCTAGCGTCTTCCCTGGGGTCCCGGCCTGACTCAGAGGAGATGCATAAGGCAAGGAGAGGTGGCGGCAGCTTCCTGGCCCAGTCGGGGTGCATCTCTCTCCCAGCACATCCCTGCTCTCGCTCCTGGAAGCTCCCCAAACCCACTCTCTAGGGTTTCCTGTGGAAGTTCTGTTTCGTAGGCACAGTTTACTACGTCATTGCCACTGGTGAAGGAATGGCCCCTCTCCAGTCCTCTCCTCTTCATAGAAGTCTGGGAGGGCTGAAAGTTGAGCCCTCTGATCCTGCCTCAGCCTTGGTGGGCACTACCCCATCCTGAAGCTCTTTAGCCCCACCCCATGGTCGCGGGTCAGCTCATTAGTGTGCACTTTACACTCCAGAGAGCCTAAGGGCCCTAGGAGCTCTTATTTCAGGAACCAGAGACTAAAATAAGATATTGTAACAAAAGATGCTTCTGTCCCCCTATCATTGAGGAAATGACAGGGTTTTGGAGCTCTGTGCCAAGAGCTAAGCTGAAGAACAGCTCTATTTCCTGTTATGTTACAATATCATAAGTGCACACCACCATCCCTGCTGTGAACACCCTGGCTGACTGCAGACTGTCAGCTCACTGCTGCGGAGAGCAGAGCAGGGAAGCCGCTGCCCAACTGGCTCAGGGCGCCCTTAGGGCTGCAGAGCCCAGAGAGGTCATGTTCATCTGTTCAGCAGGTCAACTAGCTGAGCAGCTTTCGACCCAGGAGGTGCCCAAGGGAGAGTCCTCTGGGAGTTTCATCCTCCCAGCGACTGCTCTAGAGATGTTTTCAGTTCCAATTCCTGGACACCTTCAACCCGTGCAATAATTGAATTCACTTCCGACACTAAGAACCCTCAGGGCTTGGGAGGGGAGCTGAGGAACCCTCAGGGCTCGCCCTGCCCTGGACCCCGCAGGGGCTGTGCAGCTGACTGCCTTTCCTCACTGATGTGGGAGGAAAAGGGTGAGACAACTGCAGCAGACTGGGGGCCAGTGCTCTGCACAGCGGCTCCCCAGCTCCGGGCCGCGGCTCCCTCACCTGCCCCATCTCGCAGCAGTAGACGTGGAGGCTCCGGTTTTCCATCAGCCTTGTGCACGGGTTTCCTTTACAAACAGAACTTGTTTGAATCTTAAGATAGATTTCTAGAAGCCAAATTGCTGGCCATCTGAGTGCCCTCACCTCAATATAGATAGTCAGATTGCTCCCTGAAGAGCACACTCTCAAGATTCTTATCCTGAGAATCTCTTCCAGGAAGTACAGTCATTTAGACAAACAAGTGACAGCAAGGCAGGGTGACAAGCAGGGAGCTGCTGGTAGGATGTAGCACAGCGGGGAGGAAGTGGGTAGTAGTAGTGTTCTGTGTGGATGTGGATGGCATGAACCTTGGGTCAGTGGTCCCCAAAGGGTGTCCCTGGACCACAGCACAGCATCACCTGGAATCTGCCAGAAACGTCACAGCTAAGCCCTAGCCACTGCAGGATCAGAAACTCTGGGTGGGGCCCTGCAGGAGTTATCAAGCCCTCCTGGTGACTCTGATGCCTGCTGAAGTCTGAGAACCAAAGCCTTGGCATGACGGTGACGGGTCCTTCCAGCAAGTGGAGCCAGCTGGGGAAAGACAGTGCGAGGGAAGGCGTGGAGCCTGAGGTGCTGGCATGTCTGCCTTAGGCAGCTAGAGCAGCATGCACAGGCTGCACCACTTATGAGGAAAATAGGCCGATTTCCCACAGTTCTGGAGGCTGGGAAATCCAGTGTGAAAAGGGCCTTCTTGCCATGCCATTACATGGTGGAGGGCATCACTGGCGAGGGAGAGAGAGCAAGAGAGAGCAAGAGGATGCGAGGGAGAGAGCAAGAGAGAGCAAGAGGACGCGAGGGAGAGAGCCTGCTTTTGTAACAGAGCCACTCCTGAGATACCAGACCCGCTCCCCCCTGCAGTGGCACCCAGCTATTCTTGTGGGTGGAGCCCTTGAGATCGTCCCTTAGGGTCTCACCTCCCAAGGTGGTCACAGTGGCAACTGAATTTCAACATGAGTTTTGAAAGGGACATTCAAACCACAGCCCTTTTATCTGAACGCAGCTGACTGAAGTAGAGCAGGCAGGAGACACTGATATGATATGAAGGGCTCTGAACCATGGAGGCAGACTTAGACCAGGGACCATGACAACAGTGTGCATTGTGGAAGGCTAATATGATAAAGGAATAGTAGCCAGCATCTATTGAGCACTTACTGTATGCCAAAACTGCATATATCAACTTCTGGCAATCTCACAACCCTGAGATTGGTACTGTTAACCCCCCTTTTATAGACAAGGAAACTGAGGACAGAGAGGGTAAGTAATTTTCTCAAAATCTCACAGTGGGAAAGTGTCCAAGCCCATCTTGCTGTGGGCGGCTAGCTCTAGAGTCCTTGCTCTTGACAGCTGCTCATGCCTCACAGTAGTTCCCATGAGTGCCAGGAGATCCCGTGTCAGTCTTGGTTTGGGCCATTGGAAGATAAAAGTATGGTGAGGCCTTGACGAGTTGGATTTGTTCAGGAAGGAAGGAGGAAGGGGAGGAAGATACCAGGCCTTACAAACCACCCCTGGGTTCGAGGGGCTTCTCATTTGATTCTCACTTCCTCCTCCTCTTAGCAATGCTAGCACTCATCACTCTGTACTGCTGCTCCATGGTATGTCAAGTTCAGACCCAGGTGTCCCCATGCCAGGCTCCCTGCCATGAACAGTTGCTGCTATTGCCCTCCTGTGCCTGGAAGTGCCGCACATCTCCTGCGGTCTCTCAGCACCCCTCCAGGCAGGCGGTCTGTGTGGAAACAGGCCTGACCCGCTGCTGTGCCTCGCCCTGGCTCAGTCAGTAGGTGACAGGGGCAGGCATTGGTGTGGGCTGCCACATGTCCCTAGCTCCCTGCTCTCTGGGATGTGGCAGGCCTGATTATGCAGAGGGAACAAAGAGCCCCAAGTCCCAGGGCTTAGAGCAGCAGGGCTGGGGCTCCGCTCCGGGCCCTCCCTCTAGGCCCAGGAGGTGCAGGTTGGCGCAGCCTGTCAGCAGAGTCCAGTTTCCCCACCGCTGCCCTGGAGCTCTGCCAAGGTCTTCAGAGCTCATGACTCCGGGGGGTTGGGGGATGAGCTAAAGGCTGCCCTTTTCTTCTTTTCAGATGCTTACAGCGATGCCCCCAGTTTCTGTCCTTCCGTTGTCCTGCCACCCCTCACAGGAAGAGGTAAGTTCATTGTCTTCCTGCCCTTCCTTAGGAGAGCACCATATCCTCTTCTTTTTCCTCCTTGCTTTGATTTTGCTTATAGTTTAGCTGGCAGCAGACTTCCCCCTGAACTCTGTATCCTGTGGGTTACACACTTGCGTGGGTAGGACACATGTCAGCAACATGCCCACCCCACGATGAGGAAACCGTGTTACTCAAGTTCTTCCTGGAATACAGCGAATTGGGTCAGAGGAGCACTAGAGCCCAGCCCTCCAGTGTCTGTTCTGGGTTGCTTCACCTTACCAGTGATGACCAGACCCGCACCATGTGGGGGCAATGTCAAGAAGAATGTGTTGGTGCCAAAAAGTAGAAGAAGCTAGCTCCTTATTAGCTGGACTCACAGTGACTGGGGACAGTGAAGGTGACGTGAGGATGAAGCACTGGCTCCTTGCCTAGGAGCCCAGGAGCCCAGGAGACCAGGGGCCCAGGGGCCCAGGAGCCCAGAAGCCCAGGGGCCCAGGGGCTCAGGAGCTCACCTAGGCTGAGGCTGCAGTTCCTGCTGCATGTTGGTTGTCTGGGACCCAGTCCATCCCCACGGCATGCTCTGAGTGGCCATGAGGTGGCAGGAGGTACAGGGAAGGAAGAGCTGGGAGTGTCCCTTCTTCTGACCCAGCTGGGGGCTACAGGCCCATGTGGCCTTGCCACAGGGTTCCCTCCTCTTCTTCCCTCTGTCAGGAAATTAGAGGTTCAGCCTGGGCTCCAGGAACGGCTCAGCCAGGAGGCCACGTGATGCTAATTTCTGGCCTGTGACATGATGTCTGAGGGGTCCTGGACACCTGTTATTATGGCCTTGCTGAGGAGCTGAACATAGCTCATGTAGGATGGACTCATTTAATGCAAGGCTATGGTTAAAGTATCCAATGTCCTCCACCTAAGTGGTCGGTTGGCTTCACACCGTGAAAATAGCTAATGTTGGGATCGTCTCCGTGAGGTGCGTGTGTGACCTCTTTCCTGGGCATCTCTGCAGAATGGCTGTGCTGAGCACTTACACTCCCGAGCAGGCACTAGCCTCTGGGAACACAGCAACGCTGTGTGTCGTCAGCCTGCTGTGGAGAGCAGAGGTGGGGCTCACAGAGATGTCAGGACACCAAAGCCTATCTGGTGACACATGTCTGAGCCAGAATTAATGTACACACTCAATTGAAATAATCAAAATGCCCCCAAAAGACTTATGGTCAAAAATCAAAACAAACCACCACTTCACCTCTACCTCCAGCCACTGCCACGGCAGGAGCCACCGCTATCAGCTGTTCCCCAGCTTTGCTCACCCTGGCCTCCACATATCTGCCCTGTGTGCCGCCTCCGTCCCTTGCTCTGTCAATCCGAGAAGTGGCTGCTGTGCTCTGCTTTGACAAACTGAGTCTAGCTCTCTCTCTTCTTCATCCTCAAAATGTGGCAACGTCAAGATGTGGATGGAATCGGGCAAACGTTTAGCCAGTGTGGCCACTAGAGTGGTTCCCTGCAGAGCCCAGGAGTGTAGTGCAGCCCACTGTCGTCACTGCGCCCCAGGCCCGGGGTTTTCGGGTCTCCTCCTGTCTTAGCCCAGGCTCCCTGTCTTCCATGGCCCTGGGTGTCCTGGGCATCCTGAGTCCCGTGAAGCCACGGTGCAGCTTAGTGCCCCCCTGGCAGCCCCGAGAGGCCCTGTTCTTTCCTCTGCTGCTCTGGTCACAGGGCATCGTCGCCCACGTTCATCTAAGATGGTGTTGGAATCTCTTAGTGCTCTCCACTCACTGTCCCTCCCTCCTTCTCTCTTTTCTTTTCCTTTCTTCCCCCCCCTCTTTCCTGCCTTCCTTCCTCCCTCCCCTCCTTCTTTCATTATCTTTATGAGTTCAGACTTTTTTTTTTTCCTTTTCTTAATTTTGCACAGGTTTGTGGGAAACCAGTAGGTAAGCATGTTGTGTCTGATAAAAAGTCATCGTGTATTTTTAAGACTTTCAAATGTCTCATGGAGACTCAGTTTGTCCTTAGCACTGAGCTATTTGTTTAATTGTCAACAAACCTCAGGAGCAGGGTTCTGTTATGCTTGTTTGTTATAGAAAATTCAAACAATATAGAAATGTCGAAGGCAAACCAGAGAGTCACTTAGAAGCTACTCTGCGTCAGCTCCTATGCTGGGCTTCTTACCGGCCCATCTGAGGCTGCTCTGTTCGTCTGTCCTGGTTGTAGTCCACCTGGCGTGTTGCGTAGTTTGTTGGTTTCCCCTGGTGTTTCCAAATGGCCAGCTGTCCCTCTCACCATGCGTCCTGCATGTTGTATGCACATGCACTCACTCATCCATGTTCCACGCTCTGCTTGCACGACGCCACAGTCCAGCCAGGGGCTCACAGGGAAGGGCAGCACAGAGGCAACAGCCACAGCTGCCTGTTAGTTCCCCCAGGTCACTAACCCAGGCCCTGGTTGTTGGACCTTGGATTGTTTCTGACTCTGTACATTATGAGAACCCCACCATGAGGGAGTCACTTGGTACCTGAAGCCCCGTTCTGAGGCCTGATTATTTCATGGGCAGGTTCTTCAAAGCAGAATTCTGGGATTTGAGAAATTGATATGTTAAGACTCAAGATTTATATTATCAAATGGGTCTCCAGAATTGTTCCTAGGTGCTCCTTAGCCGCAGTGAGGCACATATTTGCCATCTTAAATATGCAGAGTTGGTTTCCCAACTCTCTTACATATATAAATGTCAAATATTCTTGATGAAAAACAAATAAACTAAAGCATAAACATCTTTAGGTAATTGTATAATGCTTCACTGTTTTTGCTAAGTGTTTGCATTGCTGAGACTTGGAGTCCCCCAAAAAAGGAAAAAAGAGGGTGGGTTGTAGAACATGGCACTTCACACAGCCTGGGGACCGAGTAGGTGTCTCCCAGCAAGATCCAGATGCCGTGGTCATTTTAAATGTGCCCTTAAAGTGTGACTAAAAAGCAGGGGAGGTACTGAGGCAGCTCAGTCTGTGCTGAGTTCCCAAGTGGGGGCAAGACTCTGAGCCTGTGCCTCTGTGGTGGGGCCCAGGGAGGGTAAATTGGTCTGTGAGTATGTGTTCTGACCAAGAATGTGTGTGCAGGCATGTGTGCACAGTGTGTGAGGAGAATACTCACCTTTATACATGTTCCATTCGGAAGAAAATGAAATATTTGTGAAATACCGAACATTTATAAATTATTTAATGCTCACGAGAAAGTTAGGTGGTGGCATGTGTGATTTTAGAATAAGGGGTTGAATGAGCTGGGATTTGAACCCACGCCCATCTGGCTGCCAGTTAGATAAAATGACTTGGTTGAGTTCCTAGAACAGATGGCCTCCAGAGTCTAGTCTCTTGGTCTCCTTTCTCTTTTGCTTGAATGTGTGTGTGAGCTGCCCATTCAAAGTCCACTTGGAGAAAAAGATTCTGCTGCTCTAGTTGGTTGGTGGGACAGTGGGAAGATACAGGTGGCTTCTGAAGTCTGGCAGGCCTTTCTCCACAAATGCCACCTGGTGAGACCGACTCTAAGCCCTTCATTTCTGTTGCTCTAGAGAAGGCTGCTACCACCTTAGCTGATTTGAAGACAGCAGGAATTTGCCAGATGGGTGAGCTTCAGAAAGTCTTTCCAGAAAGAAGAGTTTGTCTGTGCAAAAGTCCAAAGCAGGAAACAGCAAGAAGCATCCAGGCATTGGGAACAGCTCAGCACGACTGGCACAGGGGGGCCTGGGGTGGGAGAGAAGACGAGCCTGGGCATGGGGCCATAGGTGTGCCCTCAGCCTGGGCCTGCAGCTAGAGCTCAGCAAGACCCGGGGTAGGTGAGGGGATAGAAGAGTGATCGTGCACAGGCACAGGTAGTGAGAGGGAGGATGACCACCTTTAGCTCATGGCAGCCTCTCTTCTGAGAATGGATTCTGTATTTCCCATTTCATTCCAGAAAAGGCACCATGCTGGGCCGGGGTCTTTATCACCAGGGCAGGACCTCCCAGTCCTGTCAGGAGAAAGGCTCAGGAGGAACCGCTGCAAGGCCATGAGTCCTGCGCACCCTGGGTGGCTCCAGGCTGCATGAGAAACCCACTCCCCTTTGCCTTAGCTGTAGACAGGCAGGAAAGTGCTGCAGGTGAGGCTGAGTGAGCTCTGCCCTCAAGGAGGGGCGTGCGCTTGTCAGATGGCCAAAGGAGAAAGGATGAAGTCCTGGGAGGAGGCTGTGCCTGAACTTGGTGCAGGGACATACAGAGTTCTGGATCACAAGGCCAGCAGGGACAGGAGTGGGCAGACGGGGATTTGAACCCACGCACATCTGGGGCCAGAAAATAAGGCACTTGGGGAACCATGAGTCACTGAAGGCCTTAAGCAGTTGAGCAATGAGCTTCCAGGCAATTCAGAGCTTCCCCATTGGGCTGCGAGGAGGATGCACTTGTGGATGGTCTGGCGAGGTCCTGAGAAAATGGGGACAGTGGCATGTGGCGTATCATTTTAGTTTCTTCAGGCAAAATTGTATGTTTTTAAACATGTGTATTTATCATTTTCTTCTTAAGAAATGCTCATTTTGTCTTAAAATACCCACAATGATGACTCCAAAGACAGTGCTCGGGGTCAACATGAGTGCCTTCCCCAACGTGGGTGGTGCCCTGGGATGCCTGGCCCCGCCCTCCCGGCCCATGCTGGCTCTTCCAGGGCATAACCCCAGGACAAGTGACATGCTACTTCCACCCACTATTTTAGTACTTCTCTTAGAGGAGCCACTGTAGTAAACTCAGTATTTGGATTAAAATCTAGAGAAAACAGGACATGAGATTTTAGCATTGTGTCGTTCACATTCCAAGCAGCTCACTTGGGGAACTTCAGGATGCCCCTTGGCCAGTACCTTGATACTGAGCTCCAAATTGCAGTGGGGCTGCCAGCCCAGTGAGCTGGGCAGAGGCTGCAGCTGAGGTGTGCCAGGCAGGAGTGGGTAGGAGAGAAGTGCCCTTGAAAGTGGTCCTGCGGGACTTACCAACACCTCTCTCCACTCACATCCTGGGGCTCAGTGACAGGGACAAGGGCTGAATTTGGATAGATGGAAAGGGCAGTGGCTGCAGGAATGGCCTTTGGGGCCCACGCAGTGGGTGGCAGGGAGCCAACCCAGCCTGCTCTGCCTCCTGTGCATCGGGCTGTGCCAGGGGCGGACGGAAGCCACTCAGTCTTTCCTGCCAGTGAATTCTCATTAAACTGGAGCGGGAATCATGGGACCTAAAAAATGTCAGCACTGGCGGGAAGCATGCACATCGCCTACCTGGGGAGGCAATGGACGCCTTGGCGCAGCTGGGGACTGTGAAACTGTATGTCCCGGGCCAGCTTTCCCAGGCTGTCACTGCCTCTGTCAAAGGAGAACGAGGGGACAAAACAGGAAGGGTCATTGGGATGGTGGGCTGATGTGGAGCAGTAGTGAAGTGCAGGGCTCAGCCCAGATCTGATGGAGAGTCCCCCAGTCCAAGCCTGTCCCTTTACAGGGGAGGACGCTGAGAGCACAATCCTCCCAAGCTGGTGCAGAGCTATGGAAATATATGTATCCAAATTCCTAGTCACCAGGCCACGTGCCAAGTTGTCTAGATCTTACTCCTCACCCCGCCCTCTGAAGTCGGCATGACTGGGTGCATTTTACAGATTTTGAAGCTGGGATTTGGGGGGGCCCAAGTAGCTCATGGCAGAGCTGCGATTCAAACCTAATCTGCATGCAGACCCAGAGTCTCTCCACTGAGGACGGTGACTGTCACTGCTTAGGTCAGACCCTGGGAGGGAGTTTAGCATGTAGGTTTATTTTCTAGGGGATTCTCTCAGCAGGGGTTGAGGGGCAAAGGGAGACCTAGCCTGGGCAGAGGAAGTCCATCTCCAATGCCACCTCAGTGGAGGCCCCAGTGACCCATAGGGGATGGCAAAGCAGGGATGTCATCAAAATACTTATGTCTTCTTGTTGGTCACTCATTGATATGGGCCACCCTGAGAAGGCTGGCCTTGAGCAGAGGCAGTCCCTGAAGAGGTGACAGTGGTAAAGCCCTGGAGTCCTGACGGGGTGTGGAGGAGCACCCCGCTTCCTCCCTGGTGCTCTGGCTTCTTATAGTCAAGTCTGGAGCACATGCAAGGGTGGACTGGGCTCTTGAACACTGTGCAGGCTCTACTGCACCAGCCTAGGTCCACTGTCCCCACCTGCCAGAGCCATCAGGTGGCACAGCAAAGCCGCACAAAATAAATCCTGATTCTTTTCATTCTCGGGCTAAAATGTCTAGGTGAGCAGGCACTGACTCTAAAATGGTTGAATATTTTGTAAAAGGTTTAAATTTCCTTTCCAGTCATGCTATTGCATGTGTATATGCGCACACACCTGTGTCAATCCTGTAGAAGGAGCTCCTTGTGCAGACCCTGCCACTATTTCATGGCACTGGTTGCCCAGGGATTGGTTTCGTTTCCCAGAGGCCAGCAAAGCAGGGCTGGCTGGCACACCGTTCCTCCCTTCCGTTGCGAGTGCTGGGAGAATCATCCATCTAGCAGTTGCCATGCTCTGTGTGTGTCACCTCCACTCCCCAGCCAGCGAGTGCAGCCAAGAGCAGCTTCTGCCACAGCACCACACTGCCTGGGTGACTGGAATTGCTAGACTTGGCAGGGCTGGGCATGCCACACATCTGGCAGCCCCTACCTCCTCTCTGCCTCTTTGAGATCTGGAGACTGAGAAGGGGACAGAAACAGTTGGCATGCTGGGGTGGCAGCTATGGCAGGTCTAAGGAAATTGGAAAATGTGAGGAGGCTGATCCCAGCCAAGAGCTCCGCCCCCTCCACAGGTTTTGAGGCAGCTGGGAGACACTGGGTTGGGGACACAATGACGCTTTCCTCTCATGGCGACCTTCCCTTTCATCCATCCACTCACTCATTTAATACACATTTCAAGGATGTCTGCTGCATCAGGCACCAGGTGATGGGGCCATGGCAGTGAGCACAAGCAGGTCCCTGCTCCTCTGCCGGAGCCCAGGTCACCTCCTGAAGAGCCCTCTGACCATCTCCTCCAAGGCAGCTCCTCCAGCCCTCCCTGACCTCAGGCACTGTGGCTGTGGAATCCCTGTCTGTCCACTGTGCAGTGCTTACCCTCTGCAGGGGAAGGAGGGCAGGGACCTGGCTCTGGCTCGCTGCTGTATTGCCAGCTCCTGTGGGAGTCGGGGTCAGTAGATATTGACTGAGGGAATGCATGGCTTCCCCTTCCCCACTGAGGAATCTGCTGAGTTCCAAGACCTCTTGGAGGGACTGAGTTGACTTACCCAGAAAGCATCACCTCCTCTCCCCAGGTGTGAAATTCAGGAGGTGAGAGGAGCCCCAGAGGACGGAGTGAGGGTTTCAGGAGGCATGGGGTGTCTGGCACTGTGGGAGGTAGGGAAGGCGCTGGGCGTGCTCTGTGATGGAGTGAGAAGAGGTGATGAGTACCCACCAGTGGCACATCCAAGGTATCCAAGGGTCCCCTGCCATGGAGGTATTGCCTTAAATAGCCTGTGAGTTCCCTTGAGGTTTTCTATAAATCTGTGGATAAACTCAGTTGTTCTTTGGGCTGTGGGATTTTCTCTTGTCTTCAGGACAGCTTGCCCACAGGAAGATGAAGGGGCTGGGCAGGAGCAGAAGCAGGGGGTGTGGAGACTTTGGCAGTCAGTTCAATTCTGTTTCTAGTCTTGCTTTGTGTGACCTAGGGAGTTACCTCACTGCTCTGAGCCCCAGTTCCTTTAACGTGACCCCGATCCCTGGCTGAGATTTGGGTGGAGCCGTGTATGTGAAATGCTGCTTCTATGACACAGTGACTGGGGACGTACTTGGCACAGAGTGTGAAGGCGCAGCCTCAAGCAGGCTGTGGGTTCGAGCCAGCTGCATGAGTCCCCTGATGCTCTGGGCAGCCAGGTGAGGCTCAGGTGTTTGTGCAGATTGAGTTGGCTCTCCACATGCCCTTGAGTCAGAATTTCTGCAGTTTGCCCAGTTCCCCAGGATCACACAATGTGACCCCAAGAAGAGGAATTAAGATGCTCATAGGAACCCTAGTTCTTGTGACACCTCCAGGTAGTCTTCTGGGGGACTGTTGGGAGAGTCCCATGAAAGAAGCCAAGCTTCTTAAAGAGAAATCAGATTCCATCTGAGTCTATGAATGCCACTAGGCATTTCTTGAGGGACTTAGTGTATTCCACAAATTGCCAGAATAGGCATAGATCCAAGTCTGGCTTCGTGTGTATGGTTTTCTCTCAGTTACAACTTTCCCTAGAACTGCCTTTGAGGTTGGCAGCATTGAAGTTGGTGACTCACCCACAAGCTCATAACCCTGACAGAGAGGGCCACTGCAGATGTCTCTGGAAACTTCTGCCTACAATGGGCAGGCCACTGAAAAGAAAAGCCTCGCGAGACTGTGGCCAAATCACAGGCAGAAGGAGGTGCTGCAGCAGAGTGAGGACTGGGAAGGGCAGTTGGTCAAGTCCCTGAGATCTCGGCCACGTTGTGAGGCACCTCCAAGCCACAGTCCTGTCCCCTGCAGGACAGCAGAATCATCAAACATGCACTGAAGAGTCATGAATCCTCTATGTAAGTGAAAGTGTTTTATAAATTGCAATATGCCACATGAAAGTGACACATTCAAAATCAACAGGCCTGTTTCCCATGTGACTTCTTCATCAGCTAATTAATTTATGCAATAATTACCAAGGTCTGTGGTATGCAAATAACAGTAGTATTAATCTTTATAGAGATGGGAAAATAATTAGCTTCCCACTCCTCCTTTATTAATTAAAGAACTTCTTTAATCACATCATTCAATACATATTCATAGATCAGGGCATTTTGTGAAAAATAGTGATGCTTAGTCCTGTTTAGCACATAGTGGAGACTTAATAAACATTGGCTGCAACTGGTTTCTACTTCTGTTGGTGATGTTCCTTCACATGCTGTCATGTTGGTCTTGGAGGAGAAGTCCTTGACCTCGGGGAGCTCCTGATTTCACAGGGATAAAGTCCAGCGGTGGGAGGGTAGGTGCATTTTGGGTCTTAGATAAGAACTATCTGAGTGGGCAGGGGGCCTTGGAGGGATTCCAGAACAGGTTGCCTCTGAGTTGGGTTTTGAAGATGATCTGAGCGGATCGATCCTGTAAATAAACCAGTTTTACTCTGTATGTGAACAGTGCTGTTCACACTTGCAGTGGAAAGGTCAGACAACAGTGTCACAACAGGCCCCTTGTGAGCATGTGGGGCAGCGGGTGGAATAATGGTGGTGATGTTGGAGAGGGAGAGGGAGGCGAGGGGGCTCCCAGAGCATGAAGCTTCTTGGGCACTGTTAGGTTTGGATGTGGGGTGTCCATAAGCTCCTGTAATGCAGGAATGCTTGGAGGGGAAGTGACTGGGTGGTGAGAGCTGTGACCTATGCAGTCCATCTAGTTCGAATGGACTAACTGGGTGGTAACTGTAGGCAGGTGGAGCGTGGCTGGAGGAGGAAGGCCACTGGGGCGTGCCCTGGAAGGACACTTCTTCCCTGCCCCCTGCCACTCTGTCTCTGCTTCCTGACTGCCATGTTCTGACCTGCTTCCTCCACTGCACCCTTTTACCATGATGCTGGGCCTCACCTCAGGCCCAGAGCCATGGACTGGGGCCAGAGCTGACCGTGGACTGACCCCAGAAACCTAAGCCAAAATAAACCGTTCCTTCTCCATTCCTGTTAGGTCTTTTGGGCACCGCAATGAAAAGCTGACTAACACACGCACTAGGGTTTTATTTTGGTAGAAACTCCCATAGGACATGTTTACCTCAGGGAGAATCTGAAATTGAGACTTGACAGGATATTTCTTCTGAGCATGAAAGTAAGACTAAGAGTCCAGCCTTCAACATGCTCATTTGGGGTGCCTGCAGAGCAGCTGTGTGGGGTGTCCAGTAAGCACTGAGGAGATACTCGAGGAGCTTGGCCGCAGGGCCTGGCCTGGCTGTGTTTGACACTGGTGTTTGACTCATGGAGCTAGTGAGATCACCCATGGAGAAGTTGTCTGAGGTAAATAGTAAAGCCAAGGCCAGAGCCCCAAGGAATAGCAGTATTTAAGGGACCAGCAGAGGAGGGGAAGCCAGGGGAATGAGAGGAGTACCAGTGGCCTATGGCGTCACAGAAACCCGGCAAAGAGGCAAGGCAGGAACTGCAAGGAAGATGGGTTAGTCATAAGCAGCCCTCTGCAGATTTGGAGGATGATGAGGGAGAAACTGAATTGGAGTCACATTTTGAGGAAGTGGGAGCTGCAGACTTTCCCCAAGAATCTTGGCCCTGAAGAGAAAACGAGAACAAAATCAATAGCTAAAAGAAATTGTAGAATGTTGTTTGATCACCATGTGTAGGCCAGGAGCCACCCATGGCAGTGTATTAAAAGCTGTGTTCCCCTCAATGCATCCCAGATGTCACCTATATTTTCAGAGAAATGGGTCACCTGGAACCCAATCCCTAAGTAAAATGACCCTGGGTTAAAGTCTTGTTTTTATGCCGGAGGAACTCTGGATATGTTTTATGCAAAGAGTAAGAGGATGTCAGGGCAGAGGACAGAATGAGAATACCGGAGGGCTGGGATGGGGCTGGATTGGGGACTGACTGACAGATGAAGGCCCAACTCTCAGAGCTCAGAAGGAGGCGAGGGGAGGGGTACGGGCCTGAGTATTCTTCTAGGGCGGAACCTGCTAGTAAGGCCAGAGCCACTGCATATGTCAGGAGTTGCTCTCTGGAGAAATGCAAGCCGGTGGACAGTGTCCTGTTTTCACCTTTTCTTGATCACAAAATTAACAAGGGTGCCTTTTTCCCCCCTTTCTATTATTGAAGGAAAATCTGTTTTTTCTAAGTGCTAACTAGGGCAGAAATAGCTCAGTACGACTTCCACGAGGTTCTTGGTTGAAAGAGGGTCTCTGGTAGAAAGCAGGATGTGTGAGTGGGCGTGGTTGGACCTGCCCAGTGAAAGGCTGGACCTTGCTGGCTCTGCCTTCCAGGGAATGTGTAGTGACCCTTGTGGCCAGAGAGGCCCAAGCCTCTTGGAGTCTGTTGTGTTTCACTTACCCCTTGGGGACATGGAGATTTGTTGGGGCCTGAAAGGCTCATCCTGCCTGAATGGCTTCACAACTTTCCTGGTAAACCAAGTGCTCTCATACAGACTGTAGTCCCAGCCACTCGGGAGGCTGAGGCAGGTGAATCGCTGGAGCCTGGGAGTTTGAGAACAGCCTGGCAATCCTGTGTCTTTAAAAAACAGAAATAGAAAGTACAAAAAGCTTTGCTATTGACCTCAGCCCGCCTGCTGGGCACAGAGTAGCCCTTTAGCAGTCCCTGATGCTTCCCCAGTTTCAGGGCCAGTGCTGGGTGCTGAAGAGCACATGTTTTGTGGGTGGAGTTTACTTAAAAATCAGACATTTCTTCCTTTACTTGATGTCGGAGAAGGAAGGAAGGAAGGGAGGGAGGGAGGGAGGGAGGGAGGGAGGGAGGGAGGGAGGGAGGGAAAATGACATTGCAATCTATAAGCTATTTTTAGAAAGAAAAATGAAACCCAGATGTAGACAAATCAATTAAATCTGAATCCTGCTTTTCAGCCGACCACCCCTTGGTTGAGCTGGGACATGCTACTTCTTCATCTGGAGGAGTGGGCATCATGGTAGACTCTGGGTCCTGAGCCTGCGAGCTGGGGCTCAGCCTTAACTAGTGCTGCCAGTAATTGGCTCCTCAATACTGGCACCCCAAATGGCTAAGTGAATGGTGTTTTATTGGAAGTTCTGATTTCCTGTTTGCAAATCATGGCCAGTAGCATGGCCTGAATTGTGGGCCATGAATGGCTGGGCCAGAAGGGCGTTTTCTGCCTGAATGGCTTCAAAGCTTTGCTGTTAACCCAAGTGCTGAGACGCAGCCTGTAGTTCTGACCACTTGGGAGGCTGAGGTGGAGGATTGCCTGAGGCTGGAGTTGGCAATAGTGTGGTGGGTCTCCTGATAAATGGTAGATGACGTGAAATGCTGCCAAGACCTCCAGCTTGCATACATGCAATGCTTTTATACACACAGAAAACTCATTCTTGGAATTGTTAAGAGAGGCCTGTGGACTCCCAAATGCTGGAGTTCAAACACAGCAAGGGCTCAACCTAGGGCTGCTGCAGGCTGGGGCAGGGGCAGGAGGGAGGCGTGCTAGGGAATTTCTTGGGACCTGGAATAGTGACATGTGGGCTGGCTTTCACTGGGCAGATGACATTCAGTCTTCAATCACAGTGCTCTCTTCCAGGCAGCAACCTAAACATGGAGTGTGGTCAGAGCTTCCATTTTAGGGCCCTAATTTCAACTTTGATCCCAAAACCCCCTCATAACTCTTCTCTCAAATTACAGTGTCCTCACCATCTGAAAATAGGCAACTCAGTGGGATCATGCTGCAAAAATGCCACTTGTACTGACCAGGAAAATAGCAGCATGTGGAGGAGGCCAAGGAGGAGGAGGCCCAGGGCCCCCTGCAGTTCAGCCAGGCCACAGTGCGGAGAGACGGCCCCAGATACAAGGGTGCCCATGGCTGCAGGACCGGGTGGGGGCTTCACCTGCCTCTTGCGCAGCCCACGAGAGGTCTGCTTCTGCCATTTGGCAACTTCTCTGGATGAAGTTTATTTATTGCAAAAAAGAAAGAAGAAAAAGAAAGGTGGCATATGCAGGACTGTATGCAGTGCCCCCAGTTGAAACTGTACCCCCCGTGGGATGGCATCAGGGAGCGCCTTTCTAGGGGATGGGCTCACAATAGTGGAGCGCTCCCCATGGCCTCAGTGCCTTTCTAAAAAGGAACACAAGAGAAATTTGCTCCCCATCTGCTCCCTGCCCTATGAGGTTATAACTAAAAAGCAGCTGTCTGCCAACCAAGATGAGGGATCAAGAACCCAACCATGCCAGCACCTTGACTCCAACCTTCCAGCTTTCAGAGCTGTGAGAATTTTATGCGCCTATTTGCGGCCGCCGGCTGGGAAACCCACCAGAGCAGCCTGAGTGACAGACAGGTGGGCTGGGTGATTTTGCTGCTTTACTTAGCATTCTAACTTTAGTGTCCCCCACCCCAGTGCTGGTCGTTAACAACAGGTTTGAGCTGGAAATTACAGCTCCCCATAGAGCTGAGAGCCTGGTTCAGTTAAAGGCCAAGAACCTTTCATGCCTGGGACAGCATTCTGGAAAGGGTGCTCCAGGACAGGGAGCTCAGAGGGGTAGAAGGAGCACTGGCCTCAGTGGGGAGGCCTCTTTCCACCTGGCGTGGCCCCTTTCCAGCTCCTGGTCCTTGATAAACTCACACAACCTCTCCATGCGACGAGGAGGCATTAGGGCCCTGCCTCTACTCCATGCCCAGGGTGCCGTGAGGCCACAAGTGGCAAAGGAGACACGATATGTAAGCTGTGAAGGGCTGTACTAAGAGGGCGATAGTGTTCTGTAGCCTGAGGCTTATGTTTAGCAATGTTTATTAGAAGGATAAGCTACTGTGGTCTTCTGAAAAAGAGAGCAAAGGAAGAAAGGGATGGAGAGAGGAAGAAGGGGAGGAAGGAGTGAGGGGAGGAGAGAAGGAGAGATTCTCCACTGAGTTTCAGTGTCCTCACTGAGCCCTTCTCTGGAGTGTTCTAGAACCAGCACTCCTGACCACCCATGGAAGCCCCTGCTGGGAGCCAGCCGTCTGGCCTCTTCACTGCGATTGTGGACAGTATAACACATGCTAGACGCCAGCCCTTCCTCAGAGTGGAGCCTTCACCATTGCTCAGGACTAGCCCTGCTTGTAGGGACACACTGTCTGGCTCTGGCCTTGACTTTTGCCCCCAAATGAGATGAACTCCACAGACCTCTTGGCCTCTGCCCAAGCAGTGTTCTGGGTGCTGCCCCTGTGTATCCTCCCTGTGCCGTGTGCATGGCTCAGGAGCACCATGGGACAGCAGTCGAAGTGCTCAGGCTGTGGAGAGGGCTCCCCTCTTGCTGCTCAGGAGCACTGCGCCCCGGGCAGGCCTTGTAGTGTTTCTTGCCTACTTCCCTCATGGCTAAAGAAGGCTGCCTTAGCGGGTTTCCAGGAGACACTTGAGATGAGAAGGAGCTTGGCATGCAGCGGGCATGGCACACAGAGTCCCGGGATCACCGGCTGTTGAGAGTGAGGGCACAGGAAGAGCCCCTGCAAGGCAGGAGAGGTCTTCAGCATTCTCCATTGGGCCCAGGGGTTCAGCCTTGGTCTATAGCGCCCCCCCGCTTTGGGCCCAGGGGTTCAGCCTTGGTCTGTAGTGTCCCCCCATTGGGCCCAGGGGTTCAGCCTTGGTCTGCATACATGGACTAGTTTGGGATGCAGACTGTTCCTGGTCTAGGGAGCCACTCTCTTGGATCAAGGCCAGTTCCTGGAAGAGGACTAGTGGAGAGTCAACCAACTGCCCAGCAAGTGAGAGTAGGCAGCACTCAGTTCTTGAAGGGAGCCCTGGGCAGCACCCAGCAGGATCCCCTCAGCCACAGGATCGGGGAGGGTGAAGTGAGGTGGGGTCTGTGGGGACCGTACACAGTGTCTCACGACAAACCCACGAGTCTGCTCTGACCTTGGCCCCGGGTCACCCTGCCTGTGGCACCTGCCACTGCGTCAGAGGCTCCTGTCTTCTCCTCGTCTCTCCCACTCCCTGTAAACTGCTCATGGAAACGCCTGTGCTTCTGTCTGTTAGTCTCGGTTTAAAGTTTGTGTCCCTAGAGCTGAACACAAAGCTTGGCTCATAGGTGAGAAAAAAAAAAAAACACAACTCGTTGTAGAACACAGAATTGGATTAAGGCGTAGGTGACATGGGAATGGTGGTCCTGTGGAGAGGCCCCTTGGGCCACCTCTGGGGACACTGGGCCACCCTCCCCTCTCTCCACATGCACCAGTGGCAGCTGTTGCTTGCTTTCTCTTCTAGTCACACTGGACTCGTGGCAGTCCCTGGCCCTCTCTTCAGTAGCTCTGGACCCATCCATCCGCGACTTTGATGTCGCCCACATCAGCTCTGCTGCCACCCGTGACCTTGCAGCTGCCCGAGACTTCTGCTTGTGGGGTAAGGAGAGTCTGTCCCCTGTGGGCCTGGGCGGGACCTGCCCAGGTGTCAGAAGCATGAGTGAGGCTTCAGGAGATGGGGAGCACTGGGCAGGGAAGACCTGACAGGGAGCAGGAGAGCTGGGCCGTCTCTGCGTCCCCCACAGTGCAGTCTGTGCCTTGGGTCTGTAAGAGGATCTGCCCAGCAGCACAAGAGAGCCCTTGCTCCAGGGTGGAGGAAGGTCTGGAGCAGCTGGGGGCTAGTCGGAGGCAGACTCCAAGCGTGGGTGCCATGACGCTCTGCAGACAGTAGGTCGGCCCTGAGGGCAGACGAGGACCGGTGCTCTGGCCAGGCTCATGGGGCCCATCGAAGACCTACGGGTAAAACTTAAATTTCAAGATATATTTTTCAATGCAATTTAGAGGACTTTCTAGTAGACAAAATTATTCACGGATGCATAATTCCTTGAAAGAGTTTCTAGTCATCCCTGGTATTCAAACAAAAACTGGGTGACCTGTTCAGAATGTTCCTCAAAGACTTTTAGCTTCTAAAAGTGGCTGAAGTTGGATACCATTGATTCCCCTCCAAGATTCTGAACCCTTCTGAGATTCCACAAATTTCGTGAATCTCCCCTACAAGGTTAGAGAACAGTATGCACAAGGCCAAATTTATCTTACAGACCAGGCCACCGTGTACAGATGTACCAGTGGTGTACTGCCCAATTCTGGTTGGTGCCATTCAGAAACTGGGCTCTGAATGGGGCCCATAGGACATGCCTTGATTGCCTAATCAAATGAAGCAGCACTATTTCAGAGTTGTTTTTAATACTGAGTGCCACGGAGTAGTTTCAATTGTCTAGTATAATAACTGGCTTGCATGGTGAAGGACAGTCCCTGCTGGCGTGTGGCAAGTATGTTACAGGGTGTGGAAGCATTTAGAGGGGACAGAGAGAGACAAGGAGGAAGAGGAAGGCAAGGGCTGGACCAGGAAGAGCCCTGTATATTAGGATTCCATCCTGAAGCCCACAAGGAGCCAGAGAAGTGTGCTAAGCAAAGAAATGACAAGAGCCCTTTGTGAACTAGGTGAACAATAGATGACCTACCATGCTGGAAGGTCGATGGGGGTTCCCAGCACCATCTCATCCCTGCCTTCTCCAACAAATGCCTGGGGTTTGCAGGGGGTGCTCAAGGAAAGAATGGTTGTGTGGTGAATAGGGGTGGGTCGGTAGTGGAAGGGAGGTTCAGGGTGGGTGGGTGGATGGACAGTGGACAGAGGAGGCCTTACGCACAGCTGCTGGTACATGATTAGATGGAAGGAGGGATGGACGGATACAGTGTGCACACAGCCATGCCTGGTTGCACCAGCGAAATCACACTCCTAGCCCAAGCCTCACTCTTTCTCTGCAGAATGTTCCCGTCACCAGGCCTGCCTGGTCACCACTCTCCAGGCCCGTGCTGGGGCCGTCAGGTGCGTGTTCTACCCTGACACCCACAGCTGCACACACAGCCTGCAGGGCCAGAGCTGCCGCCTTCTGCTCCGTGAGGAGGCCACCCACATCTACCGGAAGCCTGGTGAGCCTCCCTTGGGCTTTGCAGCCATTCCCGGGAACCCGCAGAGCTAGGAAGTCACATGGTGAATTGGTGGCACTGGCTTTGTGAAGTTTAAGGGAAAGTTGGCCAAAGTTACTCTGGGGGGGTGGTGCTCATCTGGGAGGGAGGAGGGAGGGAGAGGGGGAGGGAGAACACTTAGCTTCTCATCACTTTCATTCATTTACTTTTTTGAGTATAGAAGCCATTTTTGCCTTTGGATTTTTTAGTATAATAATTAAATAAGCCATTTTTTATTTCTGTCTTGTTGTTTAATGAGCTCTTTCACATGCCTCGCTCGTCTCCTTTGGTGCTTAAACGAATCCTGCGGGTAGCAGGATGTGGGTTTTTCCCCCATCTTAGCCATCAGGAGATAATTGTCCAGGAAGCTGTTATTTCTCTGATCTTTCTCAGCTAGGGATGCCAGGGCAGCGGCTTGGAGCCAGAACTCCTACAGACCCACATGGCCCACATGCCATGTCATAAACACCGGGGAGAAGGAAGCTGTCCCCAGATGAGCTGAGTGTAAGACCACTCAGGGCCGGGTGGGGCTCAGAGGCAGAGTGCTCTAGATGTGCGAGGCTCTGGGTCCATCCCAAATGCCACCAAACAAAACAGCACACAGCTCCATGTGATTATAGATGAGGAGCCGGTGCTGGGGAGGCCGGGATGAGGCCAGGGAAGAGCAGCTTGCAACTCCATCTCTGAGGAAATCCCACAGCAGCTGTTGCCCAGGAAACAGGGAGCTGGGGGGCAGTCCTCCCCACGACATGTTTATTGGAGAAAACATGACCACTGACTGCAGCCCACATTTGCCATCATCTCCTGAGCAGGGGTCTCACATTTTTTCTCTGAAAGACCAGGTAGTAAATCTGTTAGACTCCATTGCTATACCTTTTTTTGACAACTATTTAACTGCCTCCGTAGCACGAAAGCAGTAAGAAACAGTATGTCAAAGTCACGGACACAACTGGGTTCCAATAAAACTTTATTGACAAAGCCAGGGAGCAGTTGTGTTTGGCCCCACCTCTGCCCTTGAGCACTGACATCCTTCACTGCTATCTGGGTGCTAGGACATCCTCCTCTCCTGACCCTCCTCTACTCAGCCTTCTGAACAAAGGGTATATTCTAGACCTGGGGAGATCTTAACCCCTCAATCTTATCTTCCATCTTTCTGGACATTCATTTATATTTATATGGACAGTCAAACTGGATAGATTTTAATAGATTTCACCAACAGTGTAGCTGATGTGTGTGGTGGTTCTGTTGAGAAATGCCTTAACCTTGAGGTCTGAGTTCTACAGAAAAAAATTAGACTGCTTCTCTATTAATTTAGCGTGATTAAAATTCCACATGAAATGCTTACTTCCTAAGGCAGCAGCACACACATATGCGCCTTCGCTGACACATGGGATTATCCTAACCCCGCCAGTCACGTGTCCTAAGTATGTGGGTATTTTGGAAAGAATCCTCCTGTTCTGCAAAAGTGTTCAAAAGAGGGAGCTGCACCTCTAACATTTTCCCCAATTTTGATTTCACTGGGCAGCCTCAAAGGGTGGATCAAATACCTCTGTCGACAGGAAAGCAGCGCATTCCCTTGACAAGCTTTAGCCTTTGTATTTTTGTATTTTTCTGGCTTTCCTCCCGACTTAGGATGGGGCCATGTTCAAGAACTGTAGCTATTTCCTGCATAGCAAAAGGAATCTCCTCTGCATTAGCACTACATCCTGAGGGCTCACCTGGGACCCTCTGATTTTACAGCTGTAACAGGAAAACCTGTGAGAAGGAACTGGGGGGAGCTGACTTGTGATTGAGGCCAGATTCAAAAACAGAAATAGGCCTGTGGCCATAGGTACCTCTCCATAGTGGAGAGACAGGCTGGGGCCGCAGGGGGGGCCTGCCAGCATCACAGGCTGACGCAAGGCCAGAGCTTGCCCTTCTGAACCAACCCCAGCCATACCCGTGCGCACAAGTCGGGAGCTGGGTCAGGCCTTTCTTGCCCTCAGAGCCTACATTCACTATTCTTCTGTCTCTCTTCTTCTCCTTGCTTTCTCTGCTCCTTCCCTCCCTCCCTAACTCTACCCTTCCTTTATTCCTTCTGCTTATTCACCCAACCATCCACCCATAAACCCATCCATGTATCCATGCATCCAGAAACCCCTGCATCCAGGCACCCATGAATTCATCCATAAACTCATGGGTCCATGCATCCATCCATCTACATGTTGAGCGCCTGCTGTTTGCCAGGCTCCAGAATGGAACATCACTGGTATCATCATTTATTCTTAGCACCATTGCGTTGCAGAGGCTGCCGCCATACCTACTTCAGAGGAGGGGAACTCGAGGCTCAGAAAGATTGCCAAGTTTTCCCAACAAGTAATATTCCTGTGGTGTGAAGACAGGTGTGCTCCACTCCCCAGACCATGTGGGGTTCTGCCTTGCTGTGCTGCCCCATCAGTGTCCTGAGGTCCTGAAGAGACAGAGTACCAGGTTCCTCAACCTGAGAACCCACTGACATTTGGAAATGGAGCATTCTTTGTTGGGGATGGGCTGTCCATCCATGCCAGTAACAAATGTCCCCTAGGACAGCTGATTACAAGGCGCTCTGGGATGGATAGACTTGTGCCCCTTGCCTGCCTGCCTGTCTGCCCCCTCGCCCCACTTTTCTGTTCATTATCACTGTGACAGATATGTATTTTAGAGGGAGCTGTGGAGCAGCAGAGAGCCTCTGCCTGTCAATTAGCTGAGAGTGGAGTTGAGCCGACCAAGCCTACTCGTTAGGATGAATAAGAGACTTCTGTCCCCCACATAAGTGTCTCCTCACCAGTGTTTATCAGCTCCTTTGTGTGAGGCCCTACGTCTCATGGGTAATCAGACATGGGCCTGTCTTAAGTCCCAGAAAGCAGCACTTGGCACTGAGCCCAGGTCCCACAAAAGTTTATTGAATCTGTGAATGAACGAAAGAAAATGTGGTTGAGGAAATAAGATAGGGAGACAGAGGAAGCTGATAACCACAGCTGGCGATTAGCATCATGGTGGGTGGACAGGACGGAGGTGCACTGAGCAGAGGTGGCAGGTGGTGGCAGCCTTGACCTATGGACAGGGGAACAGGAGGGAGGGCCTGGAAGGTGTGGGCCCCCCCTACAGCCCCAGCCTGTCTCTCCACCATGGAAAGGTACCTATGGCCGCAGGCCCTCCTTGGCAGCGCTCAACTTTGTGTCTTTTGAAAACCCTTTTTATTTTCATAAATTTGCTGAAAACTCACTTATTGGCAAGAAAATGAGCTGAAATGACAGAGAAACTGTGCTTCTCACTCATCCCTCGCAGTGTGGACAGCATGTACAGTTCACCGCAGCAATCACTGGAGTGTTGGGTAGTGGGCCCCACTAGGTGTCCTGACGACTGGGCACTGCCCCCCGAGTGCCCTGGCATTCCTTGTAGAGGCCCCAAGGGCAGACTAAGGACCTGGGCCTGGGTCAGCATTGGCCTCCCAAGGGCCTCAGCTTTGGGAAGAACCCAGGGGAAAATCCAGAAAAGACAAATCAGTGCTGTGCTCTGCACGTGCTTGGTTCCTAGTAAGGACCAGAAGTCTCTGCAATTATTTACAGCTGTTGTTGACGCTGAACGCTGATTGGCTATACCGAAGCTCTGAGTAAACTACTGACATTTTCTGAGGCACAAGAAGCAGTGATAGTTTTTCTTTTGCATAAAGCACATTCAGAATTCCTGGGACCAGAGCACTCACTGCTACCTCCTGTCCCCTCTCCCCTCTCTCTAGGTGTCCCTCTGCTGCGCTTTGAGGAAGCATCTGTGCCCTCTATGTCCCTTGCCACCCATGGCCGGCTGCTGGGCAGGTCTCAGGCCTTCCAGGTGGGCTCTGCATGGAAGCAAGTGAACCAGTTCCTTGGAGTTCCGTATGCCACACCACCCCTGGCAGAGAGACGCTTCCGGGCACCAGAGCCCTCAAACTGGACAGGCTCCTGGGATGCCACCAAACCGAGGTATGGGTTGAGTGGCAAGATTTGGGTGACTGGTACATTCTGGTTTGAGCAGGGTGTGGGTGGGGGAGATGTATTGGTTAAGGTGACATTAAATGCAGTAACAGGTGTGCTCCAAGTATGAGTGGATCAACACTGTGTTACTCATGTAAAGTTTATCAGTCGATGGGTGCCAGGGGCCTGGGTGCTCCGCTCCACCTGGTGATTCAGGGCCTAGTCTGGAGGTCTGCCTTCTTCAGTGGGAGTTTTCCCAGGCCACCTGGGGAGTTGCATCTAGAGAGGAAAGTGCAGCATTGGAGACAACTATGGGGGAGGTTCCCATGGGCCACACCTTGAGGTGGGATACATGTGTCATTCTGCGCATGTTTCGCACTGGCCAAACTTACCCTGTCCCCAGTGACATCTAACTTTAATGGGACTGGAAATGCAGCATTGTAGGAAATGTAAATGAGCTAGTGGGAAAAAATTAAGAAAGCTCAGACCCCAACTCCCAAATGAGACAAAATTACAGGATGCTTTCTTTTTTTGTTGTTTTGTTTTTCAAAAGTACTTATAACCTATTCTTTCGTCTCATTGAAATTTTTTATTTTTAATATATTTTGAAGGATAATTTTATGACACTTTCCTAGTTAAAGCACATTCAGCACACCTGTGAAGAAGCACCCACTCTGGTCCTCCACCCCTCATCTGCACTTTCCGTCCAGCAGGCCTCAAAAGGCTCTGTCCCCAGTCCGCTGCATCCTCCATGTCCACTCCTGGCTTGGCAGCCAGCTAAGCAGGTTCCCAGGCTTGTGGACAGATAGAGGGATGGACTGTCAGTTCCTGAAGTGCTCCCAGAAGAGAGATAAAGGCCTACAGTGGGACAGAGGCAGCAGGGTGCACAATAGCCTGGTTTGGTTCTGCTGCACTCCTGGGGACAGACACTGATTAGAGCACCTTGTTGGGTTGGACACGCCTGCAGGCAGATGAGGCCAAGGAGGTTTAGGAGTCTTGAACAGAGAGTGATTGGAGAGCTCAGGTCACTGTAACCCAGGGCCAGTGAGGCTTAGGGGCTAAGTCAAGTGACCACTTGGGTAGATTTGCCTGTGCTGCCATTAGGCCTGGTCCAGGATGTGTTCTTAAGAGATGTTTGAACTGGCCTCCTACTCAGTGTATTGGTGTGGAAAGCAGGTCAGACACCTCCTCCCAGACCACTCCATCTCACAGTTTTGTTGCCACAGAGTGGGTGGGATGCCAGGTCTTTGGGACGGGGCAGTGGGCTCTGGCCTGGATGGTGGGTGGGAGGGGGTTGGGGCATTCCTGCTTGGTCTTTCGTCCTGGGAGTTACCAGTGTGTTTCTGCAGAGCCAGCTGCTGGCAGCCGGGCATCCGGACACCCACCCCTCCTGGAGTCAGTGAAGACTGCTTATATCTCAACATGTTTGTCCCTGAGAACATGGTGAGCTCCAAGGGCTGGCATGCTGGCCCCAGAACTGTCCCAAAAGAAATCCTGGCCCTGTGGCTCACCTCCCTCTTCCAGGAGGATAAGTAGAGATAAAGTGATTGATCAAATATAGATAGAATATTTCTCCCATTTTAAAGATGCAGAGACTGAGGCTGAGAAAGGCTAAATGACTTAAGGACACAGCACCTGACAGAGTGGGCATGGGGCCACCTCCTGATTCCAAACCCAGTGCTCCTTCGCTCAGGGAAGCTTGTCATCAATGACAGTGTGCTGTTTCTGTCTCGGGCTGTTTTCACAGCCCCATCCTGGCCTTGAGGGAGGAGCCTTGACTCCGATGGGGTGAGCAGTGTCCCAGGTGATAGCCCTGGAGGAGTGGTCAGAGTCTTCTGGCTGCTGGGTTTGCAAAGGCTGAGTAGCAGCCTGC
The DNA here is from genome assembly GCF_001458135.2 of Marmota marmota marmota. Taxonomy (NCBI): domain Eukaryota; kingdom Metazoa; phylum Chordata; class Mammalia; order Rodentia; family Sciuridae; genus Marmota; species Marmota marmota. The sequence continues at coordinate 29,423,594 of NW_025999949.1, forward strand.
CCTGTCCCTTGCCCCACACCACCAGCAGGGCCTGACGGCAACCCTACCGTCCTCTCTGACTGATATGGTAACCAATGAGAGTCACTCAAGCCACTTTAAAAGGGGCCAGAGCTTGTCCCTGACCTGTGGGGCAGCCCCAAACCAGGAGACAAGACTGTCTGAGCTAGCCTCCTGTGGTGGCTTAAGAACAGTTCTACCCAGCTGTGGCACCTGACACAGCATCACTGAGAGTTTCTGGAGAAGGTGACAGAGGAGAGATCAGGGTGGGGTCCTGGTCAGCCTCTTCCTCTCTGTGGCTGCACCACACAGAGTCTGTCCCCAGCCCTGTGGGATGTGGGTGCCTCATGGTGGGGAGATAACGAGATAGTCTAGATGTGCAGCCACCCTGAATGGAGGGCTTGTCAGTCAGGGACTGAAAAGGTCCTGTGCAGATGTATCTGTGCCAGAGTCCATTGTCCATGGAGTGAAGAAGTTGCTGCTCAGTTGTTAGGTTCTCAGATGGGGCACGAGTTACCTGGTGCTGTGCATGCCCCATACCTGGAGTGAGGAATGGGACCCCCAACCAGACACATTCTAATGCAGAAGGGCCAGCCTAGCCATGATCTCAGATGAGCCACTCCACATCCAGAAGCCTGCTCCCCCATTGGAAATGGATGATAATGCCGTCCTAGCTTCAAAGAACTGTTTGAGGACCAAATGAGGAACATGGGTGCAGACTTAGAGCAGTGTCCGGCCCTTAGTAGGTGCTAATAGCTAGCTGTGCATTGCTGAGGGGTGTAAGCAGAGTGGGCTGCTGGCAGGAGCCACCAAGGACCTGGAATGCTCCTCTGGAATAAAGTAAGGGCCAGAGCTGGGGTGCTGGGAGATGGCATGTGCCATGAACAGGACTCAGGAACTGCCATTCCTGCCATCTGCCCACTCTGCACTTGGGCACAGTGTTCTCACCTATGAAATGGGCCCAGTAGTTTGCTAGGGCTGCCATCACAACGTGTCACCAGCTGGCTGGATTAAGCCACACACATTTGTTTTCTCACAATTCTGTAGGCCAAAGTCCAAGATCCAGGGGCCGTGGGGCTGGTTTCTTCTGAGCCTCTCTCTTTGGCCATCTTCTCCTGTGTCTTTGTGTGGTCTTTTCTCTGTGTGTCTGGGTCCTAGTCTCCTTTTCTTATGAGGACACCAGCCATAGGGAATTAGAACCCAGACATATGACTGTATTTTGGTTCATTTACCTCTTTACAGGCTCTGACTCCAAATACCATCACATTCCAAGGTATTGGGTTTGGGACCCTAACACATGAGTTTGTGGGGATGAACTTTAGCCCATCGTGTGGGGCTAAGTCTACTTCAGGGCAGGGTGGACAGGCAGAGTTGTGTGTGTGGGCTCACAGCTGGGACTAAGCATGGAAAGAACCCTCCCCGGGCTCTTGCAGTGAAAATGGATCCAAGTTGAACAGCCCCAAATGCATGGACCCCTTTGCAATCTCTGCAGGCCCCCAACGCATCAGTGCTGGTGTTCTTCCACAACACTGCGGGGACAGAGGGAAGCGAAGGGCAGCTGGTGATCGATGGCTCAGTCCTGGCTGCTATTGGCAACCTCATCGTAGTCACTGCCAACTACAGAGTGGGTGTCTTCGGCTTCCTGAGTTCCGGTGAGTTGCTGGCGCTGGTGGGTGTTGGTCAGCTTGGGCAACGAGACACCTAAGATAACTTACTTACACAAGGGAAGGGTTTTCTTTGGCTCAGAATCTGGAGCTCCCAGGTGACGATTGGTTGGGCCTGTTGCTTTGTGCTGTGGCAGGGCAGTGTATCATGCCGGCAGCATGTGGCAGAACGCCTGTGCTCACCTCATGGACAGGAGGAGACAGAGGAAGAGGAGGGCTGGGTGCCACAGTTCCCTGCAAGGGCATGTCCCAGTGACCTAACAACTCCCACAAGTCCCCACCTCTCGGAGGTTCCATCAATAGTCCTTCCCAGGACCCAGCCTCGGGGGGGCCTTCAGGACCCAAACCACAGTGACATTGCTGCTGAGCCCTGAGCTGAGACTCACTCTGTGTACATATTCCTCCCTCTCTCTCGAAGCCTCAAAACCTCGCTGCCTCTGCTTCTCCTCCAGCCCAGCTAGGAAATTCCAGCCTGGCCCAGCTAGCAGAAAATCTAGCACATTCACAGGATCCTGCAACAATACTGACACCACAGATGAGAACAATGTTGTCATTTTCTGAGGTCTTCCTTCATGTCTGAAGCTCTTCCAAGTACATTTCACGTTTTATCTTGGCATGAGTGTGCACATGTCCATGTGTGTTCAGAAGGAAAAAACTGAGACCCAAGGAGGTTAGAAATTTGCTCAAGGTCATATGGTTAAGAAGTGGCAGAGCCAGGACCCACTGAGACTTGCCTTTTCCTGGCCACACCAAGGAGGGGATTCCAGCTCTTCTGCTACAGGGAAGCTATTGGGCAAGGGGTGAGGGCTCTCTCAGTAGTCTACCACTGCCCTTTATTTCTGGCCTCACTAACCTGAGTACCACCCTGGTCACACCCTCCTCCATGCCCACCACACCCAAAGCCCTGCCACCCATCTCTCCTTCAGCTCAGTTTCCACCAGCATTGGGAGAGCAGAGGCACTGGCCATAGGATCTGGAGCAGGCAGCCAGTGCTGCTCCTCACTGGCTCTGCCACCCTGGACTAGACCCTTCACTGCCCTTAGTCTCATTGTTTACCCAGCTTCCAAAGTTGCTGGGAGGGTGAAGTGGGAGGATACATGTTCGAGGCTTTGAGAGATGGTGAGGGATTTTATGAGCCCCAAAGATAGGGGCTGAGCTTCAGCTCTGACCTCCAAGGATCTCATTTAAGACACAGAAAGAATGGATGGGCAGGTGGAAGGGCTGGAGGATGGACTACACTGGACTGTGTGAGTGGGTGGGCACCCAGCATGATCAGCCCGGGGTGCTGAGGAAGAAAGGCTGGGGAGGCCACGTGGCACGAAGCCAGAGAGCCTGGAGAATCTCAGGCCTGTGCGATAGGAAGCCAGGTGATACAGTGTGGGAGATGAGGCTGGAGCACGGGTTTCAGATTCCCTGGGGAGCAGGCCCACAGGGGCCTCAGGATGCAAGGGGCTTCTTGCCTTCTGGCTTGCGTTCTCTGAGACCTGAGTGGCCATGGATGCCAACATAGGAACTGAGGTTTTGTGAAAGATTTGGAGGAGCAAAAAATTATTCCCTTGTGAATCTGCTTTCTTCTTCAAGGAGGAGAAACTGTGGGCTGGGTTTGTTCTCTAGGAACACAAGCTGAAGAGGGTGGGCTGAGCCAGAGGGCCAGTGGGCTTGTACTTGCTGTCTGTCACCAAAGGGGCAGGTGACTATGACTTCTAGAGAGCAGTCTTATTGAGAATTCATGTACTTCTGGAGAGGCGGACACGTTCTGGCTTCCAGCATGGGCAGCCAGTAGGGAAACCACGGAAATGTCCAGAACACCCACCCTTCTCATTCCTGACCTGCTCCAACACTGCTTGATCATTTTACTCAGAGAGAAACCTATCAGCAACAGGAGGACACATCACACTTACCGAGTGCCTCCCTTCCCCAGGTATTCAGCAGGATGACCTCTAGTTCCCAGTGGCAGAGAGGTTGGGGAACTGTGTGGCCCACGGTCAGCGCCGACTTGATATCGAACTGCTGGTCTCTACCAACAACCAGAAACACCAGTGTCGCTGGCTCCTCGAGGCTAGAAGTGTGCAGTGTTCTGTAGGAACCCCTTCTGCTTGCATTTAGCCACAGGAATTTGCTTCGCTTATTCACTGCGCCTTCTGTCCTCCTGCATCCCTGAATGTTCAGGTCTCTCCAATGGTGCCTCCTGCCCTTCAGCCCAAGATGTCAGGATCCTCATCAGATCCAGCAGCAAAGACCAGGGCCACCTAGGAGCGGCCAGGCTGTGTGTAGAAAAGATCTCCCAGTGCAGAGGCCTCTGCTGCAGCCAGAGGTTGGTAGAGGACCTTTCAGGGGAAGGACCCTCTGCCACAGCCGTAGGTTGGTGGCAGGGCCTCCCTGTAGAGGTAGCCTTCTCCTTTGGCCACAGAAGGGTTAGCGATGGGACTCTGTATGCAAGCAGGATGGCACTGCTCCCCATCTGAAGGAGAACTCATCCAGCAGAAGGGAAAGGGGCAGGCCTTCCATCCCAGTTAATCTCCCCAATGACCCTGTCACCAGGTACAACTGTCCCCTCCCCTTTTTTAACATCTATTTTTTTAGTTGTAGTTGGACACAATACTTTTATTTTATTTTATTTATTTTTAATATGGTGCTGAGGATTGAACACAGGGCCTTACACCTGATAGGCAAGCGCTCTACCACTGAGCCACAACCTCAGCCCAACTGACCCCTTTTCAATTAAAAAAAAATTCACATTTTTTATCATTTAGAGCAGTTTTAAGTGTACAGAGAAATTAGCAGAATGTACAGAGCATTGCGTACCTTCCTATAGCCCTCAGGTTCCCCTGTTAGTGACACATGCTTTGGCATAGTGTATTTGCTACTGTGATAAACCATGAGGTTTATTCACTAAAGTGACAGCTTTAGTCACCTAAGGGCCAACTCTTTTGTTGTACATTCTGTAGGTTTTGCCAAATATGTGTTGCCACATGGCCACTGTTGCAGTCTCCTACAGAAGGGTTTCCAGCCCTGCAGTCTCCCTGGGCTCTACCTGTTCATGTCTCCCTTTTTCACTGTACACTGACCCTGTGCTTCACCACACAGGACTGGAAGGAGTTGGGCCACTTGGGTGCCAGCCTCCCCAGGGAGGGCTGCAGGAGTTCAGGCTGCGCATCTGAGTGGAACAGGGCCCCAGGCCGCCTCCTTGCTCTGTGGGAACAGGGTGTTCTGGGCAATTCCTTCCCTCTGTGACTGGAAGGTGCTGAGACTTGCGAGGTGGCTCAGCGGAGCCGCATGTTCAAGTGCGTGAAGGCCTGGCACCAGGAGCTGCCCGTGTCAGTGTCCCGCCCACCTTAGACAGCCAGCCTCTTGCCCTCAGCCATCCAAGGCTGCAACAGCAGCAGCCTCTGCCCTTCCTGAGCCAAGCCAAGCAACCGCCCAGGTCCCCAGCTCATTTGATAACAAGCATAGCATCTGCTGGGGGATCCCAGAGTGAAAATGGCCCCCTGGAAGCCTCCATGTTTTCTAAAAGAGACAAGTGGAAATGAAAGCCGAAGTTCCTTCTAGTCTGGCCTCCCACTTGGCAAACTCATGCTGTCTGCGCAGGCCCAGGGCCTGCAGGGAACCTTGGTTCCTGTTGACATGAGAAGGTAGACAGGAAGTGAGGGGTGGAGGAGGGCCAGGGGAGGCCATCTCCTCCAGCCAGGACCCTACAGATGGGGCAGACCCCAAGGGGCATCTGACCACAGTGATTGTCCTCTTCTGGCAAAGCATGGTGGGGAGGGGACTGGGTAGTAGGTGTAGAGCTAGGGGAGGAGGCAGGGACAACAGGCCTATGGGCCCTCCACAGGGTGGGGGGCAGAGCATGTGTGTGTTGGCCAGGGAACTAGTCAGAAGGTTTGGCCACCACTGTAACCACACATTGCCATTACCTCATTGTCCCTTGGCACTTGGGGACCTCCAGAGAGGGTCTGCTATTCTTACAACCAGAAAAACTGGCACAGAGTCTGGCCACAGAGTGTGCCCCCTCACAGGCACTATTTCTGCTGCTGGAGACCAGGAATTCCTGCCAAGGGTGTTGGTGAGATAGTGTTGGGGCCTACTGTTTCATTTTATTTAATGGAGAAACACATCTTCTGTAATGCATCATGTCCAGCACAGTCCTGCTGCCTGCACACATGTCAGCAAATGCAATCATCAAACCAAAGCCCTCCATGTTTTACAGATGGCAAAGCACACAAATGTTAAGTAGCTGGTACAGGGCCCACACTCCTAGTGCATGGCATGGCTGAGACTGCAGGCCACCCCAGCCCCACGGCCTTTACCAGAGTCCATCCATAAGACTGGGTCCTGATTAGGGGCTTCTGTCAATTGTCAAAGAAACTGATGAGCAGACAAGAGCTGATCAGAACACAGAGGGAACAATGTACTGTTTGATGGGATGTTTGCAGTGAGCACCCCTCTCGGGTCCTGCCCTGGGCTGAGTAGGCTGCAAGTCAGCAGGAGTGCTGTGTATGTGTGCGCGTGTGCACGTGGTGCGTACGCGTGATGATGGAGTGAGGTGGGGCTAGTGTGGGGCCCTGAGATTGAGGATAACTGGGCTCAGCCATACTCAGACTGCAGGGGACACTATGGATGTGATGAGCGGCCCTGGGAGCCAGAGCCCAGACCCATTGCCCCGATCTTGAGAGACCTGGGTCCACAGTTGCGCAGGAGCACTGAGGCTGTCACCCAGCCCGTGTGAGCAGGAGTTTCATAAGTAAGCACTTAAATTTCTTAATACCCATCACAGATTTTTCAACAAATGTCTGTGGAATTGGATTGAATATTTGGACAAAGAGCTCTGATTATGAATTAGGATTTCAGTCCCAACTTGATCTCACATTCACTTCCTGTGTCTGAATAGTCTTGCTCCCAGATTTCTTCTATTTCACTGGGGAAGGAAGAGGCTGGGCCTGTGAGCTCACTGTGGCTTGTAAGCCCTCCACTGGAGGCTGCGGGCCCCGGGCTGGGATCCTGTCTCTTACCCTCACAGGGCCCAGCACCCGGCCCGGCACTGGAGGAAGCCCTCTGATTTGTTAGACGAGTGACCTCTTGCATGACCCCACTCTGACCTCCCCAAGTCTGTGGACTCAGTGTTGGCAGTGTCATTCACACACAGTGGGAAGCGGGTACATGGGAAGTGGACGTCAGGGCCATCCCCACCCTGTTGTCACTGGTGATCTAGGTGTGGCTGTCACTCTTCAGGTCCCACTCAGTTGATGCCCTGCTTTCCTGGGGAAACAGAATCCTGCTAGCCGTCACTTGGGGTCTCACGGAGCACTGTGAGGGGTCTGGAGCTCGGGGGGCCTGGGCTGCTGACGTAGGCAGGAGTCATCTGCTGAGAACCGTCAGGGAAGAAGCATGTATGCCTCAGGCGAGAGCGGCAAGGCTTGGTGTTGGAGGTTACAGAGAGAGCGGGTCCTGACAAGGTGTATGGAGATACGTGGAGTCCCAGGACAAACAGGAGGGTGAGGCACGTGGTATCCCCAAAGCCCTGGAGAAGAGCGAGTTTTTGCTATGCTTTTGTCATGTCTGAATTATTTCGTTAAAAAGAAATAGTAAGAGGTCTTCAACAAATAGTTACCGAATTCTATAGAAGAGATGTCACCTCAGTTGCACACTATTAAGGCCACAGAACATGGGGCAAGGGAGAGACTGGGGTCCTCAGCCCCCTCCTGGCCTGGCCACTGTTAGAGAGAGCCCCTGGCAGCTTGTAGGGAGGGTCCTTTCCCTCAGGGGCCGAGCCCGGTGGTGGAACCCAGCAGGCTCTGCTTCCCATCAGAGCAGCTCCCCAGCAAGTCCCCTCGTTCACTGACAAGCAGGTGTGGCTCAGAGAGGTGAGGATGCTCGAGGCTGAGCCAGAAGTCAAGCCAGCTGCGTCTGACTCCAAAGCCCAGGTCCTCCCCACTGTCCCTCACCATATTTGGAAAGTGTAGTTCCAAATACAAGGCCTAAAGGCCCCTAGAGGAGCCACGGGCCTGACATGGACAGCACCATAAATGTTCGACCCAGAGTTGCAAAGTAACACAGAGGAACCATCTTCCTCTTCTCTGCAGGGTCCAGGGAGGCAACTGGCAACTGGGGGCTGCTGGACCAGGTGGCAGCTCTGACTTGGGTGCAGACCCACATTGGAGCATTTGGCGGGGACCCTCGACGTGTGTCCCTGGCAGCAGACCGTGGCGGGGCTGATGTGGCCAGCCTCCACCTTCTCATGACGAGGACCACTGGCCCCAGGCTCTTCCGGAGGGCTCTGCTGATGGTGAGTGCCGCATCCTGTCTGCAGTCTGCTCTGAGGTGTTCACTTGGCTTCAATTGTTTGGTCTTCTCTTATCCTTTATGCCAAGTATGAATCTGCTGTAAGTCATCCTTCCAGGTAGGAGTGGATCCAGAATGCTGAAGGGCCCCCTCAACTGTTTTCCAATAATATTCAAAGTGCTAAAAATTCCATGTGGAATCTCTATTTGTGGGAGAGCCTCACTGGAGTTTAGTGTCAATGATGATAATGGTGCTATTGGTGATGATGCTGATGGAGATGATGACTATGATTAAAGTGATGGTGGCGATGGTGATGATGCTATGATGCTGATGGTGATGATGATGATGATGATGATGGTGGTGATGATGATGGTGGTGGTAGTGGTGTAATGATGCTGATTGTGATGACACTTATGATGGAAGAAATAACCTGGTTGGTCACAGCATAAGCTCTGGTGTCTCTTGTTCTGTCATTGATTTTCTTCTAATTTCACTGAGCAACTAGTATGAGCAAGTGGTGTGTGCTAGATGCTGGAAATGCCATGCCAACAATACTGTCCCACTTCCCAGGTGGCTCAGGGTCCTGGGGCTGGGGGCACAGCAATTAAAGAGAGCCCCAAATACAGGGGAAGGCACAGCATCCGGGAGGGATTCCCTGGAGAAGGAATGACCTGGTGACAGGCAAGGCCTGGGGGTGTCATAGTGGGTAGTGATGTGAAGGCAGAGGAGCCAGATGGTCCTGCATGTCCCACGTTTCATCCTGAGTGTGCCAGGTGATAGCAAGGGTTTTGCTCACTGGTTTGTCTGTTTCATTCCATGATCCAGCCATTTTGGTGGCACTGAGTACACTCCCAATTGTGTGACTATCACCATGATCCATTGCCAGAACTTTTTGTCCTCAAGACTCTGTACCCATTAAGCCACCCATTTAGCCCTGGGGACAGCTGTTCTAATCTATTGATCTGCCTATTCTGAGCGCCCATTATTAGTGGAGCTGGCAGGATTTGTGTTTTTGTGCCCAGCTTTTTCCACTCAGCATGATGTCATCCAGGTTTGTCCACGTCATAGGAGGTGTCAGACTCTCCCATGTTTAGGACTGAGTGACGCTGCACTGTGCAGACGTGCTATGTTCTGTTGACCCATCCGTTCACTGTTAATAGGCCCCTGGATGCTCCCACCTTCTGCTATGGTGGAGCACTGTGATGGGCATGGGTCCGCTGTCAAAGGCTTCCTAAGCAGGTGAGAGCAGGTGCTTAGAGCTGCCCTTAGAGTGGCAGGAAAACGAATGGGAGGAGCCATGTTGGGGGCAGAGAAGGCCATCAGGAGCCTGCAGAGGAACTCAGTTGAACCCAAGGTGGAGAACAGCGAGACCCAGCCATGGGCCCAATTCCTCACTGACCTGCTAGCAGTGCTAGGACCATAGCATTGCTCCCAGCCTTGACCAGCCTTTCTGGGGTCCAAACCCTTGATCATAGGAGGGGAGAAAGGTCATTGGCCATAACAGAGGCTGGGTCCGCACTGTCTCCATTCCCCACAGAGAGACCCCACCTGCTATGGCCTCTCTCTCTTTTGGCAACAGGAGCATTTATAAGGCTCTGGATTCACTCCCCGTGATGTGCCTGTGAAGGCAACTTCCTCTGATGGAGAGACTTTCTCCCCAACTCTTCTTTGCTCCCTGCTTGTCCCTTAGGAAAGCCTTCCAGTCTTCTCCCTTAGACCCGGCCCCTTACATGACTCGTGCTGTGCAGCGTCATCAGGATTTCCACTGGTAACTGGCTACTCTCGGTGCCCAGTCTGCCTCCTCACAAGGCTGAGCTCTGGCAGAGCAGGAGCCAGTGCCCCCCTCTCTGCAGGGTCCAGGCACCTGCATGCACACCTTACTGTGAGCAGGTGCTCCAGGGCACAGCGGGTGAGCAGGTGAACCAAGTGACCCGAGAGTGTCTGCGGGGGCCAGGGATCCACAGGCTAGCCCCACTTCTCTCTGCAAGGCTAGCCCAGCTCCTTCCACCATCTTTGGGTCTCTTTCCTGTGAGTCTGGTTTTCTTCCTCGGTTTCTCTGAAGTTGCTCCATCCTAATGGCAGGAGGTTTGAGCACCAGCATTTTTCAGTTCCTGGTGTTGAAAGCTCAGCTTCCTCTTTGAGTTGATCCTAAAGAGACTCCTCCAGGGCCCACTCAGCAACAAGATACTCACTAGGACCCAGACGATGCCCAGATATCTTCCAAAAGGCCTGGAAGGCAGATTTTTTTCTTTTTCAGGGTTTAGGTGTTTGGGGAATTTCAAAATTGAATCTGTTTTAACAAATGGCAGTATATTTAAAAATAAACCTTCCGTCTGTTTTACTCACTTGGAAGCAGTTTTTACAACTGTTCCCAGAAGTCCTTGGGATGCAAGTGAAATTATTTGGAATTGGGAGAACTGAAATACTTCAACATATTAGAAATTCTTAAATATGTTCTTTACCACAGATGTTGGAGCAATGAATGCAAGTTGGCAGTTTATTCTTGGGTAAAATCTGAAGTCTGTCTGCAAGTTCTTGGGGCTAGAACTATTAAAATATTGGTGGAGAAGCTCCTTTGACGGTGATTAATGACCCACATTTGTTTAACATATTTGAGTTCACAAACACTTTCATTACCTTATCTTGGATTCCTCACATTGATTGGCATGGGATCTTCATTTTATTTCCTATGTAGAGATAAGATTTCTGAGGCTCAGAGACATCTAGTGACCTGCCAAAGTACACACAATAAAGAAACTAAGGCCAAATCCCATGTTTTCCCATTCCTAAGGACTTCTTTGGGAATTGAAGTTCTCTCAGGGTCTTAAGATGTGAAGGAAGAAGCCAGAACCAAGAATCAAAGGGGTGGACATTAAAATCCTGGCCTTGGAAAGAACTCTTCACCTGGCATTTCTCACCTGTGACATTAGCATGGCACTTTCTCTCTGTGTCCTATGGGCTGGTGACATTGTCATAGCATCAGGTTCGCAAAGTGTCCTGGGAACCCAAGAAACCCAACCTCCCCTCCACCTGTAGTTGGAGGCAGCTCCCTGCTGCCTCCAACTACAGGTGGCCCAGGACCTCCTACCTGCCCTGGCCAGGTGGAGGGAGAAAGGGGCGTGCTGGAAACATGCATCATGGCCTGAGGCCGGGGCTCGCTTTAAGGGAGGAGAAAGGAGGAAGTGACTCCTAGGACCTAGGAACCATTCCCTGTCGTCCTCCTTCCTCAGAGTGAGCTCCTGGCCTCGAGGCAGCCTCCTGCACTTTCCGCCTCTGTTTCTGTGAAACTCCTCTGCAGCTCCCGGGCTCTCACCGTGTGGAGAAAGGCCAACCTCCCCCAGGCTTCCCTCCTCTGATTGTGGTCAGTGTGTCCAGCGTCTGCTAGAAGATCCCTTCGGTGGTTCAGGGCTGAGCCAAAGGGCCTCCACATTTGTTTAACATATTTGAGTTCACAAAACAAAGAATCTCTCTCAAAGCAAAGAATCTCCCCTTAAGAAGAGACTTCTATTTAGCAGCTTTTAGGACTTCTGCTTGTTCTGCGTGTTTATGATTTTTCTCACATATCTGATTTTGACTATGGCGAGATGCTGGGAACCTTAGAGTTCCTTAGCACTTAGTAGGGAACCTGGTTCGCGGGAGGGTCCAGGGCGAGGCTGAGCTCTGCTGAGCAGATGGGGAGATGGAGCCGATGGCTGCGGCCTTCTTGCCTCATTGTCTGCGGATCTCACGATGGGAGCGCTCTCCCCTGCTCATCAAAGTGGTCTCGCCAGTCACGGATTTGGTGCTCCCAGAAGCCTTTTAGAATAAGTCTGTTGAAGTTTTCTTTCCTTATCTTTTTTCCCCTAATACTCCTGCTGGTAATCTGAGTATCATTTCATGGAATCCATTGCTAATTTGGGGAAAAGAAAACCTGCAATGCCCTGCTGTTCAGCCTTGCATCACGAATCAGGCTGACAATCAGCCGTGGACACAGCAGTTTGCTTCCCTTCAGGCTTCTCCCTGGCTTTGAACAGTTTTGTAAACGTCTGTGTGATCAGGTGGTCCTGAGTGTGGTAGTCGGGCTGGCCTGGTGAACGGGCTTTGTCTCCTGGGGTGTTTTCTGGTTTGTGAAGCCTGGGACGGGGAGGCGAGTGGGCCTGGGACTTGGCTGAGCTCTCTCCTCAGCTTCCATGCCTGGCCTGATGGTTTTTAGGGTTTCTTTGAAGCTGCGTCTCCATCTTCAAATGAGGGCAGGCACCCTTGTGTCCCCTTTGGACCAAACCACCCACCTGCTGCGTCTTGGAGACCCAATAGCAAAGCAGCTTACAGACCAAAGGAGTTTCTTTCCTTCTTTCTCTTTCTCAAAAGCGTCCCCTAGCCATACCTAGACCTGCCTTCATACCTGAGTGGAGCTCTGGGGAGGGGTCCAGGCAGCAGGGAGGAGCTGCAGAGGGAGGAAGGCCTCCCTGTGGTCCTGGGGGCCACACCCTCTCCTGGACACTGTTACCAAGGGAACTGCACCTGATTTGCTTTTTCTTCTTTGTCTTTCTGGGCCATGCTGGTTTGTGTTTTTATCTATCATATCAATCTTATTATTTAGACAATGTTTTGGCCTTCAAAATCTTCTCTATGGCTCTGTTTTAGACTCCAAATCACTGACATCTGTTCTTATCATTATGGTCCTTTCTCCTGACTCTGACTAAGCGATGGTCTCTTACTTCCCGAGTCGGAAGCTGACCTCATCACTTCTCATTCTGATCAATGTCAGATGTAAGCAATGAAGTTCCCTTATGGTTTTATCAACTCTTCCCCAGAAATTTTGCAAAGTAGCAATATTGTCATTTGTTTCTAAATATGTTTTTTTTTTGCATTATTTTCTTCTTATCCAAAAGATTTTTTTAAAGAATTTAGATTCATAGAATTGTTATCCACCCTTTTGCAAATCGTTTCCACTTGTGTTGCCCCTGATCATAGAGCACAGCGGAAGGACTCCACGCCCCATGTCTGTAGCTTCCTCCGTGACTTGATGGGTTCCTGTTCATTGGCAGAAAAGGGGCCCAGTGTTATTAAAGTCTGTACACCTCTCCACATCTGCTTGTTCAGTCTAGCAGTTTCTGAGACTCCAAATGGAATGATCGGTTTATACATCTATCCTCATAAGAGTGTCCTGATGTATTTTGAAGCTGTTTATCTTTTGAGTGACACAGGTTTCGAGCGTCCCACCTTCTCAGTGGATTGCTCCTTCTGAGACATCTGCCTTTGTCCTGGTGTAATTTAGATTCCATTTGCCTCAACATGAAACATGTTCGTTCATTTTCTCCATGAAAAACTTTCCACCCCTTTGTTTCCAAAATCTCTTCATCTTTTGCTTTAAGCATATGTCAACTAGACAGTAAATGCTGGGATTTTAAAAATCCATCCTCCACATAGCAGCCAGGTGATCCCACAAACATATGGAGATGCTGTCACCCCCTTAGGTCCTTGGATGGCTTCCTGTTTCTCTGAGTAGGCCCTGCGCCCCTCCCTTCCCCTTGAGGGCCTAAGAGCCTGCAGGCCCCCNCCTCCCTTAAAGCGAGCCCCGGCCTCAGGCCATGATGCATGTTTCCAGCACTCCCCTATCTCAGCACAAGAGCCCTTGCTACCCTACTGTCCTCTTGGTACCCTCAGCCTGCAGGAGCTGCCTGCTGTCCCTGTCCCTAGATCTGTGCATGGCCATTAGCTGCTCGTCTTCCAGGCCTCAGCTCAATGGCTGTGTCCACTGCTGACCTCCCTCAGCATCCATCTAAAGAGACCCCATCCACAGGGCTCTGCTGTTTTCTGCATGTCCCTCCTCCTCATCAGAAAGCCTCCTGTTATGTGTGACATCAAGTTCCATGACATCAGAGGCCCCACTGGTTTTCCCTGATGCAGCCCGAGCACCTGGAGCAGTATTTATTTAGTAGGTGCCCAGGAATCATTTCTAGAAATTCTCAGAAGACCAAATAGCTCACCCACCACCAGTGATGTACGGTTCTCATGATGGTGGTGATGATTTTGCCTCCCTCACCCCACGCCCACCTTCCAGGGTGAAGAGACTCCACGGCTCCAGGGAGTCTGGCTGGGGCTGTCCTCAGGAAGCTGCAGAGCCCCTGAGAGAACTTTCCACTCACTGCCACCTGGAAGCTCCCACATTCAAGGCTTAAATATTTATTAGGTTACTTTAATCAGGAATAAATACATGATTGAACAAAGTGTAATGCTCCCCACTTAGAACCCCCCTGGGGCTCCCCAATGCTCCAGTCACATCGGTCACAACAGAAAATGACACAGAAGACGCTGTACAGACATCTGGAGCGCAGAGGCACCAGGCCTCCAGGTGGAAGTCGCTGTCCCGGGTGTCACAGGTGTCACGATCCTTTCTCACATGCTGGATGGTGGCTTTGGATCAGCCGTGGGAGATTGTCAAGGAAGCCACAAATGCCTCCTTGTATGAATACCCAGGAATCTGGTGACGCAGCAAATCATGTAAACACATATGCACGTACCACCAGCAGCACGAACTCACGGCCATGGACGCGCATGTGAGCAGACGTGAAGGGCCATGTGCACGCGCCCCCTCCCCAGAGTCCCTGGAAGGGGAAGAGTGAGTCATGAGCCGTCTGCAGCCGCCTGCCTTCCTGCCAGGATCCGACTGTCTGGTTCATCGCTCCTTCCCCGCCTGTGTTTTCACCCGTCTCCTACAGCTATATATGGCAAAATCAAGCCACTCAGGGCCTCCCCTCTTCCTGGAGCTCGGTATTTGCACTCATGTGGATACCAGACCCTTCCTAGGATAAAATGTGGTGTGAGTCAACTCCTTAGAAGTGATCACTTTCCTTCTTTTAAGAACATCCGGCCTTTCTTCCTGCCACGTCCAGCAGCCCTAAGCTCCATGCAGATCCCTGGACACGGGCGCCCCGTCCCCTGCCCCAGCCCATCCCAGGCAGGCAGTCCATCTCTCCACGCGAGGCTGCTTTTACATTCCATGCTTTTCCACTCTCTCTCTGCCTCACTGTGACACCTCGCTGGGGGCTGGGCTGAGTCACCCTTGTTTCCCTATTTGGTCCCCACCTCACACAGGACTTAACACAGCACCTTTTTACACAATTGTGAAGGAATCATTGGTTCCTTAACTCTGGCAAGGACCCCAGCAGCCAGAGAAGCTCTTTCTGTGCTGCAGACCCTGGCTGGGGCCCCTGGAAGGTGGTGAGTCCCAGGCCACCTTCCTTCCCCACCAGCCGCCACCCTTGCCCCATGTCCCCTGCCACATGGCTTTGGTGCAGGAGAACGCCAACGTCTCCTCCTGGTATGGAGGAGCTAGCAAGTCCGTCGGCTGGGGTTTAGTGTCAGCGGGTCTCTTACAAGGGAGGAGGTGTCACCCCGTAGGTCTCCGTGGATGGCAGTGCGGCTCCCACCTTCTGCCCCCCTCCGCAGGCTGCGGTCCTCCTCCACCTTCCACCTCCATCTGCCAGTCGACTGAGGAACGCTTCCGCGCAGTTTCTGGAAGAATTCCTCATCCTTCCCGTGCGTCACGTGCACATCCTTGTCTGCTGGGCTCTTTGAGACCCTGTCCCATCATTGAGACTTGACATGTCCTGTGTCACAGCCCTGGTCAGACACGGAGGAGGAGTCCCTTTGGTCATGATGTGGATAGAGAAGGTGAGAGTTTGGGTCTCATGATGGCTTCTCCTGGCTGGAATTGGGTTGTCCAGGGGCCAGAGAATCCTGCCTTTTGCAAGATCCCAGGTGACAGTCAGAACCTCTGTGGCCTCGGGTGCAAGCCCGGGCATCTGCTGTGCCGCTAGTCTTCAAAGTACGGTGGCGACGAGAGCAGCGAGCTCTTCCTCTTGCTTCCACTGTACATCAGCGAGACGCTCTTCTTCTTCCGATCAAAGGGGCTGCTGTCATCCCCAGTCAGGGACAAGTAGGATGCGATGCTTTCCCGAAGGCCATAGCTGAAAAGGGACTCATCCACCCCGAGTGGGTTCCCTGCTCCCTCAGGGTCCTCCTGCAGTCTGTGAGTCAGAACAGGTGGCAGAGAACGGGAGAAAAGAGTAGGATATTGACAGAGAGGGGACAAGGGACAAAGAACAGGAAAAGGAAGAAAAAAAGAGAGCCTAGTTAATATCCTTTTAGCTTCTTGTTCTAATTCTGGTTCTTACATTTCTTGGCTGTGTGATCTTAGACAAACCACTCAGCCTCTCTGAATTACTGTTTTCTCCAGTGCCTGTAACTTCCAACTGTAAATCTAAGTGAATTTTTCTTTGAGAAAGAGCAGTTTTATTCATCTCCTAGCCAATTCTGATCTCTGATTTTCTTTGAACTTACCCATGGGATGAATTTTGATTTCTGTTCAGTTTATAAGATAATCCACCAATCACAAATGATGGATATTCACCTCAAAATTTAATGGCTGGCAATGGAAAAAAAACAGACTAAATCAGTGGAAGATGTTTTTCTCTTAGCAAAACTGAGTCACCTCAGTTTTGTCATGTTTAAGTTCCATGAGTGAGTCTTAAATACCACTAAATGACACAGGTTGGCTCCTGCGTTAGTCTAGGGCCTGTGCAATCGGGAAAGCAAGGCAGCGTCCCTGCTGAACAATGCCTTCTAGCTTTCAGCAGGGACTCCTAAGGACAAGGGGACTGAGGGCTGTGGTGGGAGTGGCCAATGACACCAGGCCACGGCTCTCCACGCCATGTCGGGCTCACACGCTCAGGGGACACCCACACACCTGGACGCTCTCTTCCAGTCGAAGGTCTTCTGGCGCAGGGTGACGGGGGAGCTGGAGGCCCTGGCTGCTGGGGCGGGCGTGCTCTGCGTCAGGCAGGGCGTGGTGAGCACACAGCACAGGCCATCAGCCACCTCTGCAGGGGGAAGCAGACAGGGTCAGGCCCAGGGAAGCCGTGGCCAGGGTGGAGTGCAGGCCTGAGCACCATCTGGTCCAGCTCCTGGACCTTGGCATGGGAAATAAAGGCAGGGACTTGAAAGGGGTGTGGAAGGTAGTGGCCAGGCTGAGAGTCACACACCCAGTCCTTGGAGGGCTGCTAAGGTGCCCTGAATGTGCGGCACACTTAGCTAGGCCCAGGCAGCCGGAGGAGCTGGGGACCCGGAAACCAGTGGTAGCTGGAGAGAGAGCACCTCAGCTGTCCCTGAGAGTCAGCTACACTCTGATGGTAAATTGACCTCTCTGAGCCCCAGTTTCCTTGACTACACAAGGAGAGCAATGAGGACAAGTGAGGACAGCTGGCAGGGCACCCAAGGAGGGCCAGGGCTGCACCTGGCAGCAGAATTCTCCTGTGCACAAGAACAGGAAGCTGCTGATTCCCCAAAGTATACAGGAGGCTTTGGTGGTGCTCAGGTGTATCAAGTACATCTCCAAGGCAGGAAGGAGGGTAGAGAAAACAAGGGGGGAGGGAGGAGGGGGGGAGGGAGAAGGACGGGGAGGAGGAGGGGAAGGAGGGGGAAGGAGGGAGGAGGAGGGAGGAGGAGGGGCGCGAGGAGAGACGGGCGGGGAGGGGGAGAGGAAGCCCCAGAGCATGGAAGACACTGAGGCAGGGAGAAGACAGGGGAAGGTAGAGCAGAGGATGAAAGCTTCGGAAAGATCCCTCTTCTAGCCCTGGAGTCTCATGCAGAAAGGGAAAGAAATTTAAGCAAGCCCCTTTGGCTGGTATGAAATGTCTAAGCCCCGGGGGCCCCATCTCTCCAGGTGCATTAAGGTGCAGGCTCCGTGTGTTCCAGCAGCGTCCCCTAGCCCATCATCAGAGACACAGACAGAGGTTCTGAGCAGCCCTATTCAGGCTGAGGATTCCAGTGCTTTCCTTCTCCTAGGGAGATGCCTGACCCCGAATGTGAGGCACTGCTGTGTCTGCGGCCCTCAGCTGGCCCATGGTCAGAGGGCAGGAAGCAGGCCACGGCTCCGAGAGCCCTGCCCCCACCTGTGGGGCTCACAGGGGGGCCTGCCCAGAAACCAGTGGAAGCTGGAGGGACAGCACCTCAGCAGTCCCTGGCCGTGTCCCCGTGCCTGCTCCTGGCTTCCCCTGTGACTACACTGACCTCAGACGTCACCTACGTGGGTGCGTGCAGGGATGTGAGGTGGACTGTGGGGTCAGTGCGAAGCCTGGTTGACTGTGCATCTAAAACAATTAGGGGGTAGAGACCTAAGTGACCCCCCAGCTCATGAAAGAGGAAGACAAAGCCAGATCCAGAGCCCAGCAGGCAGGGCAGCCCTGCGGTGCCCCCCTTAGCCACACTTAGGTAACTAACAGACGTGGAGGAGGAGAGGCAGTGACACAGGAAGGACACAGGAGCCCTGCTGAGCTGGTGCCGCCTCTTCATCTCACCAAGGCCCCTCTCTGTGTTCATTCAGTATCTTAGGCCCATTCTAGAGATGAAGAAGCTGAGGAGGCCATGGACACAGAATGTGGCCAAACCCTGTCTCATGGATTTGGGACCAGGTTCTCATTCCAAAGCAGGTCAGTGTCCCTTAGGAGGAGAAGACAGATCTTCCTCGGCCTCCCAGAGGTGACACTGGTCTGGTTCACTCCCCTCTACACAGCTCACTGGAGTGCTCCATCCTCTCACTCCTCGGGCTCCGGAGACCCTGCTTTCAGGGTCCCCTGCTCCTGATGTCCCTGGCCATGTCTTAGAAGAGCACAGAAAACATCTTGTATTTTCAGACCATTTCAGTTAGTTGCAGGCGTGAACCTGTGGCTGCCACCTGTCAACCGATGCTAGGGCCAGGGTCGTCTCTCTGGAAGGCACTTGCTCTTTACAGCCCTCCCTGTGGTGCAGCAGCCCGAGCGGGCGTGGTGTTCCTAGCCACAGTCTCTTGGCCTCCTGGTCTGTGAGAGCTTTGTTGGGGCAGCATTCATTTCATGTTTGCTTTTGTCTATGCAAAATTTATGGTCTGCACACCCCTCTGATGATTGTTATTAAAAGCCAAATACCACAACCAACCTTCACTCCTACCCAGCACAATCGGCTGTTTCCAGGACGCCCTTCCTCTTTCATTTTGAAGTAACTGCGAGGTTTTCGGGTATCACAGAGGTGATATTTGTAATCATTTATTTTGCATCTGCCACAGGCCCCAGGCTGGGCTGCACATGGCACAAGAAAGATTATGCTTGATTATCATTCAGTCCCCTGCTGGGGCCACTGTCACCACCTTCCAGGAATGGGAAGCAGAGGAGGCGGGGCACTTGCTCCAGCCGCCCCCAGCCTGGGCCCCAGGGTGGGCCTGCCTCTCCCAGCAGCCACTGCTTCCATATCACCCGCCACTTTATAGGCCAAGGATGTCACCCAAAGGCTGCATGGGTTCCTTTCTCCTTGAAAAGGCCTTTGCTCTTCTGATTCAATACCCTGACTCCTAAAGAGTGCTGGCAAGGTTCCTCAGGGTGAAAGGTCAGGCACCTGAACCCAAGGGGAAGCCGCTAACAAAGTGAGAAGGGCTTCTTCCCTGGCTCCCCCCAGTAGGACAGAGCAAGAGAGGGGGGAGGAGCAGCCCCACTCGAGAAAAAGTGGGTACCACTCAGTAAGTCCTCAAGGTCACGGCCATGTCCTCTCCTTAGCACCTCCAGAGAGTTGGGACAACTGGTGTCTGCATTGTGTGGGAAGAAAGTGGGGCAAAAAGAGGCAAATATGCAGTCCAAGGTGGCCCAGCTCCCAGTGAGCAAGCAGAGCTGGAAATAATCACTGAGGTGCCAGAACCAGCTGTTGGAAACTCAGCAACTGTTTACAATTGTTCCTTCGTCCAGGGGGCAAATTCCAACTCCTGAGCTGGCATTCAGGACCTGCACAGCTGAATCCCACTTTCTGTCTTCTGACTCTACCCTGACCCATCACTCTATCAGAACTAACCATGCTTCTACCATCTTGGAAGATGCTCCCTATCTTAGTCTCCCCGTCTAGCAAGCAATAAGCAAGTTAATAAAATAGATGCCTCATCTTTAGGATCTCTTTAGGAAACACAGACAAGCATGCGATCACCTAGGCCACACTGCACAGTTATCAGAGCACAAGGGAAAGGAACCCTGGAACACTGGGACAGGAGGACTGGCCAACAAAGTCTCACTGCTAGGCTTCATCCCAGAGGTGGCCCATGTTGGCCTTGGAGGCTGAAGAGGGTTCTGACAAGCAGAGAAGGGGCAACGAGTGGGACTTCAGAACAGAGTCCCGGAAAATGCAGGGCCACTTAAAGAGCTGCCAGCTGTCTGTGTCTGGGATACAGGAACAAGCTGGATTGTGGGGTTTATAGGTGGAGAGAGGGTGGATTTGAGGTGAGGTGCATTGTACCTACTAGGACTAGGCTCAGAGGCTCTTGTACTCTGAGTTAACATAGTAAGAAGTCAGAATGGGCAGAAAGCAAGAAAAAAATCCCTGGCTTCTGTTGGGGAGCTAGGCCCACCCGAGGCTGTGAGACCACAGCAGGCAGTGCAGAGGGGCCTCCTCCTCCAGTCCCAACTGTTTCTTACCTGAGTAGTGGTTGACCAGGTCCTCCAGGCACTGGAAGGTGAGCCTTGGGGAGATGTAGTACCAGTTGTTTGGCAAGCGGAAGATGCGATAGTGCTTCACCTGCCTGTGTCTCACCGACAGGGAATAAAAACCTACAGGAGGAGAAGGACAGGTTAGTGGCTCTACGTGTTCCCTCCCAAGGGCAGCCAGCTGACTGGCTCATCTCCCCAGAGGCACATAGCTGCTCACTCTTGGTCTACTGCAGTGACACTGGGAGGTGGCACCCTGTCAGGACCAACAGCCCCACCTGCCTTGGACCCCTCTGTTCAGATGTGGTTCCCAGTTTAGAACCCAGGGCAGCTGTTATTTTAGCAGCCCCCTAATGCACTCAAGAAGGGTTCTTACTGTCAGCCTGGGTTTCCAAGCACAGAGGCCTAGTCCTCCTGTTCTTTGAGGTGAACGTTGTGGTGCTATCTTATCCATGTGACTCCTGAGGCCACCTTGACTGCTTAGAGTTCGGTTGCCACCTATAGATCCAGGCCGTGCAGACCCTGACTGCTTCCTAGTGTGCACTGAGGTGTTTGTGCCACTGCTTTCCTCCCTCGGCCCCTGTCCCACGGACAGGGGGGTGCTTACAGCCAGGTCCCCTTTCCTCATCCCTACCCCCCTCTGATTTAAGCTCGACTTTCTCAGGGATTACAGCAAGTGGCAGTGCCTGGGTGTCTGCGAGTGTCTCTAAGAAACATGTGAAAGATGACATTTCTCCTTGAGCGTCACAGAGTGGTGACCAACACAGGCTGGTAAGAGGAGAAGCTCAGGCACGTACCAGCAGCCTCTTAGCCTCAGCCCCCCAAATGGAGCATTGGAAATTGGACTTGGTTGATGTTTAAGGATCCCCCTGCTCCATCTCCTGGGGTTCTAGGAGTGGAAAGTGCTCAAGAGGTGGCAAGAGGGGCAAGGAATGGGCATTTATCGAGTCTGTGTCCTGGGTGGGGGACTAAGCTACTTCCAGGCAACATCTCCTTGACTCTCAGAAAGGGCATGTGAGGTACTGTCCCCAAATATTTTCTAGATGGAGAAATAGAGGCTCAGACATCCTGAGTGAGCGTTCAGAGGCACCCAGCTGGGGATTGGCCGCTCTGGGGTGTAAGCTTTGCTTTCAGCAAGATCCTGGTCCACCCTGGGGCACATAGTTACTTGTCAACCCTGCCCTTTGAGTCACCCACTGTGATACTTCTTGTTATTTCAACTGGAACTGGAAATACAGTAAGCCAGTCCAGGGCAGTGCCTGAAAAATCATCAGAACTTTGCACCCCCAGTGGGCAGAGTCTGCCACCCTAGCCCCACCCTGCCCCACTGCAGATCTGCTGGGGACCTGGATAACTGCAGATGTGCTGTGGCGCCCAGTGGGGGCTCCCTCCCCTGGCCATGCCGCAGGGCTCTGAGCTGGGTATCCTTCCTTGGGGGCCCAACACATATGCCATGTTTGGCCTCTGCTTGACTTTGTTGTCCTCTGGTTCCTTCAAGTATCTGACAAGAGTTGTTGTGGGACGTTAGAATCCCCTATGTTCCATCTGTGTTTCCCCCAAGCCAAGCTGTGCTCATCTTGGTGAAGACTCCAGTGCCAGGTGGTCCCGGCCCTTGGTGGGTGCCTGGTAAATACTTAGATACTGCGTCTTTTCTTCCTTGACAGGAAGTGAATAAGAAGCAGGCTAAGGACTTGCCAGATCTCCGCTATTCGAATAGTTGCTATTACGATCACCAGTGGGGGAGCCCTATCTATCCAGGGTTTTGTTCCTGTGACATGAAGCTGTTACTATATCCAAGAACGGTGCTGTCCTTAATACCTGACCTGAGGCTAAGAGAGAGAGAGAGTAATTCATGTCTGAAACTAGAACTTGGAACTCCTGCTCTGAACCACAGAAGCGCCCTGCTGTCTGCTCAGTTGATGCAGGAAATTATGATGATAAAAGTCTGGTGAACAGGCAAACAGGCACATGGGCTTGTCCCCTCTGAGAGGCCCAGAGAACACTGATCTCAAGGCCTTTCGCACAGCAATGACACTACAAGAATTATTACATTTGAATTTCACCACCTTACAAGGGGAGGTTCTCTCCACTTCACAGATGAGAAATCTGAGTTCAGAGAGGTAAACCCGTGCAAGCCTCAGGGCTGATGTCTACAGGCTGGGCCATGCCATTGTCCACTTCTGTGTGCCCAGCATGCTGCCCATGCCTGGGCCATGGTAGTACCCAGGGCCATGGTAGTACCCAGTCACCTGCTCCCTGTTTCTGGGCCCCTAGCTATCATGCTGGCCTTGCTGCGGGCGGGTGGACGTGGCTGCAAGGAGCTAACCACCTACACCCATGTGCACACGTAGGCAGGAGGGGCAGCCAGGAGTAAGGGCCTGCCTGTCTGAGCCGGGCACGGAGAAACGGGCTGCTCACCTTTCTTGGTCTCGCTCTCTCGGATCATGAAGGAGCCGACCTTTGTGTCTGGCAGCTGCAGCAGCTCCTCCGCCTTCTCCCTGCCCAGCCCTTCGAACAGCCACCTGAGACACAGGAGGACAGCTGTGAGTAACCTGCATGTGCCCTGCCCACAGAACCTAGAGACAGCTAAGACCAAATGTGAAGTTGAAGTCTAGGTACTGTGAGGATGATGGGGTGTCAAAGAGGAGGGACATCAGCTATTCATTCACTCATTATTCTTTCCTTCATTCATGCACTTCTATGTTCTAGATTTCATATAAAGTTCCCAAGTGCCAATCGCTGGCCAGGTGTTAGCCTGGACCATGATCCAGGAAGCATGGGACCTCTCAGCCTGTCCCTCCAATGCTTGCTGGAATATGCACCATATGTAATGTGCAGCACATGCTGTTATACAGGGTCCTCTGTGGCTGTGGCAGTCGGCCTTCCACATACCACCTTGCACTCCGCGATAGCCACGCTCCCTGTGCCCTTGTCTTGTGGGTTTCACGGTGGCATCCAGGAGGTTGGGCTTGGCATATGCTTGTGAGTAAGAAGGAAGAGACGAGAGGTGGCATGTGGAGGCCCCACAAACAAGCCCTGCTGTGCCTCCATCTGATCTCCAGCACCCTCCATTCTCATGCGTTCAGACACTCGTCATCGCGCCAGGGGCTTCCTGTGTTCCTTGCTTTTTTCACCAAACAGTAAGACACGGTGGTGGCACTCTGGTAGCTCACTTTTGGAGTGGGGGTTTCGCACCCACAGGAGACCTGATGCTCTTGAGTCCTCCTGGGAAGCTTCTCTGGGCACAAAGGAATCTGTGTTCCAGGTGAACGGGCTCTTTGCAGACCAGGTTCTGCCAGACCTCAGCTGGGCAGGAAGTGCCTCAGTCGCATGTGGCTGGGGCACATGCAGACACAACTCCCATCTCTCAGGTCCAGATCGGTGTGTGCTGTAGCAGGCGTTGGTATGCTACTGTCTCGGAAGGCTTTAACGTTCTCCAGGGCACAGGAGCAGATCCAGGTCAGCAAAGCCTGTCTGTCGTCTGAGTGCCCTGAGGGCCAGGTGGGAAGACCCATAGGTTCTGTTTGTTCATGTATGTGCTTGTCACTGTGGTCACTTTTGCTGCTGGGATCATGATCATGCTATATTTGGCCAAATATTTCAACTATTCCCTTAGTTCTGCACAGTGCATAAAGTACTAATTATTTCAGTGTATGCAACAAATACTCATTTATTCAAGTTCTTACACAAAAGTCTACTTAGAAAGGGGAGGACAACAGATGAGGAACAGCAGCCACATAGGAATACTAACTGTATTTGTATGTTACACTATGTTAAGCACTTTAACCCTAATCCTCACCTCAACTCCCTGAAACAGGGACATTATCCTGCTCACAAATGAGGATGCTAAAAGTCAGAATGATTAAGTAACTTGTGCACGTTACCATATCAGTGATTGAGAGAGTAAAATTAGAATACATTTTTCTGGGACATGCAATTCCACAGCCTCTATACTTCACTGTCCTTTTATCTATTCTGTATTTTAAGAAATGTCAATGCATCAACTAGATCAGTTGTCCTGTAGGGTCCTGTAGGTTGTTTGTCTGGGTTCCCACCACCCCGGCCCCTGCCAGCTTCAGTCCCACATCTTCAACATGAAGTGTCAAGGTGCATTTGCTAAGGAATGAATGGATCAAAGACCAGCCCCTGATGTGGAAGTGTGACTTGGGTTTCTTTCAGAAAGTGACTCTTGTGTTCAGTTTCATCAGCCTCAATATGGAAGTGTTTTCTGTATTTGTGATTAAGATCATCAATACTGAAATCAATGTACTCAATTCCAGTCTTCCGAGTATTTGTGTGGTCATCTCTGCCTCACTAGATGGGCGTGTGGCTCTGGACAAGAAGCCATTTCATATTTGGACAGTGGTCCTTCCTTCCTTCCTTCCTTCCTTCCTTCCTTCCTTCCTTCCTTCCTTCCTTCCTTCCTTCCTTTCTGTTTTCTCTACGCTGAGCACTTCTTGGCTGAGGTCTGATCTTGCTAATTTGAGAGGTGAGAAGACAGTGGCTGGATGAGGTTAGGTAACTCCCAAGGCCCTTTCCCTAGAAGGAGGGAGCCAGGATGTGAGTCCATGTGTGCTATGCTGTAGAGCCACCAGGGGCTGCCCCAGCCATCCCTGCACCACTACAGGAGGAAATACCGCTTCCCTCTGCCACGTCCGAGGTCTCCATGATCCTCTTCTGTTTGGCTCGTCTGCTCCTCTGTGGGTGTGTGGGCATGTCAGGCAGGGAGCACTCTGTGTCTTTGGATGTGGTGTTGACGAGAATGTGGCTCTTTGCAGAGTCTCGCTGTGAAGTCTGGCATTGCTGCAGGAACTATTTTCCCAACAGCCCTGCACTTGGGTCATGGTATTACATGTCACTATTACCATCATTCTGTGTTGTGCTTTCTTTTCGACAACTAATGATTTCAGAAACCTAAGCAGCCTCTGCTCCCTCACCTGGGCAGAAAGTGACAGAGGCAGGACTTGAACCCAGATGGCTTGAGCTGATCCACCTCCTTGCCTCCGGTGGTAGGGCACTCGGAGTGTCCGTGCTGAGCAGCAGCAGCACCTCATTCCAGCTGAACAGCCCAGCTCCCTCATTTCACTCCAGGGAACCTAAGTCCCCAGGTGGAAGGGATAGGTCCCAATCTGCATCATTCCCGAGGGGCAGAGATGGGGGGTGGGTGCCCTTCTTGACCCAGTGTCTTCCTTGCCACTGCACCATGCTGGAATCCCTGCCTGCCATCTCCTGAGCCACCCGCATAGGCAGCATGATGTTTAATGATGATGAATGTACTCACCCGTGGTAAACTCTGGCCACACAGATTCCCGGGATATAACTCTCCCGACCAGTGCTAAGAGAAATGGCTTTCCACCAGCCTCCTTCACTGTCAGAACAGAAAGACAAGATCAGGATGGGTAAATGGACAAGTGAACAGGATCAGCAGAATTACCCCATGGCAGCTGGGGACAGTTCTCTTCTAAGATCTGCCATTGCCCAGATGGACCAGAATTTCTCAATTTGGGAATTGAGTGCTTAGTGGGTGCAGGCATGCATTCATGCATGTGTGTGTGTGCACACGCACACACATGCAACAGACACCCCCATTCAAGCTAGAAGCTAGCTTGGAAGCATTCCCACTTAATAGAAAAAGCCACCTTCAGGGATCAGCAGCTGATGTTCTCAACTGCTATGCTATAGTTGGAGGCTTTTTAAAACCAGTGCTTACTGGTTTGATTTGTACCCTGAAATATAACCAAAGACATTCTGTGTGTCTATATCAATGAGGATCCAAAGAAAATGGATCTACAGACTGTTTGGCATCACACTGAAGAGACAACAGGAATAGGAGGCAATGCTCTCTGTCATCAAAGTGTTTTCAGACCCTGGGTCTCTCTGCCCAGCTTGTGCTGGCACAGGGTAACTGCACATGTGGCGGGGGATGAGGCCAATACGAGAAGCAGAATTGGGATCATAAAAGTCTCAAAGCCTAGTTATAAACAATTAGATTTTAGCCAGCAGTCCATGGGGAGCCATTGAAGGTTTCAGAGCCCAGCAACATAAGGGGTAGGGTTGCAGTGTGGGCCAGACTTCTCACCCCACAGTAGGATCAGGGCCCATGTGGAACTGGACGACTAAGCTAAAAATCTAGTGCTTCCCCTCCAAACTGAGGTTCTCCTGTTTTGAGGATTATAAAAGTTTTGAAAAGCTAACTCACTCAGAAATCACTCGCAGTTTCTCCCCACGGCGGAATATTGGGGGGCTGATATCAGGAGATGGGTAGTCACTCAGCACCGCGAGGAAGTCACTCTCCAGTCCTAGGAAATGAAGCAGAGGGGCGTTTTGATTCACAGGAAGGAAGCGCAGCCCCGGCAGTCAGTGGAGACCTGCCCAGCTGCTGCGGGTTTCCCTGGAGACACCTCCTCCTGCACCCAAGTGCCCAGGGCCCCCTGTAGAGGGTGGTGCAGTGCTCGAGGACCCCTGAGGCCAGCCACACGCCCCTGTTCTCAGGCCTGCCTCGGCCCTAGTGTTCTCATCTGAGAAATGGGGATCCAGAGCCTGTGAGCTGAAGTCAGAGCTGGCTTCAGGGTCTGTCCCAGGCCTCCATCTCTCCGTCTTTACAACAAGCCCCATCTCTGTTCTGGGGCCCCTCTGAGATGAGATAAAAGAGTGAGGCACCATCCCACGGGTGACAGAATGCTAGCAAACATCCCTTCTTGTTACTGTGGCCCCAGCTGCCCAACCTGGGCTTGTGTTTCTCAGATCTGTGACATGTGAGTGTCAGGGGGTGAGGACAGATGAGTTCTGAAGACCCTCCAGATCAAGCGGCTATTAACCTAGAGGCTGCAGAACACTTCTTCCTTAGAGTGTGGGACCCTATGTGGGCTATCTCATTAATAGTGACTTTTGTTGGGGGTGGGCGTGTTGGAAGAAAAAACGAAGGACCTTTTATTATGTGTATATTGAAAATAATTTTAGTAAATTTTGGAAAGGGAAAGAATGCTATTTGGTTCATGTGAGCACAACTTACTCTGGAGATGTGGTGATAAGACGTGAATTTCCTTTCTGATGCTAGCGGTATCTGCTTTGCATACTTATTGGCTCGCCATAGTTCACAAGCATTATACGCAGGGTGAAACGGGTACATTTTGGGGAAATGATATGGCTTGCAAAGCAGCAGCAGCCATAACTGCTGTGGCTGCTGTCACTCCACCTGGCAGCCAAACTCCCAGATCTGGTGACGACTTTATTCATTCATTTGGTAGCTATTTAGTGAGCATGTACATGAGCCAAGCATCTATGAGAAAGGCAACCCTTGTCCTCAAAAGGGGCTCATGGTCTAGAAAGCACACCCACAATCATGGGAGGAGCCATTTCTGTTCCCTCACCCCAGGAATTTCTGGAGAAATCCCAGCACTCAGTTGTGCAGTCTGGGTAGCCTATGCAGGCCACTTTCCAGGATCCAGACACCCTGCTGAGCACCCCCTCCCTACCTCCTACAATGCACGTACCCTATAGCCTCCAACTCTTAAATCTCATGGACAGACTGAGTCAAAGGAGGCTGAGCTCAAGGATGAGTAAGAAGGGTAAACAGGGCTTCCAGTACAGGGTTTGGTCATCAACTGATAAATGAATCAGGAGGAAGTCATCGCAGTGGAACAGTACGCTCAACTGTGCTGCTCATTTGAGGAAAGCAAGTCACTGACAATAAACTACGTAAAAGTAAGAGTTCCTGTGTGTGAGATGGAAACCAAACGTGACCTTTGGTGTTCTTGCGACCCTTGGAGGAAGGTCAGGGCTCCTAGGAAGCAGCAGGGTCTGGCCACTGAGAAGTGACCTGTTGAGGCCTCTGGCCCATCTTATATCAAGCCTTGCCTGAGCCCCAGGGATTCTCCCTCACATGTTGCTTCTTTGGATTCAGAAAGGGGTCCTTCCCTTGTACTGTCCAGACACACCCCAGTATTATATTGGGTCTGAAGCCAGAAGTCCTGAGTTCTAATAAGGGGTGGGGATGGATTTGGTGAGGCATGAAGCTTGTGCAGACTTGGAGGTCCTCCAGATTTGAAACTCCAAATGCAAAATGAGGCACAGGACTTGGAGGGGGTTGTGCTGGGGAAGGCCCAACAGCACTGGATCTGCTTGGCTTTCTGGCAAATCTGCCTGGACTCTAAGGCCAACTGTACTGAGGTGAAGTGACTGAGTGTGGACACACCCTTCTGTCTTGGCCCTGAGTTTCCTAGTCTGGAAAATGGCAGGTTAGAAATGCCTTCAAGATGGAAACCCTTCTTCCTGGTCTAATGATGACTGAATCTGAAAGGACCATTTATTAACCAAGCTGCTGTGGCTTAGGTGCCAGGCTCGCCAGGCTCCTTGGGCCTCAGAGCCTCTGTGTGGGCTGTGCCCTCTGCCTGCATACACAGGTGCCCCCTCATCCTCCCTTCCCCACCTGTAGCCTCCCCAGAGAGGGCTCAGCCTCTCATGGTTCTATACCCACTCTCTGGCATTCTCCTCTGAAGTCAAGATACCAGGTTGCATTTTAATGTTTGTGTGACTATCAGGGCAATGTCTGTCTCCCCACCTGGCAGTGCATTCCAGGAAAAGCCCATGTGTCTTCTGGGTCTTGCAGCCCTGAGCCCAGCAATGGGCCTGTCCCTTCAAGGTTGCCCAAGGCATGTGTATTGAATGCAGACGTGGAGGAACCTCTGTGCACTGTGTCCTCAAGGATGGCCTTTGTGCTGTATTTTAAAGCTGGTCCAGGAGAAAGGGGACTATACTGTGGCTTGAGGCAGGGTGAGCAGCCATCCCAAAGCCCCTTGTGAAAAATGAGCATTGAAATGAGAGTCCCTGGACACGAAATCTGGGACAAGAATGGAGCCTTGAGATGCAGCCTGCGGCAGGAGGGACGAGGAGCTTGCGGTTTGGATGTGTGGTTCAAGAAATAAAAACAACCATCCCTGGTGATGTTAAAAACAAGACCTAACAGAAACAAGAACCAGAGCAAAATCCCAGTATAACCAATTGTTCCAGTGGAGGAAAAGGGGCTCATGGGGTAGTAAGTTTCAGTTTTGCAATGGCGAAGAGAGGTTTCCTGTGGAATTTCCACAGCAGGGATGTTTTTGTATCTATAACGTTTAAATATCATTGAGGCAACCTTGTATTTGGGCTTTTGTTTAAAGAATAGATAGCTTCTACCTGGTCCTTTGCAAGGGAATTGACATCCCCTTTACCATCAGCATTAGAGAAACAGGACAAAGGCATCGGCCAGGACTGAAGCCTGGTGTGCCCTCTGTGGGGGCATGGTGGCCTTTCTGAGCAAGTGCTTGTGCCAGGGTCCCTTCTAAGTCTTGTCTGAGCTTTGGTCCCCACAGTGAAATAAATACAAGGTAAGATATTTCCCTTTGCTGCTCAAGTTCAAACACATTCAGTACTTCTGGAGCCCTTGGCATTAAGGACAGCTGCCCATTCAAACCAGACTAGATCAATGAGCTACACAGAGAGAGGCCGGAAGAAGCGGGTGGGATTATCGCAGTCTTAAGGAAACAAATTAAGTGTAGAAATGTGTGCTGAGCAGGAAAGAAATCCAGGGAGAATTTTCAGAAGAGCTTTATGGAAAGAGAATGGGCTTCGAAATAATCAGACCTGGCTTAAATCCACCTCTACCACTTAATAGCTCTGCGATTTGGGGACAGATTTATTTTTAATGAATCTGGCCTTGATTTCTTCATGTATGAAAATGAGAAATATCAAAATTTGTCTCCTGTGGTGGGGTCAATGTCCATGGTGCTTCACAGTGACTGGCAGGGCCTGCCCCAGTGGGTGACATCCAGTGCCCCTTTCCTGCATGGCAGGGTTACCATCCCACTATCCATGACGAGTTTCAGCCAGTAGTGTTGCAAATTTTGCCACCATCTAGTAGTACCAATGAATCTGCTCTATGTCCTCTCATCATCTAAACACAAACTCTATTTGTGAGTGCAGAAGATGAAATTCAAAATACCAAATATTTGCTGATAGCTCCGCTCAAGAATGAGTGATGTTGAACAGAATGTACAAAAGTATAAAATAGGAAATGAGCCCAGAAAAGGAAGGGGCCCCCTGGCAGAACTTACTGGCCATAATTATTACTTAGTCAAATACAGACAGGGCCTCTTTTGCATTATTCTTTGGAGTGTCTGGACCATTTTCCTTTCCAAGGCTGAAAATATTCTTAGTAGCTTTCATTTTTAACTGTGTGGCAAACTCTCCATTCCTGCCTTCCAGTACTCCACCCAGCCCTACACAACACATGTTCTTATTTGAAGGGAAGAATCCAAAGCTGGGAGAGCTCTTGTAAAGTGTCCAGGGAGAGCAAGAGGATTCCCAAGCCCGTGGTCACCCCATGAAGCCACATGGCACTCCTGGGCACCTAATATCCAGGGTCTTCCAATTTCCTGAAAATATCAGGATGAAGCCTCCTCCAAATAAGTCCTTGGGGTTGGCACAAACTGCAAGAGCCGCTGGTAGGCTGGGAGCTGAATGGCCCAGTGATTTCAGCTTCTCGTTTTACACTCCCTTGAGTCATGCCCAAACTCGGGGACTCCTGCCGTATCACAGCAGGTCTGACTTTCAGTAACTTTTTCAGGAAATCACACACATGCAAGAACCAATCATATAGCGCTCAGCAGAGCCTAGCCTGGCGGAAGGTCTGTAGGTTGCGGGTCACTAAGAACTACAGGCTGAGTTCCTCTAGGGTTCTCTTTTTACCCAAACCTTGGTTTCTCCATGTGGAAGTGGACAGAGTAGAAGCAGTCAGACTAAAAGCCACCAGGGGTCAGTTCCCATTCTCTTAGGACTCAGAGGGAGCTGGCCAGAACATAAGGATGGAATTGTCTTTGGGCTCCAAGGCCCCAGAATGTGTTCCTTGTGAGAACTCAGAGCTCCCCACGTGTCAGTGGCTTTCAGCCCTCCTTGCTCTTTCTCATTTCCATCCCGGGGCCCAGCAGCGGGACCAGGTGGTACAATTCTGGAGCGAGCCACACTGGGCTGGTGCTGTGATGTGTTTCCCATCCAGTCCTCCCCGGCCCTGTGGTGCTGACAGACTGTAGCTGTCTCATGGCGGATGTCAGGAAAGACAGGTGGAGTGGTCCAGAGACTGGCCCAAGAACACTGGACTTGTAGTTGTGCCAAGTGTCAAACTCAGGTCAGCTCATGGTGGAGCACCAGGGCTGTGCTCTGGCCACTGGGCTTTCCTTTGTCATGGTCAAGTGCCACTTCTACTACTGGGGACCTAATGACATTTTTCTTAATATTAATTCACTTAAAACAACGGTAGTCCTGTTCTAAGCAATGTGGAATCATGGATTTGATGAGTTAGCTATGTTTTTATGATATTCACTAAATGTATAGTGATATAAAATTTGAATGATCACATTTTACCTAAACTATGTCATGGTCCAGCAGGTGCATGAGATCCAAATAGGAAAGCGAAATCTACTTTGAGATCTGATGCAGGTGCCTCATCCACAGGATCCCTCAAAAAGGCATGTGAGGGTCTCTGTTATTAAATCTGGTGACCAGGCATATTCCCCCAGCTCTAGATTGCCCAGCCTCTCTCAGCTCACAGGCCTCCTTAAAGCTGGTCCCCCCAGAATGTGATGTGGTGGTAAAGAGAAGCGCTGGATTCAGGGTCCCTGCTTTGCAATTCTGCCTCCCTTTTTGAACTGGAGTGACTCAGGTGAGTCACTTAACCTTCTTGTGCCTCAGTTTCTTCAACTGCAAGTTGGAGAGGATGCTCTTGATGTTGCAGTGGGGCTATTATGAGAACTTAGAGTTCCTATATGTAAATTCACATTCCGCTGTAGTATGTAACTGTGTATGTAATGTGTAGTTCATGTGCACAGAGAGCTTAGGCCTGTGTGTGGCATACGGCAAGCACGTGCCATTCTGTAACTATTCCTGTTTTATAGTGAGGACCTAGAGTCACTGTGATGAGAAGCTCACTCCTCATCTCTTGCTGTGTGATGGTGCAGAGGCAGGACTAAAAGCTGCTCTGAGGTCCACCAGTTTTAGGGGTCCTGAGATTTGCCAGGGAACCAGAAATAATTCAGCTTATGGCTACTGCCTATCACCATGAGTCTGATTAGTAGGTCTGGGGTGGAGCCAGGATCTGCCTATAACTTCTTCCCAAGAGTTCCTAATGCAGGTAGTCTGAGGGCCCCACTGAGAAGTGCCAGGCTGGGTCTTGAGGTTTCTCTCTCCTCCCTCCCCCACCCACCCCACACCTTTTATCCAGGCAGCCACGTAAATGCACCACCTGGTATATGGGTTCCACCCTGGCATAGCATTGGGTCACCTGGCCACCTCTGCGTAAAATGTGATTGCAGACAGGGTGATAAGCAGGGAAGAGACAAAGAACAGAACTGGTTGCACCGAGTGACGGAACTGTCACTATGAGATGGAAACTTGCTGTTCCTGCAAACCTGGGAGTTTCCTGGGTTGCATTCAATTCTGTGTGTCAGTGTCTGAGCTGTGCAGAGTCCCAGGGATGGTTCACTTTGCAGGATGATTTGGAAACAAGCTCTGGAGGCACTAGTTCTACGGCTGTAACACTTGAGGGTTGGCTGTTTGGACACAACATGGTGCAGCCAGAGGACCCCAAGTGTGCTTTCAGTAGTCTTCATCCCTCATCTGACATGGCGCTGGCGCTCTTTGTGCTCTGAGACTGTGGTGAGGGAGGGAAGGTTGCAGCTTCCATTTCACAGCTGAGTCCCTGGGGGTGGCTGAGTGACTTCCCGAAGATCACACAGCTTCCAGGGGACATTACCAGAGGCTGCATGTGGCCTTTGCCCCTGAAACCTGCCATTTTCTATCAGGTCGTGCTGCTTCTGTGTGTTTTGTGACATCAGTCCCTGGGACTAGACTAATAAGGAATGTTCCGGAAAGCTTAGCTTAGTGGAAAACAGATGGTGAAACGCTTATTCTAAGGCATTTGCGGTCTTGCTGGGGAGAAGAATGATCTCCCCCAAACTCAGGAAACATGTTTCAGTCCACAGCTTGGCCCTGAAGTCCCTGGGCCTGGCAGCAACTGTGGTACTTTACTTCTGCCACAGAGCTCCTGTCAGAGGACACTGCAATCACATGCTGGCCCAAAACAGTCAGCAAGGAGGGTGCCGCCTTCAGGGAGCGTGAGACTGACTGCACCCGTGGGAGCCCTCCATAAAAACCTGGGCCTTGGCTTCACGCAGCAGAGCTAGTGAATGCAGCCCCAGCCACCAGCCCTTGCCCCCACGCCCCAGTAGGCTGAGAGAAGGGAGGGACTGACGTTCGGGTCGCTATAAGGGAAACTTTTCGGGGTGGGGGTGAACACCCACCAGTCCTTGATGTGGTCTCATGGATCTCAACCTGGGCATGACCTGGGGAATTCTCTCAATCAAGGGTATGGGGGGCGGGAGACTCCTCTTCCCCCTTGCAGAGGTGACCTCCCACCCACACAGTGGAAAAAGAAAAGCTAATTTCACAATAATTTGCATTTTAAAAGTGAAGGCAAATGAGCATGTCCAGGAGGCTGGTGTTTTTGTGGGGTTTGCTCAAGCATGCCGCCCCTTGGCCTGACTGCTGGGTGACAACCTGGTGTATTGGGGCAGGTGGCCCTGAGCCTGCTGGGCCCCAGGCATTGCGCACAGTTTTTAGCAGAGGTTAAGACGCGGAGGAGATCTGTGCCAGTCCCGGAAGGCGTGGTGGCTGTGTCCCCTGCCCCAAGCTCTGGGTAGGGGTAAACAACTTTCTCCTCAACGGCCCCCCAAAATATACACCCTGCTGCCTTTCATCACATGGTACCATCTCTTTGGTCCTGGGAACATTCAGTCTTTCCCTTTTGGCTTGGAGAGGGGGACAGGGCTAGAAGACAAAGAGCTAGTGGGAGAGTCACCGACTTGAAAGGGCGTGGGAGGCAGGGTTTCCTCTCCCTGGAGGCATCTAAGGTTCCTCGGGTTGCATCATTGGGCATCTGGGTGGCTTCATTTTGGCAGAAGTGAGAGAACTTTTTCGTTAAGGGGATGCAGGGGCTGAGGATGAGCAGTAGCCAGAGGAGGGCAGAAGCCCGTGTCATGTCAAGCGTCGGCTCAGCAGAGAAGGGGGCCATCTGTGCCCGCTAAAGTCTGCTCAGTGCCAAGGCACAGTGGGTTCAGGAACCAGGCATGGCCACCTCCACTGGGAGACAGACACCAGGTCCCAGAGGCTGTGATGGAGGTGGGAGCCAGAAGTGTTCCAAGATCCTCCAGGACCCACCCTATGGACACTGACAGACGGCTAGCCTTCCTGATGTCTCCCTCTCAGTCCCCCAGAGGACCCAGGAACCCACACAGAGAGCCCCTCAGAGAGGACTAGGAATCCTCAGAACTAAAGCAAGGGTCTTAGAAGTGGTCAGCGCAGCTGACCCCAGAACGCAGGGGCCTTGGCCTTTGGCTTGCAG
The DNA here is from genome assembly GCF_001458135.2 of Marmota marmota marmota. NCBI lineage: Eukaryota > Metazoa > Chordata > Mammalia > Rodentia > Sciuridae > Marmota > Marmota marmota. The sequence goes on from NW_025999949.1 coordinate 29,458,444, forward strand.
AGGGTCCCTCCTGTTCTCTGGACAGCTGCTAAAGGACACTCCGCAGCTCTGGGAGTCTGGCCCAACCTGGTATCTATCCAAAAAGCTGATTTTTTCCATCACTGATTAACCTGCAGCAGTGGGTCTCCCCTGGAATGCTGGCGCCCGGCCGTCCTGCCAGTGGCACAGGGCTCCTTTATTTCAGGAGGGTGTCCTAGGGTGGTTTTCCAACCCAGTAAAAATAATACTGATATAACCCTCACAGAGCCAGCTCTGCAGATGTCAGCACTTTATCAGGCTGGGGTATGGCCAACAGGAGGCTGACTTTCAGAGTCAGATGGTGCTGGGTGGAACGCCGACTCTGTGAATGGCTGGGGCCACAAACCACAGTCCCTTTGTGGGCCTCAGTTTCCCCACTTATAAAGTAGAGGTTGAACCAACTGACCACAGAGATCCACCTCAAAATGTCAGCAACACAGCACTCTTATCCTGCACCCAATACTTTTAAACTTTTAATTATGAAATATTTGAACCACAAAGTGAGAGAGATAAGTTGCAAACCCCAGACACCATTGCCCCATTTCCACAAGTACCAGCCTCCTCTGTCACCCAGTCCTTGCCGACCAAGACTCTCTCAGGACAGTCAAGCATCTCACCAAAGAAGTGGGACTTACCATCTGTGCTGGGCAGAGGCCTCTCCGGGGGCGCCGGGCTGGACTTCATGCTGTTCCCCATTTCTCTCTCTCCTGGGGTGGTGGAAGATGCCCGAAGCCTACAGCACAAGAGACACACGTGGACAGTCAGCTGCGCCCCGAGCCCTCTGCGTGGAGAATGACCCAGTTTAGGCTGCATGGTGCACCATTTCTCACGCAGCCTGCTCTTTGAAAGGCGGCTGTTTTTATGTGAAGACGCAATTCGCGAATGTTGGTTACATTTGCGCAGCTCAAGTTCTTTTTATCAAGGGAATGACAGAGAAAAACCACAGAGAGGGAAGTTGATAGCAAATGCTGCTGGTGGCAGAAGTTTCCATTCCTCTGCACCCTCCCCGCCAAGGGGACAGGCAGTGTTTTTGTGAGAAGCTGAACAGCGTTTCAGTTGGCCCCAAAGAACCTACACTTGGAAAACGTAGAGTCAGCTCCCACGCCCCAGAAATTCAGGGCACATAAAACTTAGGATTTGCCTGACTTTATAGCCACAAGGGGTGAGGAGGGCCCCTGCTGCCCCTGCCATCTTTTGTCTGTTGAATTCTCCAATATACTTTCACAGAGGACCCAAAAGGACAAGTTCCTAACACACTCTGTATCTCACTCTTGCTTTATGTGCTGCCAAAGAACGTTCTGCCAATAATCTTGATCTCGTCCCTAAGCCGAGTTTGCAATGAAGGGAACAGTTTTAGAGAGGGTAAGTGACTTGTCCCATGTCACACAGCAGGTGAAGGGGGTGCTAGGGTTTGAGCCACTGATGCTTCATCTCCAGCTTGCTCCACAGTGGCTTCTCCTCCGGCAGCGCACCCAGCTTGGAATTCTAGTGGTGCACTTACAAGCTGGAAGACCTTGGGTAGGTTATTAACCTTTCCTGCCCGTTTTGGAGAATCATAGAGTAGCTTTGGGCTTTGATTACAAAATTAACTGAGGTCAGGCTTGTGACATGCACAGAACATGGCCTGGCATGAAAACCGTGCTAGTCATTGACATTTCTCGTCCATTTCCTGGTTGTCTTTAATGATCCATGTTGAATTAGAGAAAAAGGCCGCATCCATAGGTACAGCCATTCCTGCCTCATGTGGACAAAGCGATGGGGCAGGGTCCCCAGCCAGTGTCCAGGCCAACAGACACTATTGCTCCTCGCAAAGCTCCGGGAATTCAAGGGTCCAAAGGCCATCCAGGCCCCTCCCACCCAGCCTCATGTCCTGTCCAAGATCCGATGTGTACAGTTGTTCCTCTACTGACCGTGGGCCCTCTCCTCACCCATCATATGCTCAATACACTCCAAGTCCAAATGCACTGAACGTATGACCCACAGGATATCATAGCTGGACCTGCCCCACTGTAGGGTCTGGGTTGTTTCCCTTTGTGATTGGAGGGGAGCTGAGGCTAGAGACAGGTCACACCAAATATTACTAGCCTGGGAAAAAGCAGAAATTCAAAATTCAAAGCCCAGTTTCCCCTGAATGTGTGGCTTTTCACCACTGTTAAGCTGCAAAATCACCACATCCAGCTGTGATAAAGTGGAGCCATCTGTGTGGATTCTCAGGCCCCGGGCTTTGAGATGAGGTTGGGAGGGTCTGCATTGCTTCCTAATTTGGGAGGGTCAGTGGTGAGAGTGGAATTCTTGGTAGATTCACAAAGAAAGTAAACCAACGAGTGTTTTGTAAAAGTGTGCATGTTCTAAACGTTTACATGAACAACAGACACCAGCACATCCTGATATTCCCAAGGTCATTATAAGATGGGCAAAAACTCAGGCGCACTAATATGGTGAGGCCGAAATGGCCTCGGGTCTAAGGTGAAGTGTGAACCCCACGTGCCATGGACCCGTGGGTGTTGGTGACTGGAGGTGCCAGGCCATCCTTCCTCAGGCTCACCCCTCCCCTCAGCCAGGGGCAGGGCTTCCTCCAGGGTGTGCAGATTTCAGCAGCAATACTCTGACTCCAGAGTAAGGGGCATGTCTGCCTTGTCCCCAGCACCAGCCTGGTCAAAGGCATTCCTGAAGACACATGTGTCACAAGACATCCTCACAGTGCCGCAACCCCTTCCAGGCCCCCCCCCCCCAAGGGCCATCGGAGCCAGTGCCTGGGGACAGGCAGGACCCTGCCCTCCCCACCAAGGAGGCCCCAGCCTGGACGTTTCCAGGGAGGAAGTGCACGAGTGGCCTTCTCCACTGTGCAGCCCAGCCCCATGCAGGTCATGTATGTCCCATGCACAGGCTGACCCACACGGGCCTGCTGAAGCCTTCGTGGGACACACACAAGCTGTGCTCCGTGGGGCTGCTGCCGCCCTGTCCCAGTCCTACTGCTTCCGGGAATGCACCAGCTGCCCCTGTCCCTCAGCCTCCCCTTCTGGTGTTGCTGAGGCCTCCGGGTGTCAGGGAGCCTCAGCATGCAGAGAGAATTCTGAGACAACATGCATGACAGCCCTGCCCACCCCTGCTCTCCTAGGTGTCCCCACACCACAGCACAGTCCCACTGGATAATGCTTTCCTCCTCTTGGTGCCTGATGCTTGGTGTCAGGTGTCAAAACACCTAAATGACAGTGCCTGACCCTGCCCCCAGCGTGTCTGCCCTGCAGACACCGAGTGGGAAGGCCCTTCCACCAGCCTGCCAGCCTCCCTCCCACTCCATCCTCCCCTGAGCCATTTCCGAGCAGTAGGTGGCGGCCATAACGTCCCATCTCTGCCTGTCCATTATGTCACAGTTGTGCCAGAAAACTAACCTAGAAAAGTCTGTGCTCCCCATGAAACTCCCTTCCCAATGGCCACCCCACTTCTCAAGCACTGGTGTGCTGTTCTGAGGCTGCTCCTGGAGTCTAGTACATGAAATGAAATTAAAAAAAAAAGAGAGAGAAATTGGAACTTTGCATTTTTCCGATGAGGAAACTGAGTTCCATCCCAGAACAGACACATACCGGGGGTCTGGAGAGGAGGAGGCTGAGCAGGTCCTCAGAGCCTGGTCCTTCTTTTCTAGGGCTTCCCCTTGGAGGCTGGCACCCAGCTCTTCTGCCTTGCTGGCTGGTTGGCGCTCACTCTCTGTGAGACAAGGGCTGTGAGAGCCACCAAAAGCCCATCGATTCTTAGCAGCCCCTTAGAGGCTGCTCACTGGCCTCTGGGAGCCCCAAGAAGGAGTTAACTCATCAAAAAAAAAAAAGGACTTTTATTTGACAAGAGTGAAAATGCCCCCGAGGGTGCGAGCTGCAGTCTCCCTAATGAAATGCAAATGATTTGATTTAACCTGCGACAGTTCTGTGAGTGGATGGAGGTGGGAGAGGGTGAGAGACATAATTGCTTCCAGGAACAATAAGAAGAGGACAAAAGAGAAATGAGTTAATTAACACTGGCTCTGAACATCGGGGCTCCCTTCTCCCTGCCTGTGCCTCTGGGCGTGACTCTGAGGTTTCCAGGGCAAAAGATCTAACTGGGACTTGCCTTATGTCAACACCGATCTTTAGACCACGGCTGTTTCTCTGTGTGATCTTGGGCCTCAGTTTCCTCTTATGAGAAATGAGATGAGCAGAAAAGCTGATCTTCAGGGAGCGAGCCTTTTAACTCCACTTCATTGTAGCAATCAAGACTCCATGGTTTTGAAAATTATTAATAGGAGAAAAGAGCCATCATAATTTTTACAAAGTCCCATCGAGCAGATCCAGACCTCGTCTTTAGATTCCGCAGGATCAAGGGAAGGCAGGGAGGGTGTGCGAGGCCCACCTCCTCTGTTTGGTCTGGCCAGCCTCCCTGCAGGGACTTTCCTCTTTCACCCTCTTGGTATGGAGGTCAGGGTTTTGCTCACCTGCTCACAGGCCCAGGGATGGAAACCCTGCATCTCCTGACTTCAGACCCCATGCCCTTTGCCCCTGACCGTTGATGCTGTCGTCCTCTGAGAGGATACTGGACAGCCTGGGGGCAGGCTGCCCCTGGAGCAGACAGAAGTGAGAAGAGGCCAGGGCCCTCAGGGTGCTGCTGTAGGCATGAGGTAGTTGCCCGCACAGGGGTTCTGTTTGCCCAGGGATTCTTTTGCTGCATGCTCTGTGTTATCTTATAAATATAGGACCCAGCCCCTCAAAGTCCTCTTTCCTGGGCAGCATCCTGGGACAGATTGGTAAACCTTGCCCACCTGTGCTTCTACGACCTGGACTTGGCAGTTAGAAAGGAAGGTGTCCTGGGCCCCTTCCCATCATGGTAACAGGGAGAGGACTGAGGACTCCAGCCAGCCGAAGGCAGGGCTCCTGTCCTGTCCCCTGGGATCCAAAGCCTCTGTGACTCCTGGAGTCCATGTGGGAACCTTCCAGGCCAGCCTTCCCTTCTTCCTTGTAAACTTCCTCCCCCAAGAGACAGCTGCAGGCCCATTCCTATGACCTCCTTCTAGAGCATGGGAGCACAGGGCCAGGGGTGGAGGAACCTCAAATGCGCCGCACATGTTCCCAATAACAGCAGCTGTGACACCCAGAGTTTCATCTGATTGGTCAGCTCTTACCCTCCGCCAGGCAGGAAGCCCAGCACAGTGTAGCCGCCACACCCCAACTGCCCACACCACCCACCTGATACCTGAGCTAGACCAGCTGGCTCATCCAGGGTCATACAGCTAGTAAGAAATGACGCTGGGGTTCAAAGCAGATTGGCCTGGCTTAACACCCTGGGCCTGGAACCACCAGGAAGTGCTGCCCAGCCTTCCTGCCCTTCTGGGTGGCCTAAGAAGGCAATAGAAAAATTATATTTTCAAAGTCAAAAGCAAACTTTGAGAACCATAAACTTTTGCAGAGAATCTTTCATATGAGGGACATGGAAGCCCCAGGGATCTCTTGGAAGTCATGTGGCACTGATTGGCAGTCAAAGTCTGGGGATCCTGTTGGGGGGAGTAGAAAGGACAGGAGCGAGATTGTGAGGCCTGCTGCAGTCAGCAGGCAGGAATAGGTCCCCCAGGAGGTTGTCCAGCTTTTCATGACAGTATTTTAAAGAACCATTAATGCCACAGGACACAACCAAGAAAGAGAAACTAGCTGTGCTTAAAGGGTCCCAATTTCATGAAGAAAGATTTTTCTTCTTTTGAGGCATGGTCTTACTAAGTTGCCAATATGGCCTTCAACTTGCAATTCTCCTGCCTCAGCTGCTCAAGTTGCTAAGATGACCAGTGTGTGCCACCATCCCCAAAATGATTTTGTGAAAATTTAATCTGCATATGTAAATACCTTATATAGAAAATGGTTAATGAAATTTCCCAAAGTGTTTCCAAGAGCATCCTTGGATGGGGAATGATCTTATTTATCAATTTTTCCTTCAAACAATTCTAGAATATTCAAATTTTCTTCATGTGCATAGATTGCATTTATGTTAAAAAGTTCAGAACCTGATTTCAGGGTCTTCAAAGCAGGCAGCCTGGCTCAGATGCCAGCTCCCTATCTCCTGGCTGTGTGTCCTCTGGCAAGTTCTTTTTCTTCTCTGAGCCTTGACTTTCAAATTCATCAATTTGGAATACAAGTATGTGCCCTTCAGTATTGTTTAATTATAAATCACACCTAAAGCTGAGGTGTCTGATAAATGGTAGCTAAAAATTCACAAATGCAGGTCCCTATGGGGACAAGGTGGCCTGCCCACTCTCAGTTCCAGCTGGAGCCAGTCCCTGCAGTACGATAGGAGATCCTGACTGATACCTGTGACTCCTCAGTCGGCTCAGGATTGGCTCAGCTGGGTCTGGAGTCTGACACTTTGCTTCAGAGAAAATAAGAGCTGGCAAAGGTGTTTGGCATCGGTTGCTCTCCCAGCTAAGGTCTCGCAGGATTTCCGGGGGCACCCCACCACATCCTGACCTCAACTCAGCAGGTGCATCTCCCTGAGCCCCAGGCTGGGGGCTGCCAGGGCTGCCCGCCCCGTGACCCACATTGCTCCCCACTGGCCTCCTAGGGCAGGTGCAGCCCGGGCCTGTCCTGCCTACCTTGCCCCTGCACCCACCTGGCTCTCCCAGCTCGGCAAGGGAGCGCTGAGGGACATCCACGGCTCCAGGACTCTGGGCAAGGGCAAGACCTGCCAGGAGCAGGCGGCCAGCTCGGCGAGGCGCACACACCTCCAGCCTTCTCCTCGCGCCCACCTCTAGAGAAGAGGCACAAGAGGGCCACTAGGGAGACAGCTGGGGACGGATCCTCCAGGACATCTCAAACTTGTTGGTTCAAACTGTGTGTTAAAGAGTTTCCTCAGAAGCTTAATACAGAAAATAGGTAAATCAGGTACTGGGTGGGCGCTGGGAACTCCGTCTCGCCCCCACCACACGGGACACCTCAACCCCAGGGGAGAATGGAGCGCTGACTGACAGGTAGCAACTCAACTCTTGAGTTTTCTATTAGATACCTATTTCTAATTAGATAGTATTTCTAACATTCCTATTAGAGTTTTCTAATAGAAAAGGCTGGAGAGGGCAAGCAGGTCCCAAAGTCACACAGTAGTTTGTCGGCAATGAGAGGCTGAGCGCTCGGCCTGCCCGGCGTCCATGGGCCTGTGTCCGGGAGGGGCGCAGAGGGGCTTCAGGATAGACAGTCTGTCAGGGAGACGAGCTTTGCCTCAAGACCACACAAGGTTGCAACCGGTTTCATGACTGCTTCAAGATATGGAAATCAGCCTGATTGGGGGCCACACAAAACTGAGGCCAATTTCAGCTCCACAGTCTATCCAGTCACCAAGCTTTCCTCCACAGATGCTTCCCCATCTGCCTTGCCGGGTTTTCACCAGGAAGATCAGTGAATTGGAGGCCGAGCATACACTAGTGTCTCCGCAGCTGTACACTCTGGGGACGCAGGGCCTCCAGGACCCAGATGTGCTGCAGCAGAATGGGCCGTGTGTGGTATGCAGGGTGGACGTCAGGGGCTGTCCCCAACACGGCGTCAATAGTCCACAGAAAATCCCTCCCACCTTCCTGAGGCCCCATCCTCTGTGACTAGGGACAGGCACCACCCAGTCTGGCTCTGCTGGGCTCAGGACAAGTTCTCTGGCAACCCCCAGGATGTGGATGGGGTCTGGCCCCAGGCCAGGTCCTGGGTACCAAAGTAAGCTGTGACCTGGTGACATCAAAGGGTCAGCAATGAGCAAACAGCTACAAGCGCGATTACCCTGACGCTAGCTTTTGAGCAGCATGGGAAAGTACTGGCTGCGCAAGAGGATATGTGGGTCCTGGGGAGGAAGTGTTCATCAGAGCAGGAAGAGGCAAAGGGCACCTCTGTGGGATGCTAGAGGCCTCCAGAAATCTAGGCCCAGGGATTGGCAAGGCACAATTTCTTTATTACGTCACGTTTCCCAGCAAGAGCTGGTTTTGCTTTTCATTCACGCACTTGTCAGGGGCACTGGGAATCCCATGTGCGGACGGCAAGCCCTGCTTTGAGTCTGCCCGTTGTGGGAATCACCTGCCAGGGTGCCCATGCCCTGCGTCCTGGTCATGAGGCAGATGGTGGGGTGTCCTCACTCTAAAGAGATCCTCAGACGTTCCCTGTGGGCTGCGAGGGAGAACCTGGGCTGTTTGTTTTTTGGGTCCCCCTCCCTGCCTCCCTGGGGAGGATTGCAATGCGCTGTTGGATGTTGCGGTCACCCGCCTCCCCTGCTGGACCCTAGGCGCCAAAAAGACAGCCACTGGTTCTTCTGCTCCCTTGAGCTGGTCATTCCGAGGAGTTCAGAAGAAAATAGAAAGAACAGATAAAAGCTGAAGCGGTGTGCCCAGGACAGTGGCCCAGTGGTGAGCTGAAGCCTGTGGGCGGTCAGTGCCAGGTGCCACTGATCTGCTGTTGCCAGTCTGGGGTGGGAACCTCCCACCGAGCCTCACTCCCAGCCTGTGCCGCCACCTTTCTGTGTGTAGTTAAGAAGAGATGTTCCGGGTGGGTCTCGGCTCCAGGCACACTGGAGTGGACACCTGCTTCACTGATTCTTTCTCTGGACAGTTATTCATATGTGCAATGGCTGCCTGTAGACATCTCCATTTGTTTTTTAAAAAGAAGAGATTGCTATCAATTGCAAGCTGTCAAGCCCAGCTTCCACTATGTGGAAGACCTAAATTAGATACTTAATGAATGTTTTAAGTATTTCGGATGCCCCAAAGAGCCCACCCATTTTATAGATGAGGGAAGTCTCAGAGAGGCTAAGGTACTTGCTTAGGATCACACAGCTGCTTCAAGGTTGGGGTCAGCTTTGAAATCTTGGATCTCAGATCCCAGCCCTAATTCCTTCGGTTGTGTTTATACCAGAATAATGGCATTTTGCATTAAGGAGCAGATACTTTCAGAACCGGGGTTGCTTGTGAGGCTGCAGGAGAAGGTGCAGAGATGGGACGCACCATCCCCTGCCCTGTGCATGCAGCCCTTCCTTCTGACTGTTGGAAGTCACTTCTCACCTGGCATTTGCTACAGAGGACCCAGCTGCCAGCTCTGCCCTTCTGCCCAGGCCCTGAGCTGTCAGCTTTGTGTCATGAAACCCTCTGAATGGGGGGCTCCAGTCCAATTTCCCCCAAATTCTATTCTCCACCATTACATCTTTAGAACCCATGGTGGGCTCACTAATTTCCCCAAGATGGTGGGCATGCTCCTTTCCTCATGTGGGTGACCACTTGCCTCTCTGTAAAGACGGGGGACCTGGTGGAGCCCTCCTGCGTCATCCCAGCCCCTGCCAGCTCCCCTGAGCTCAGCACACGGCCACAGGAGGAAAAGAGGCCCATGTGTGATGTGTGCCAAGGTCCTCGCCCCCGGGGCTCACGAGCGCTCACCCCGGGCCGCGCCCTCTGTGTGGCAGCATCCTCGAGCTTAGGGCTTTGCAAACCTGGGAAGTCAAGGCCAGAGCACCTGCACAGTTGGCCTGGCCAGCCAGCCAGCTGGTAGGCGGCACAGGCAAGCCCTGAATCCAAGCGGTGTGGCTCCAGAGCGGCTCTTGGGTCCACGCCCTTCAGCACAAGGAGATGTGGGGGCTCGAATGGAGCTACAGCTCTCCTTTCCTGTGACAAGGTGACAGTGCCACTGCTTTGTGTGCTGGAGGGTCATGTTCATAATAGGTGTCAGTGGCTGGACCACTGGGGATATTGAGAGAACGACAGGTGGAGAGGGGGTCAGGACACTCAGGGCACTGGGAATTTCAATTCAGAGGCTGCAGGATTTAAGCTGATCGTCCATGAGGAGGGAGAGCAGCGAGGAGAGATGACACAGCCATAATTTGGGGAGCAGCGCTTCCCAGGATTAATGTGAGGATTCCATTCGACCTACATCCCCAGCTCCTCCGTTCCCTCTCCCTGGCTCTTGGTCTCCTTCATGGCGTACACCCTGGTGGTCATCATGTATTGACCACCTCACCTCCAAAAACTTTCTACAGACTTGTTCCATGTCTATTCCTCAATTTAGAAAAAACATGAATTGCAGGAGACTGTCACATAATCTGTGCACAATTAATTATGCAGAATGACTAACGGTGTTCTATATAAAGTGCCTGGCCCAGTGCAGGGTCCCTAAAGACAGGCCAGGGCACAAGTCCCCCTTTCTTCTGAAGCTCTTTAAGTCTCCCTGGCTTTGCTCACTCTTGGTTCCCCTGGCACACCAAGCCCTCCACCATGGTCCCAGGCTGCCCAGATTAAAAAAAAAAAAATCTGGCTGGACCTGGAGTTACCGTAATCAACTGTGGCCCCTCCCTTCGCGGAGCTCAGATGAGAGGAAGTGGTTTGGACAAGATGTACTTAAATCCTAAGGAACCCTGGGGAGGTGTCGAGAGGGGAAAATCACATGGTGTGGCCTCAGTGCATGTTGACTGAGGGAACAAATGGACGGACAGTGGATGGATGGATGGACAGGCACGTGCATAAATGTACCAACATGTCCCTCAGGTTGTTAAAAATTCAAATGATTTGGTCTGACAAGCTGGAAATTCTTTACGAGAATTTTAAGTTCCAGCTTTTCTTGGAGCTGGGGGAAATAAATTCTTGCTGAGTGTGAAATGAAAAATTAAAACTGAGCAGCATCTATTAATGCAGGAAGCTGATGAGACTCAGTGGCATGAATAATTTCTGTCTGTAAGAAAAGTGCTCTGCTCAGAAGCACAGCTCCCGCTCACGCTGCTCAGAGTGAGGAAGTTTCTCGATCTTAGGAAAATAGTTTCAGTTTGCTGCGATGCAAACCTCCCCACATTTATGTCAGATGGAGGAACAAGCCGAGATATGTATTCAGAAAAATGGAGAAGGAGTGCCTGGCTTGTTGGTTTTGCAACCTGATCCACCATATTTACCATTGCTGGCTAACAGTTTTCTGCCTAGAAATACCAGAGGGAATAGACATACTTTCACTGTTTGATTTAGGAATGACACTAATAGCTACTATTTAGCCCTTTGCATCGCCTACAATTCCTGCACATGAGGAAACTGTTTTATCCTTTTCACAAGGAAGAACCTGACATTCAGAGAGGCAAAGTGACCTGCCCAGAGTCACACAGCTCATTGGTGGTTGACCTGGAGTGTTGATTCAGGTATAGTTGATTATATCACTGGCTTCCTATAATGCCATCCTGCTGCCGTGACTCTAGAGCTGTTTGAGACGCAGGAGTCTTAATGGGTTTCTATCAGTCTGTTTCGTGGGTTATCATTACTCTACTTTCCAGAACTCACTAAGTACTCCTAGATAGTGTTCTTCTAATTGGAGATTATTAATTGCAACAGAATTTGCCAGCTCTTCCATTTACCCCCTACCCAGTTTTAAAAGGACCACAGTTTAATAGACCCAAAACACAGCATATCACAGTCAACAGCAGAATGACAATTCACAGAAAATGGGATGGAATTCTCCTAAAATGAAGGGTATCACTGTAAACAGATACCACTGTCCTTAGCTCCCCTGTGCTCCCTGAGGTCCACCCTCCCCACCTCAGCCCCTCAATGCCTCTCTGAGCCTCATTTTTTCATTTGTCAAAAGCAAATAACAATTGCAAGCTTGCAGGATTGTCCCGAGAGTTGCAGGAACGTGACTTTTCATGCCATGCCCCTCTTGTCACTTAGGACGGTCCCCACCTGCTCACACCCCACTCACAGACCCAGTCAGGCCATTCTGAGGCCAGAGCCCAGGTCATTCTCTGAGACTAGAATCTCTTGATAAGTAAACCTGTAAAACAAAATGAAGTGTGCCAGCCTCCTTAGGAAGCGCTGCTTCTCCCGAGTCTTTTCCAGTCTGCACTTGCGTGATTTCAGAATTTATGATTTCCTATATAGACCTTGCCCTTAGCTCCCTCCTCCCCCACGCACCTAGCACCTACTTAGGTTATTGTCACTTATCTTTGGCACCTTCCCAAACAAGATCCATGCTGCCAGACCTCACCCAGCACTGCTGCTATCCCCCAGTTTAGCTAGGCTCCGTGTGCCCTTGGACACCAGGACTCCAGGCACCCATGGTGTTGGTGTCTGAAACTGACTGGGCACTGTGCATGTTGTTCATTGAATCCGGCCAATTGCTCTGTGAACTAGGTGCAGTTATTTCCTTTTCACAGATGGGAAAATGAAGGCCTGGGGTGGTTGATAAGCCTGCTGTGTACCAGGCTCTGAGACTGTCTCACCTGGCAGGAACGTGACCTGCCCACCCTCCCCTTCCCTGCCCTTCTTCCCCTGGAACAGTGCACCCAGGGCACAGTGAGCAGCTCCGGTGTCAAACTCAGTGCTGGGTGCTGGGCTTCCTCCAACATGCTTCCCTCATGTCCTCAGCTCTTCTCTAGCTCCAGAAAGTCCACCTCTGCCAGCTGTGCATCGGAGGGGCCCTGATGGCTCTCCCCACCCAGTTCTTGCCACATCCCCCAAGGTACCTTCAAACGCTGGGCATGGCCTCCCCTGGGAGTTGGCGGCGGAGGGGCGGCCAGGCACGGGGTCACCGCCTCTCCATCAGTGGCTGCTCCTCCAGAATGAGCAGACGGCCAGGGCTCCAGAGGGGTAGAGGAGAAGCCCTTGCTATCAAGAGGCACCACAGTTGCTAAACCGCCACACACTTCCTCTGTGAGAACGAGGAAGGCGCGGGGCTTGCAGAAGGGCAGGTTCCTGTTTTCAGCAACCACCCAGAGCTGACTTCTCTCTGCAAGGACGGGGAAGAGAGAGGCATTATTAATTTTTTTTACAAAGCACTTGAGAATATAGGCAGCTTGATTCTAAATGGCCAGGGCTTTCAGAAACTTGGTCTCCCCCGCCCCCCACTCTCACCCTCTCTCTCTCTCTAATTAAAAGGCAGATGGGCTGAGATTTTGCTCATGTGCATCCCTGGAGCTCTCAGGGCCCAAAGAGGCTGTGGCTTAGCTAACTGTCACTTCTTTTTTTTTTGAGTTTCCCAATTTTTACAGCTTTCTTATGTCACTGTCAAATGGATCCCAGAATCAAGCTTCCTGTCCTGGCTCTGCCAAAAGGCAGTTGTCAATTGCTGGGGACTTGAAACAGTAGGCAGCCAGCCCTCGACATGGCTGAGCTGCCCACAGCCTCCCTGGCAAGACTTGCCCCCACCTCTGCTGGGCATCTACCAGAAGAAGCTGCAGGGAGCAAGAAGAGCAGATCTTCCAGAGCCAGATCATAGGAGGCCAGAGAGGGCAGCAAGTCCCCACCAGGAGGGGTCCTGAATCAAGGGGGAAAGCCAGAAAGAGGACCATGGCAGGGGCCCTGGGAGTTAGGTGCCCTCTTGGTCACTTGGGGCCATGCCAACCCCTGGGGAATGTGCTGTGCTTGTGTGGAGGCACAACTTCTAGACAGTCCACTCAAAAGATGTTAAGATGCAGAAAGAGAAAGGAGGAGAGAAAGCAGGCCAGTGTGGCCAAGTGTTGATATCGGATGAATCAGGTGAGGGGTAATGGGTAGCCTTGTTCTCCTTCATCATGGGTTTGAAACAGAATACATATTTAGTCTACATATATCTATTTATTATTTTATACGTGTGGGAATGGATGTGTGTGTGTGTGTGTGTATTACCCTATTCATAATGTATGAGGCTCAAGCAGGGAAGCTAGGCACAGGGACTGGGGTGTGTTGTGTTGGTGGGAGAGGTGGAGGCTTCTGGAAGGTCAGTCCTGGGATGGGCGCGTAAGCTGGGAGGCCAGAGCACTGTGCTCAGCTGGCCCTCTGCAAGCTCCTTGCAGCGTGTCTGGACAGGAGGACACCACAGCAGCTGGCCCACAGTCACATAGTCAGTCCCAGCCAGATCAGAACAGATGTAGGGCTGTGCCCCATGGCCCCACCCAGCCAGGACATCGTACCCTGAGACAGTCATTTAGAAACCTTGCTGACTGTAGTTCGTGAAGATAATGAATTAAAAACACTGGGGCTGTGTCTAAATTTAGAAGACACCCAGTAACAGAGAGATGCTCCCCCCGACGGCTCAGGGAAGTGCCTGCTCTGTGAAGAGCAAAGAAAATATTGCGGAAGACTGAGGGGGCAGACAAGGCAGGCAGAAATGTGCAGAAGTGGAGCCTCCCCATGGCATGGGGAGTAGGAGAGCTCTGGACCCAGAAGGCCTGAGCCGTGGGGACTCTTCAAAAGCCTCTTCCATGGTCCACGTGGGTAAGATAGAGTGTGTTCCCTCACTCTGTCCTCCAGTCAGTAAAATTTGCTGAGCAAAGCACCATCTCAGACCCTGGGGTTTAGCTTGGAAGAAAATCAGTCAAAGCCCTGTCCTCCTTGGCCTGCCCACCCTGGAGTCACCCCGTGGAGGGTAGTAGGGCGACCGTGGACTCTGGAGCCTGCTATAATGGGAACACAGTGGGCTGGTGGGACAGAGGGCCGGGGGGGTCCATGGCTGGGGCATGAGAATCTGCAGGTGTCATGAGCTGAGACTTGCAGGAGGAAAAGGAGGCAGCCCAGTCCTGGCCAGCAGGAGGGTACAGGCTGCGGGAACTGCTGATGCGACTGTGGGACCCTGGTGGTGGGGCCCCAAGGACATTCCAAGTCTGATGGAAGTCAGGCTAGTGACAATGGGCACTGCCCATAGATGAGACAGCACTCCAGACACCAGCCACTAAGGCACAGCCGGTCAGGGCCTGTGGAAGGGCAGAGGCACCACAGAGGACAACATTGTTAGTTTGTCATGTAGGCCTCTCCCACGGCTCCCGGCACCTGGCCCAGTACCCTAATAGCACACAGGACTTTCCTTCCTAACCCACCAAGGGGCCGTTGAGCACAAGCATGTGGCCACTTATTCAGGTATGCGTCTCAGGGTCCAAACATTCAGTCATTCAACCAACCTTTGTCAACACCGGCCACATGCTGGGGACTGTATATGGCCAGGCTGTGTCTGAGCTCAGGGAACTCAAGCCAAACCCTTTCTTCCCTGTTAGCCAGACCCAGCACAGGTCTGCATATTGTTGAATTACTGAATCTGGCAAACAGCGATGGCCTTTCTGACAGGACAGTCTGGGAGAAAGCCACAGAGATAGCATGAAGGGGCCCTGCCAGGGAGGAGACTGGAGCAGATATCACAGCTCCAGGGGGTTAAAGAAGGAGGACCTTGGTGGGGAGGGGGCCAGGAGAGGAGCCACAGCAAGTCCGGGAGCCCCTAGCACTGAGGCCTGGCGGGACCAGGTTGGATTCCATGCCAGCAGGAAGGTCATCATTCAAGGTCCTCAACGTACCCGTCAACACAAGAAGCCCGGACAGAAACTCGGAGGGTGATGTCATTCCCGGGACCTGAAGCAAAAGTCTGGGTCAGACGAGGCTTCGCTGCCCCAGCCAGGTGACGGACAAGCCATGGGGAGGTCGTGCTTCAGGGCTCGTGAAGACACCCAGGACCATCTGTGTAGGGAGCATGTGATTTCCAGAGCTGTGCAAATTAATTAGCTCTTTGGGCCCAGACGGATGGCCACTGGGAGATTACCAAGATGCCAGCCATGTGCAGGCTGAGGATCACTTGATTAAGTCTGAGGGTGAGTGTTAAGGTGGATGGTCCCCTGAGTAGGCAGTCCCCTTACACAAGCTGTGAGGAGCCAGTTGTGGTGTCCCAGCTGCAGCTGGAAGGCCTGCTGATCCCAGCAGAGAGCTGAAGCTCATTCTCCAGCTTGGGTCTCGGGATCCGGGAGTTCCAGTGCTCCTAAGGTGATGTGGGGTTATGTGACAGGTGACAGGTATGAAGGTTAAGCCCCATAGTAAGTCAGAGTTCACAGCTTGATCCAGTATGAGCAGGTTCCCAGATCTCTCCCCACTCCCCACCAGAGCTCACTTAGTCATACAGATCCCTAGGCCTCCCCAAGCAGAAGCGAGTACCCCCTTTCAGAACGCCCTGGGGAAATAGGTCACTTTGCACACATTGGTGTCAAGGTCAAGAGCGAGGTTCCAGATTCCTGGAGGCTACGTGACCTTGCATGGTTTCTGTAGCTCTCCCAGAGCCTAATAATGTTACTAATGCTACTTGATCACCAGGTTCCATGGGACCATATGTGTAAAGTGCCTGCGTGGCGTGAGGAGCTCATTCCCTGCAGTCAGAGCATGTGCTTAGGAAGGTCAAGGTGTGTCGAAAACACGTGGCGACTGAGTCTAGAGCAGAGAGCCTTGTCCAGAAGAGATGATCCAGACTGTCCCCCAATTGCACAGATGGATGAGGCTGTGCTGGGGAACAGGACTCCTCTGGGAATGCTGACTTTCACCCATCAGGAGACAGTGCAAACTCTCCCTCCTGGGGGTGGGCAGGTGCTGCTGCTCCACTGAGAGTCCCTGTGTCTGGGACCAGCTCCTAAGGTGGAGAGGGCCCACTGGAAGGAGCCGAGTTCCCCGTGGAGTGAACTTCAACGTGTTGTCAAGCTCTTCCTGTTTCTTTGGGAGGCGTCTGGAGCTAGTGGCATTCTCAGGAAAGAGACAGTGTGGGAGCCACGGGGCACTGACATGTTGACTCATTAGAGCGCTTGTCTCTCAAAGTTGCTCAAGCACAGCCGCCGCCTGCCCCTCCCGGAGACCCACTATCCTCAGCTCTGCGAGGGTTGGTAAGCAGGGCGGCCGGTCTCCCAGGGCGTGGACTGTCCCTTGAGCAGGATCTGGGATAAGCCACGTGGCTTTCTTTACTCACCTGCTCCAGATGCACTGACTCAGAGACCTTTCTTTCCCAGGACCAACCCCAGGTGCTCGCTTCTCTAAGTGGGTGTGTGTGCGGGAATTCCCGTGGGCTAGCCACGGGGACTAAGCCGTGGGGACAAAGGTGACATGTGCTCTGCCCTCCAGGAGCTCCACGTGAGTTGAATAGGGATCCGGAAGGAACCAGGACAGGGCAGCTTGGTGGTCAGGGACACCAAAGGAAACAGCTGGCGTCACTGAGAGGGCATGAGGGTACCAAGAGGTGGTACTCAGGGGCCTTGACATGAGAGGGGCCCACGGAGGCTAGACATTTGAAGCACTGACCAAATGTCCTCCCTGTGCCTTCTTGGTTCCTTTTCATGGTGGAATGGCTTGAGCACATCTCATCTGGAAGTGGAAGTGACAGTAGTGTCTGCCCCTTACCTATTTGTCCTGGCTCCTCGTGCTCTCTGCCCCTTCAGGTCCACTGGAACCAGCTGACGGATGAGCTCCGTCTCTGTCCCCTGCTGCTCCAGCCTTCCATGCCCCACTGTCCTCAGAATCTGCATGAACGCCTCGCAGGTGCCCGTCTCTCCTCTGCCTCCCCGTGTGCCGACCCCCATGGCTCCCCCACTCAGGATCAGCCAGAACCCCGGGCTGCACCTGGCTCCTCCCCCCGCCAAGGTGCTCGTGCCCTATCCCTGCGTGGGAGTCTGCGGAAGCACTCTTGCCCCCTTTGCCCACTGCCCAGGTGGGGTCAAGCCATGCCACCACTCTCATCTGTCCTCTGCCAAAGGTGGGGTCTTCAGCTGCCCGATGGCCTGAGTCCCTGAGCTGGCTCATGCTACGTGGGAGGAGGAAAGGTGACAAGGGGTGCCATCTGCCTGCGCCCAGCTGTTGCCAGGATGACCTATCCCTGTCCAGGGGCGTGAGGCTTCTGACCATGTCTGTACTGCCCACAGAGCAGCAGCTGGGGGCCTCGGGTGGCATCCCAGCTCTCTCCCTTCCTCTCGGTACCTGCTGTGTGGCATGGCCAACTCCTAACTTCCAGTTGGGGCTGGGGAGCAAGACGTTTTGTGTGAACATCCCAGTGCTCCTCTCTAGTCATCGTTACACGTGGCGATTCCGCTACCCTATGCCTCACAAACGTGAACGCGCATTTTGAGATTTCTTAAATTATCTGTAAATACTCTAGAATTTCCCTGCCGTGCTCTGGTGGATTGTCTTGTTCACTTGACGGGCCACCACGACTAACAGGGACATTCAGGAGAAACGGACATCATTTCTAAACAGTGACGAATCTTGGCCATGACTTCATTCTATGGTCTTTTTTCTGCGAAGGGCACAGAAATCCTTGTGAACTGTGTTTCAGAACAAAGCCTAGGGTCAGCCTCTGCCAGGGAGAAAGGAGAGCCAGTGTGCCCCGGTTTCGGGTGCCATCGCCCAGGGGGGCAGATCTTGGGGTGTCTTGGAGCACCGCCCCTTTTCCAGTCTGCTGGCCTGACTCTGGAGGGCAGGGAGCCGATCTCTTCTGTCAACGTGGTGCCCAGCACTGGGACCTTGCAAGGCCACAGCAGCCAGCTAACACCAGGGAAGGAAGGGGAAGGAGGCAGGGGGAGTGGGAGGGAGAGACCACAGGAGAGAGTTAAAAATAAAAGAGAAGAGCCTCCCTTCCCCCCAGATCGCAAACTTCCTCAAGGCCTTAATCAGCCTCTGGTTCCCTGGGGCATGGGCACGGAGGAATTGCTCAGAGCTCCTGGAATTATCTATCCCGTAGATTAGCTCACAGCAGCAGGGCCGGCCTGTCCCAGGGACAAGGGAACAGAGGCTGGGCTCCAGGCAGGGAGGCCTCTAACATCCCGGGAGTCCGCCTCCTAAGTGCTCTGCCCTGAGTTTTCATCTCCTAAACATGGATTCCAATAAAACTGTCCAGCCAGGTCTCAGTGTGCTTGAGCAGCACGACGCAGCCAAGAGCCCCAGCAGGATGCTCGTGGTGCATTCCACCCCCAGCGCCTCGTGCTCCCAGGAGATACACTTCTCTCAAATGACACGATGTTGCTGTTATCTAAAGAAGAGCAAGCTCAACGCCGCCCTGATGTAATTTAGATCAGTGTCATCCAGGAAAAACCGGCTGGATGGGTGTGAAATTAGTGTCAGCGTCCCCCTCAGTGCCCACTGATCCACAGCTAATTGCACCCAGCAGTGGGCAGCGTGGAGGACAGCCAGGACAGACAGGCTCGGGGCTCAGAGTACTCTCTGCCAAAACTGAACTTCAACCTGAGGCATCTTTTCTTAGACTACAGAATATTTCACTGTTTTTTTTTTTAATTTTAGTTTAAGTGGCCATAAAATTATAAATAACCGACATCTGTAGAGTGCTTTATGGGTTATGAAGTATTTTTAAATCTGTTATTTCCTTTAATTATCATAAGAACTCTTTGAAATACTGCTTGTGATTTTAATGACTGCTGCTATGTGTCAGAGACGTGGGCGCATGGAAACACGTTCGCGTTCTCCGTGAATTCATCTCAGCAGATGGATAAGGTAAATATTCTATTTGCTTTACACTCAAGGAAAATGGAGCACAGGACTTTGAGAACTTCCTAAGAACATGCAGCTGGTAGGAAGGACGCTGCCCTTGAACCTGTGCTGATGGGCCCGTGGCACCTGCTCTTGAGGCCACACCTGAGACTTGAGCACGTGTTCATTTGACAGATGAGGAGACTGAGGTCCAAGCTGTCAGAGCAGGGGTCAACAACATTTCTCTCCTCCAAGAGCCAACATTCCGCCAATTCTTTCTGCATCTCTTCATCATCATCATCATCATGATTTATAGCTGTTTCCTTCTGGCAGGTTTGGAGGGGATGGCACTGTGGAGTAGATCCAGGAGCAAAACTAACAGGGACTCAGTCCACCTGTTTATTCTTAGAGATGCCAGACCCTTAGCAAGAGACCCCAGCAGGGTCCTGTGGGGAGAGTTGGATGAGGTTCTGTGTGAATGTCCAGCCCGGTGGTTGCCACAGCTGTCCTCGTTCTGGGCTCAGACCTTGAGATGAAGTAGTGGCACCTCAGAGGACACACAGGTTGTAGGGCAGGGGCGAGGCTCAGGGTGAAGTCCCATTATCAGGAAGACCAGAGACAGGGTTTTCATCCTGCTGGTCAGCTGGACAGCTGGTCCTCAGGAACCCAAATGCAGTCTCCCTGCTGGTCAGGAAGCTCGGTCAGTGCCCGGATGTCCTCTTTTGGTGCAGGCCTTTGGCTGTCACCCACCTCACCGCAGTGGCCAGTGTGAACTTCCTGAGTCCTGAACATGGCTGCAGCGCCCCAATCCACCTCCTCAGTGGCTCCGTTGCCCCCTCCTTGTGACATGGCACAGGGAAGGCCCTTCTGCCTCCTTGTCCAGGCTCAGCCAAGCTACCTCCTCCTCCATTGGCCCTTCTGCATCAGGTGGCTCCCACCTGTCTGCATGGCCCCTGCTCAGTCTTTGTGGAGTGACTCCCAGTCCCCTGGCCAAGTCATGACTCCCCGTGGGACTGTCCTGAGAGGACCTGGGCTGCTTCGATGTCCACTTCCTTCTTTGGTCCCTACCAGCATCTCATGACTTCCTGCACACAGGGTACTTTCTAGGGCAGCCATGGGAAGTCCTTTCTGTTGGTCAGGAGCTGGCCACTGTCATCTACTGAAGGAAGAAAGGAGAGGAGGGAAGGGACAGGGACAGGGGCCAGAGGGACCTGGTCATCAGGCCTTGGCCTCCTTACTCCTGGCGTCTCTACTGGGTCCATTCTCCCCTGACTCCTTGGTTTCTTGGTAGTTCTTCATCATCGAGGCTATGGCTGGAGCCAGAGCCTGCAGGGAAACAAGCAGCCACTCTGTCCTGCAGGGCTGGGGTGCTGAGGACCGCAGAGCCCCCCACGGCTCTCCCCTCAGGTTTCCACCTGGAGAGTGCGTCCAGGAACGCAGCTCTCCCAGAGCCACCACCAGGAGCCGACATCTGTAGCACTGCACATGAGAGATGAAGAAGAGCTCGGCCCTGAAACTGGCCAAGTTCTTGATTTGCCCAAGGCGACCAGGCCACTAGGTGGAGGAGTCGGGATTTGAAGTAGCATCTTTTCCTGATTACAAGCACTTGCCTTAATGCTTTTCTACACTGGAAGCTATTTTTCAAAGTTTTCTTTTTTCCTTTAGTGAACACTGAGGGTCGGATCAGCAGGTACCAGTTGTCCAAGTCTGTGGTGCGTGGCGTGGCACTTCAGCACGTGTACACAGCGTGTCCTGACCCCTTCCAGCAGCCAGCAGTCCCTCTCCTCCTTGTGGCTTTACACTTGGGGACTGCTCGTCACAGGTTTAAAGAAGACGATGACGTAGAGCCAGTCAAAACAGCTGGCCTGCAGCCGGCTTATCATGAAGCCTTTAGGACCAAGTCACAGAGGCAGCAGAAGCAGGCGAGTGTGCCCTCGGCAGCCAGGGAGCATGCGCAGGCCTCCCCCACATGGCTCCTGGGGGCCTTGCGACAGTTTGGTGAGGCGGACACTTACAGGGGAGGAAACTGAGGCTTGAAGGGGGCGTCATGTGCTGACCAGGTCCCCAGAACGCATGTGTTGACCCCAAACACCAGAACCTCTGACTGCCCCTGTTAGAGCAAGGGCCTTTAAGAGGCCATCAAGCTAAAGGGGGCCATTCGAGCAGGGCTCCTGCAATCTAATTGTCATCCCTATAAGGAGAAAGAGGAGGACATCCCAGAGCCCCAGGGACCGCACACAGAAGGCGGGTGTAGGAGGAGGCAGCAGAGGGCAGTCGTCTCAAGCCAGGGACAATGCCTCAGAGGACACCATCCTGGCTGGACCTGCTCTCAGACTTCCAGGCTCCAGGGTGGACAAAGGATTCAGTGCCGTGGCTTCCTAGAAAGCGAACCCAGAGCTCCGCTCCTCAGTTCAGAGCCCAAGAATGAAAGGGAGCAGAGCCACAGTTGCCGCCCGCTCCAGCCAGGACGCGTCCTCGGCTCTCGTCCCGGGAGCAGCCGGCCGGCCGTCTCCAGCAGTAAGTGACCTGCACAGGCTGAGACGACGAGATGACTTCTAAAGGGAGACATATGCCCCTGCGCACACCATCAGTGCTCCCGGGCGCCCAGCGGGAAGCTCAGCGTCCTGTGTCTTCAGCTCCCTTGGAAATGAAAGGACAGCCATCGCCTTGGCTATCACTCAGAGTGTCACTTTCAAAGTATGACACTTGTGCCTGGAAAATCAGTAACGTTCAAGTGCCAAGCATTTAAATGGCTTCTGACAGCCAGAAGGTGACAGAGGCAATTAGGCACCATGTCTGTGGCAGATGGAAGAAGACGTGTTATCAAGTCTGCAAGACCCAAGGGGAAGCATGACAGGCGACGCTCCCTTCTAAAGGGGCAGAGCCAGGCCCAGGTCTTCTCCAGTCCCAAGCAGAGAGAGTGAGGAGAGGGAGCCCTTAGAGGCCCCCTGGGTGCCTGGACGCAGCCTCCCACCTTCCCTCCACAGGCACAGGGCCATTGTGCAGCTGAGCCACACGGACAGCCAGGCTGGCCCGAGAACCCTAGGCAAGGGAGGTGGGTTTCCTGAGTAGTGCAGAGGCCGTGGACACAGACGACATACCCAGCCCCTGATTCCTGGGTGATTCGGGGCTGTCACTTACCCTCTCTGGGCCTCTGTCAGTCTTTAATAAAAGGAACAGACATGCTCATTGGTGTAGAGGTTTGGTGAGCACAAACTGAGAAATGGGTAAAGGTGCTGGACCCACCTGGTTCAACTACCCGTTGGTGCCATCCTTCTCTTTCATCTAGTGGAGACACCAGGGGTGATTTCAGTTTGCAATAAAAACATAGTGCATTGTAAAAAGTGGTTTTAAAAATACAAAGTCCTGGGGCTGGGGTTGTGGCTCAGTGGTAGAGCCCTTGCCTAGCATGTGTGAGGCACTGGGTTTGATTCTCAGCACCACATGTAAATAAATGAATAAAATAAAGATTCATCAACATCTAAAATTTTTTTTTTAAATACAAAGTCCAGAAGTGCTACATAGTATTCTATGGATACCTATTTTTAAAACTTCTTAGATAGAACACCAAAATAGCAAGCAACAAAAGGAAAAACAAGATACCCTGTACTTCATCAAAATAAAATCTTTCATGTTGCGAAAGATGCTATCAAGAAAGTGAAAAGTCGGCCCACAGAATGGGAGAAGATATTTGCACTCATGTATCTGGTAAAGGACTTGTATCCAGCAAATGTAAAGAGCAATTACAACTCAATAACAAAAGATGGCTGGTTAAAAGCAGGCAAAGGATCTGAAGAGATATTTCTCCAAGGAAGATGTACAAGTGGCCCTTAAAACACATGAGAAGATCCTCAACATCATTAGTCATTAGGAAAATGAAAATCAAAACCACAATGAGATACCACTTCACACCCACCAGATGGCTATAATAAAAAACAACAACAACGGAAACAAAACAGAGCAAAATGAAACGAAAAATAGACAATGACAAATATTTGGTAAGAATGTGGAGAAACAGGAATTTCACAAATTGGGAACACCAAATGATGCAGCCACACTGGAAAACGGTTTCTCACACTGCTAAAAATAGAGCTGTCACATGACCTAGCCATTCCACTCTTCCTCCTGGGCCATCTCACTCCCACCCCAGGAAACCACTGGTCGACTTTCAGTCTCTGCAGATTCGCCTCCTCTGGGCGTTTTGTGTGAATGGAATCATGCAGCCTCTTGCGTCGAGCTGTTTTGCTTCTTCAATGTCCCAACACGTACCCGCGCTTCCTTCCTTTTTACTGCTGAATATTATTCCGTTGTGCAATGCGCCATGTTTTTTATGTATTTATCCTCTGATGAACATTTGGGTTGTCTCCACTTATTATCAGTCATGAACAATGTTTCTGTGAACACTTGTGTTAGCCTGCTGACTGACACAGCTGGTAAATGAGTAGCCCAGGACCCCATCCAGAGTGGACTGTTAGGTGAAAAAGACAAGTTCAAAATAACACCATGGTACTAACTTCCTCCACCCACGTGTGCACACATAAACATTTACACACACATGCGCACATTTGTATGGAAGAGACAAATGACGAGACCAGCGTTAGTGATTGATTTTGATGGGGGTGGGGAGGAAGGTATGATTTTAAAATCTTTGTTTTGCTTCCCTGTCTTTTTCTATGGTGAAGGTTTATACTGTTATTTCTGCTTTAAAAATTGCAAAAGTCGATCTGTTTTGCCATTAAGTACACTAAGGTAACAGCATTGGGTATACACATGGTCAGCCTTGTCCTGGGGTGCAGGGGGATTGCCGTTTTGCCCAGGCGAGGCTTCCTGCTGGACCTGTCCTGTCCCTCAGCCCCCTCCTCCTCCCTGGGGACCTTCAGTCCACTGCTTGTTTCACACACAGCCCGACTCCTCCTGTTGCTGCGAGACGGGCTGCTCTCCGCGAGGTGAGAGTCGCCTGCACTGTCGTGTGGGATTCACCTTTAAATGTGATAGAAATGTTTTTCTCATCATAAATTTAGTATCCATCATTGGAGAAAAGGTAAACAATTTTGAAAAATATTTTAAAAATCAATAAACTCCATCATCTGCTCACTTAGAATGGGTAGAGGACCCTGGGAACTGGTGACGTTGGACTGTCCTTAGAGGCCCTGTGGAGTGACGGGTGGGGCAGGAGGTGGAGGGGAGCAGGACTCCACCAACCTCGCTCGGAGCCACCTCCACCGCGGCAGCACGGCATTGTGGGAAAGCCTCCTGGAGGCAGAAAGCCTGGGTCTTGACCTCTCCACTTGGCCCTAGTGGATCGTTAAGGTGCTCCGTCCGACATCTTCCCGGAGGCCACCGCATTCTTCTTGAGATCAGTGTGGCACGCTCGGGAGAATGGTTGGATCAGTGGTGTGTGTGTGTATTCTAGGTGCATCCGCCCTCCCTGCTTCCCAGGGTGGTCACGGTGTTCAACTGAGGCCACGAAGGTGGGGGCCTGATAGATGTAGCACAGGGGTCACTCTGGAGCTCGGGGACGTGGGTGGGGGCTGTTTTGTCTCTGCGCGGCCGCGCCAGGCTGCAGACCTTACTCCTGCCTCTGAGCCCATGGGAGACTGCCCTCACGCCACGCTCCTGCTGTGGGGAGGCCACCCGCCCGTCCTCTTCTCACTGTCCAGGCCACTCTTGTGTGTGGGCCTCCATCCACTGTCACTCCCTGCAGTGGAAACCAGAGTCAGCAAGGTGCCGAGGTCCTGCTGTTCCCAGTGGTAGATGCCATGGGGTGACAAAAGCCCCAAAGTCTGCCTCTGCTGCTTCTTAGTCCCAAGACCTTGGGCAAATGGCCTGCCCACTCTGGGTCTCTCTGTCCATCAGCAGAATGGGGGGAACTGCAGGACTGTCAGCATCATGGAGGAAACGCTCACAAATGCGCTGGCTCTTTTTTTTTTTTTTTGGTACCGGGAATTGCGCTCAGGGGCACTTGACCACTGAGCCACATTCCAGCTCTATTTTGTATTTTATTAGAGACAGGGTCTCACTGAGTTGCTCAGCGCCTCCCTAAATTGCTGAGGCTGGCTTTGAACTTGCGATCCTCCTGCCTCAGCCTCCCAAGCCCCTGGGATTATAGGCATGCACCACCACACCCGGCATTGTGCTGGCTCTTGAAAGGTGCCTTTGGATGTTTCATTCCTTCTAGTTTCCCTTGAAGCATGTGTGTGTGTGTGTGTGTGTGTGTGTGTGTGTGTGTGTGTATGCGCATGCATATGTACACTCTATAAGAGAAGGAGGAACACCTCCCTCAAATCCTGCCATCAAAAGACTTCTGATGCCAGCCTGATGCTTTAATGCCTTTTTAGACACCAAGAGGGAGACCTTGGCCTGGGGGTCAAAGGTCGCTGAGCCAGGCTGACCCTCCTTTGCTCTTCTCACCCAAATCCTACTAGGGACCCCACAGGTAAGGCCGAGAACTGAGTCCTGAGAAGAAACAGGAAAAGTGCTCTGAGGCCCAGTTTCAAGACCAGGGTCCTGTTCATTCTCACCCTCTGCTGAAGTTGGGCCAGAACCGAGTGCTGCGGGGAGACTTATGCTTTAGGGAAGGCTGGGGACCGGCAGGATGGCGACAGCTGAACGGAGCCCCGTCTGCTGTTCCCAGGGCCCTGGTCTGTCCACTTGGCATTGGCGTCACATCCTCACAGAGACGGAAAGGGACTCAGGCCTCGGCTGAGACTGCTGGGCGCGGTGGTTACGGCACAGACTCTGGAGCCCGCGGCCGGGTTCCAATCCCATGGTGTCCTGCCCAACTGAGACTTGGGTGTGAGGCTCAGTCTCTGCCCATGGTCTTGTGGCCTCTGAGGTTGACATTGAGCGGGTCCCTGCCTCATGGGGCTGCCCTGAGACGGGCAGCGTGAGTGCCGTGTGCATCCCCTCACCTTGGTGGCCTGTGCGGCACTGCTGTGGGGGTGCTGAGGAGCTGGCATGAGGAGTGCCCCACATGGAGGTGGCTGAGGATGCACTGAGCACCCCTTCTCATCCCGTGTCCCTTCCCTGAGGGCGTCCCCACCTCACAGTGCAGCGTCCGTGAGCAAAGGGGGCTAAGGAGCCTAGGACACCAGGAAGGGGCAGGGCAGGCGCCTTCCTGACAGAGCTGCCCCTCCGTCAGGGCAGGGTCCTCGGGGGACAGCAACTTTGTCACAGGGCCTCCCTGTCCCTGCTGCTTTGCTTGCTGACCATCTCTTCACGGAAGGCCTATGAGTGGTGCCTCCTGGGAGACGCCCAGCATCCCTTTCAGGAAGGGCTGGTGTGTGTGTGTGTCTGTGTGTGTTTGTGTGTGTGTGAGAGAGAGAGAGAGAGAGAGAGAGGAGAGAGAGAGAGAGAGAGAGAGAGAATGTCTCTGGGACTGTGTGGGTCTCGTTGTGTGTCTGTACTTTTGTGTGTGTGTCTGACTTGTATGTGTGTCTCTCTGCATCTGTGTCTGTGTAAGGGTCCATGTGTCAGTGTGTCTCTGTGACCACATGGGTGTGGGTGTGTGTGTGTTCTCAACAGGGGCAGGTCTTGGTCTGAGGTGCTAACTGAGGTCAAGGCAATGCTCAGAAGCTACAGGAAGAAAGAGTTGTGGTCAGCAATTGTGGTTTTGGTCCATGCTATTTTTGAAATTAAAAAAAAAAATGTGAGAGGAAACTCATTGACACTTAATAGCTGTGTCAGATTTAGATAGAGACCAAGCCCAGGCTGCCCAGGCTGCAGACCTGCAGCACGATGGGGCACAGGGAGAGGCCTGGTGCCTGAAGGGTCCCAGGAGGTCCCACTGGGCTGATGCAGGTCCTAGCCACCACAGCCCTGTGAAGTGTGGTCCCTTGTTCCCACTAACGAGGGGCACATGCTGGTCCTGGGATGGATGCTCCCCTGCGTCACTTCATAGAGTGGCAGAGCTGGGTTCACACCTGGACCCTCTGTCCCATGCCAGGGCTCTGTGCACCCCCACCCCTGCCTCCTCCAAGTTCTGCGTCTCCGATCAAAAGCTTTAACTCCAGGGCTGGGTTGGCCACTGGATGGTAACCATCCATTTCCCATAGAGAAGGAGATTTCCTTCAGAAAAACTGATTAAACAGAATACTTGGAGAGGAAAGTTCTCTAAGCCTCTCATGTTATCAGCGTCGCCCACGCCTTTGACCACTTCCTTACCGTGTCAGGAGCGTGGCTTTACATAGAGTAAAAACATGGTCCTGGGATCCACCCATCTGCAGGGCCTGTCTCCGGGGCTGCTGGGCCAGCTGCAATTTGCTATTTTGAACGTGGAGCTTTGGCCAAGTATCTTAAGTGTGTGTGTGTGTGTGTGTGTGTGTGTGTGTGTGTGTTCTGTTAAGAAAAAGCAGCTTTTTGAGCTGTTCTCGGGAAAGCTGGCCACTCCTTGTTGGAAAAAGAAACCGAGGGCCCGGAACCCAGTGCTCCCTCTAAATCACCCTGACCCTGGTTCTCTGCCACCACCACAGCTCAGGCCTGGGCTGGCTGCGTGTGTGAGCCTGGAGTTAGGACTCTCCCTGCTGAAAGCCAGCGCGAGCCACTGGCTGGGGATCACAGGGCTCTGGAAAGCTGCTTGTCCCTTGGAGTGGGCCAGCCAGACCCAGGAGGGCCTCAGGGTATCATCTAAATGCGTTAAGGACATAAAACCACAGATTCCTCCTGTCACTGCCTCGAGTCAGGAGCCAAGCTGCCAGGCCTGGTCTGCACAGCTGAGCCTGCTGGAAGGGCTCCTTCGGCACAAGGCCACGCAGCTGCCGTGTTGAGGCCTCCAGCTCCACGCCCTGCACACTCCCCAGTCCCTCCACTGAGCTCCAGCCTGCCTGGCCTTGCCTCTGACTTGGCTGCAAGTCCCTCCTGGGACCTGACTAATAAACAGAGATAAGAACAGTAACAGTGCCACCAGGTCATTGAGAACCCCAGGTATATAGGAAAGGTCCACCTCACAGTGGCCAAGTGCTGGCCACTGGGTGCAAATCCCGATTCTGCCTCTCACTACCTCTGAGGCCTTGGACAAGTCATTCACCTCTGCCTCAACTCCTCATCTGGAAAATGGGCTGATCTTGAACACGTTAATACCTGAGGTGCTAAGAGCAGTGCTTGGCATACAGAAAGAATTCCATCCAGGTGAGCCCTGCGATTATTGCACCCCAGGGCAGCCATGGGGGCTGACAGCACTGTTGAGTTGCCAAGGAGAAGGACAGGTGTTTATGTTACATGACTCTGAAACCATCTGCATCCAGGTGGAGCAGGTGTGGGGCACAGAGCTTCTCTTCTCTTCTCTTCTCTTCTCTTCTCTTCTCTTCTCTTCTCTTCATCTGATGGCATCTAGCTCCTTGGACTGGCCTCCCCTTCCCCCTTGGCTGTCAGCTGTCAGGCCTGGAGCTTGGCCCATTCTTTGTCCACGACCTTCCATCCTGACTCACGCTTGGTGGCTGCTGGCACCTTCCAGAGGACAATCTCCCTCAATCCAGGACATTGTCCATGCCCCTTGGTCTCTGGTGGGGCCTCAGGATAGTGGCCTGGCCAGATTAGGGCATCTGCCTGTTGTCTCTAGGTGAGGAGGACCTTGGGTGTGCCTTGCTCTGCATTTCTCCAGCCTCCTCTGGGGGCCAGGTCGGGCAGCACTGCTCTGGTCTCCCCGTGCTCTGTGAAAGGAGGCTGTGCTCTGGGCTCTGGTGTTCATGTCCCTGATGCATATAGCTCAGAACTGAGACACAAATGGAGCCGGCCAGGCCAGAGCTCTCTTACGCTGGAGTGAGGAGACCCAGCTCAGCTCCAGCACAGAAAAACACATGTGGCGTAACACTGATCTGTCATCAGCCACACTGCCAAGACTGGTGGCCTCGTCCCACCCCCTTGCTTCTCAGATGAGGAAACCGAGGCAACTGTGGGCCTCCCTGAGCAGGGTCCCGGGAATCCTGCGTGGAGGAGATCACAGAGCCCCAAGTCTCTGGGCTGAGCAGGGGTAGGGATAGTGGAGACCCTCCGCCCTGAGTCTGCTTTCTCTTCCAGGGAGGCTCCGCACTGTCCCCTGCAGCTGTCATCAGCCCAGACAGGGCTCAGCAGCAGGCAGTGGCATTGGCCAGAGAGGTCAGCTGCCCCACCTCGTCCAGCCGAGAAGTAGTGTCCTGCCTCCGCCAGAAGCCCGCCAATGTCCTCAATGATGCCCAGACCAAGGTGGGCACATGTGTGCAGACTGGGGAGGGACAGTCTCTGGTCGCTTACAATGGAAAAACAAGGCCTGGGGAGAGATGGGATCCACCAAAGCCACACAGTGAGGTGGTGGCCAGCTGGAGCTCGATTGCCACCCCTGACCCCAGGCCCCTGCAGGGTCTCAGGCCACAATGGGCCAAGCATACAGAAAGCACTGCAGGTCTCTCTGCCACTTGGATTTTCTGTCTACAAAGTGGGACTAGTGAGGCAGACCCTATGGAGTGGGACAATAAAATGAAGTAGTGGGTGGAAGGGTCATGCCCCCCATGCCAGGATGGTGGTGGGCACTCAGTCAGGTCACACTGCACGTGTTGAGCATTGTGGACATGGTTTCACAATGGCCAGTGGATTGGGCCACCTTGCACAGCACAGCTGTGTGTCCCTTCTAGCCAGCAAGGACCTTGCTCACAGCCACGTCTCAGTAAAGGAGACATTAGCAGGACTCACTGTGGTCATTTCAGCTGACGGCTTGACCCCCCCCCCAGAAGTGAGTCTGGGCTCCAGCCCCCTGTGGGCCTCCTTAGGCCCCTGTGCAGGCTAATCCGGTCGCGGCTGAAGCTGGCTGCCTCTGCCTGCTCGAAGCGGCACCTTGTGCGTCCTCACACCTTCTTGGGGATCTGTTACCTTGGCAGGGAAGCCCTGTGACATTCTCCTAGGGGCCCTCATGACTGAGAGCGACATTTGCTGTCCAGCCCCGGGCACTGTCACCTGGTGTCCTACCTGCCTGTGGTTCTGTCATTTCACCCTGGCTTGCCAGTGGAGCCCTGGTGAAGAGCCAGCACGGACGCTCACTTGGCATAGGCACAGTGTTGGGACCATTAGGCAAAGCGGTGCAGCTGATTACTCTTAAAAGAAGATAAGATTCAGACAAATAGTGGTATTCCTTTGCCCTTTGCAGCTCCTGGCTGTGAGTGGCCCTTTCCACTACTGGGGTCCTGTGGTCGATGGCCAGTACCTCCGCGAAGCTCCAGCCAGAGCGCTGCAGAGGCCTCCGGGGGTGAAGGTGGATCTGCTGATCGGGAGCTCTCAGGACGACGGGCTTATCGACAGAGCCAAGGCCGTGAAGGTAGGCAGCCAGGAGGCCTCGAGACTGCAGCTGGCACGCCCCAGGCTCGCACTGCGGACCTGACTGCGATGGGGTCTGCCTCCTTGCTTGAGGGCAATTGATTGCTGGAAACTCCCATGAAGCAAGGCTGCGTGCGTTTGGAGGTGGTGATGGGGTGGGGGGAGTTGGGTTCAAAAATAAGTCACTGGCAGGGCTGGGAGCCTGGCAGACACACCCACGACCACGCGCTGGGGGGATGCATGAACACCCTGAGCGGGAGCAGGCCAGGTGCTGGGCAGCAGGGTTCCATGCTGCAACACCGGGTGCCGCTCAGGGAGAGCCCTGCCTGCCAGCCCCACTGAGAACTGGGGAAGGAGAGGCGGGGATGTGGGCTCAGTGACAGCCCTTCCCGTCCTGGAAGCACCCGGACACCAGCTTCCGGGGGATTTTCCTCCCTAGAAAAGGACCTGCCACACCTTGGCACAAAACGTGACTCACGGGGCACGCCGGACGCATGGCGAGTGGGGGTGAGCGGCCAAGCCTGTTATCTGCCGGGCACAGGTCTTGCTGTGACAGGCAGGAAGTCGCCGTCACTCACTAGGAAGGTGCTAGGCCTAGAAGAGGCCCAGCACCCTACTCTGGCCCTGCTGCTTTCTGCTCTTGACCAAAACCCTTAGGTGGTCAGGCTGGGAAGGGGCCCAGCCCCTGGAGACAGGGAGAGCCCGCTGTGGACCTGGGCGGGAGGCGGCCTCCCAGCACACAGTCTGGCTTCCCACGGTGGTGCTTCAAAACATCATTTAAGGTGGCCACACAGGACCCTGCATTCCTTAGAATTATTCTGCTTTCTTGGGATCATATATCTCACTTTGGGGAATTTATCTCACAGCCAGAAAAACCCTTGTTTTTACATATGTGTGCAAGGGTGTTCAACCCAGCATTAATTATTGTGGAGGAAAAAAAACGGAAGCAACTCAAATGTCCAT
This sequence comes from Marmota marmota marmota, assembly GCF_001458135.2. NCBI lineage: Eukaryota > Metazoa > Chordata > Mammalia > Rodentia > Sciuridae > Marmota > Marmota marmota. The sequence continues at coordinate 29,489,888 of NW_025999949.1, forward strand.
TAAGTGGGAAATTCTGGAGGAAATTGAGATGCACACAAAGTATTAACTACTATGCAGCCATTGAAATGAATGAGCTAGGTCTCTCAGCCTGCTTGAGAGTGCCCGTCATCTGTTGCTAAGTGGGAAACTAAGAGGAATGTGGCATTAAGATAGCTCTCCTATTTTTAAAAAGCAATCTTTGTGTATCTGCATATATGTAAATGTCCATATTTTAATGTATTTCTGTGTGGAAGGGTAATGGTTGGACAGATATACAAGAATCCATTAGTGCCAGCTCCCTGGGGAGCGGTGGAGAGGGGACAGGGAGCCTCACGAATTAACCCACTGCTGCTGTATGTGCCTGTGCGACGTGTTACACACAACCTAACCTTTCCCTGTAGCGCTCCGTCTCCTGTGGGAGAGGCTGTGTGTTCTTCCTCCCACAGTCTGCGTCTCTGGACCACGTGCTAAAGCTTGTTCCGGCCAGCCCCAATTTCCAAATGAGGGAAAGAACTACTTCACAGTCCAGGAGCCTTGAGAGATCTAGGCAGGGCACAGGTGGGTGGAAGGGTGCCCCAGTGGCAGTGGACGTGCTGACCACCAGGGAGGGGCACCTCTTGTCTGGAGGTCCCGGGCTGCGGAGGGCCACGGTGTGGCCAGGTTACCTTTCTCCAGCATGCCATCAACTGTAAGAGGGTCGACTGGGCACGTGGCTGCCTTGGGCTCCTCAGGTCCAGGCACTGTCCCAGTAGTGTCTTTGGGACGTTCCCCTCTCTGTCCTGAATTCCATACCCACACTGGGGAGTAGCCGGACTCCAGGGCATGGGGTCCCGTTCAGCGTGGTGTTTCCGTTCCTCTGTGAGTTCCCCAGGGGCCTCAAGGCAGAGCTCTCTCCTTCCACTTGCAAAGGAAGACAGTGCCCAACAGGAGGCCCACTGCCCACGCCAGGCCTGGCTGGAGGGCATGCACTCGTGGCGGGCCACCGAGTACAGAGACCTGTCTGCGGCATGACGGCCCCGTCCACAGCTGCTGCCCAGAATGCCACTCTCAGCTGCCCACTCCCGCCTCCCGCTCCTCTCCCACCTGAGCACCATCGTCCTCCTCGAGCGCGGTCGGCACAGCCATGAGTGGTCCTGTGGTCCTGCGCCCTGCCCAGAGCACACCTGGCACTGACTGGTGTGCGGGGTGTGGAGGAGGAGAATAGCAGGGTCGCCACCTTCCCTGCCGTTCCTCGGACACCTCCCCAGTGCATCTCCAGCAGTCTGTCCCTGAGCCTGGCTTGCCCTGGAACCCCAGGCATGTTGAGCCAGCAGTCTGGTTGGTTCTTCACTTAGATGTCCCATAGCCACTCACCCTAAATCCTAAACGGATGGCTCTGTCCCCAACCCCCAACCAGTATACTCTCTCCTATTCTTTGCCATCTCAGTACACAGCAGCAACCTGCCACAGCACGTCCAGGTGGCTCTGTCTTCAAGACATACCCAGCCCCGCCGTCCCCTGCCTCTCTGCCATCACTCTATCCAACACCATCTCTCTCCAGGATTGGGGCAGAACCCCCCTGTGTTCCCGCCCTGCCTCTGTCTGCCCTTCCAGGCCATGAGCGGCCCCCCGCAGGACTCAGACAGGTGACGGCTCTTCCGCTCACAGTCCTCTCACAGCCTCATCTCACTGCGGAGTCAGAGCCCCACCCCTAGGGTGACTTCCAGAGTCCTTTCTGATGTGGCCCTAGTAGCTCTCTGGCCTCCCTTCCTGCACCTCCCATCCTGGCTCTGCTCCCTGCTTTAGCCGTAGCAGTCAGCCTCTTTGCTGAGTGTGCTGAGAACACTCCCATCTTGGGGCTTGGTGTTTGCCACCCCCTCTTCTGGAATGTCCCCAGGCAACAAAATACAGATTTTCCTATAGGGTCTGCTTACCAGCCCTGATTGCACTAAATCATCGTATCCTCCTGAGAAGGGCTCGGCACACCTGACTAGCACCAACACGAGTCTGCTGAGCTAGGTAGCAGTCATGGGTCACCTACTGGGTACCAGATGCTGGGCCAGGTGTTTGGACATAAATATCTATTGAATTCCTGCTCCAAGGAGGTCACAGTCAGGTTAGGAAATAGACCAAGAAGCAGATTGACACACACTCTGTACAGAGAGGGGTAACCTCTCCCTGAACCTCAGGAGATAGGGGACAGGGGTCCCTGGCCCCACAGTGACACAGCCAGCAGGGGTGACCAAGGAATTGACCAGGACCCTATTCCCTTGACCAACTGTCAACACAACATTGAGAGAGTCCTGGGTTTCCTTGGTTGTAATGCAGGGCATTCAAGTACTCAGGGCCTGAGCCTCAGTTTCCCTATCTGCAAATTGGGAGGCTATTAGTTAATATCCTCATAAACATATTCAGAGGATTCAAATGTGCTCCAATGTCTGGAAACTAGCTTGATCTCATTAAATGCTAGTTTTTTTCACATAATTCTTTAATTTTAATAGAAGGATTTGTGACCCTGCTTTAAAGAATCATCTGCAGAAAGCAGGAATATCATCACCAAATCACCTGGCCTCACCTGAGACTAGTTTCCCAAATCACAGCGGACCCACGCGCGCGTGCGCGTACACACACACATGCTGTCTCCTTGTGCCAACCCCATATAAATGCCAGCCGGAGCTCAGTCCCCAAAGCCCAACTTCCCGTGAAGTCCCAGGAAGGGAAGGAGCCCACTGGACCCAGCCATCACATTGGCAAGTGTCACAGGGCTGGGAGAGTAGGGGCTCATCTAGTCTGTGAGAAGACCCTCACCCCTGCCCCCCAGGCCAGCTCTGGACTCCCAAAGAGTGCCGATGACGCCCAGCAAGTTACCCACGTACCTGGGGAGCTTCAGCGCTGCTCAGATCCTAGAAAGGCTCCGCCACCGACCGTGCTCTTGTCTTCTGGAGTAGCAGCTTTCTATTGAGAGTCTCCATCAGTCTCGTGGTGGGGACGTTCCCCCTTTCCCTGGCTTACTGGTGAATTGACAGTCTGCCTACATTAACCGGGCATTCATTTGCATGATCAGAAGCAGATTTGTTCCAAGATGCTACATTCTGCTTCCCCTCCAAGCACCAGCATCTCCAAGGAAGGCAAGAAAAATCAGAAACAGAGCGCCACTGCCGTGCCCTGAGCTTGGCCAGGCGTCATCCTCATTCGGGAGCAGGTGGAGTCGGGCCCTGTGGCGGGCAGGGGGTGGGGAGCGCCTGAGAGTTGGAAGGCAGCACCTGGCAGCAGAAGGGCTGGCACCCACCCCAGCACAGGGAGATTGAGTCCTCGGTGACAGATTACAGTAAGAAGTGCTCGCAGGAGTCCCAGCTTGTGCAGGCGAGTTCCTGAAAAGAGGCGCTGTGCCACTCAGCCCGGGCACTTGGGGCAGGGGGTGTCAGCTCCGGGCCCAGGGCAGAGCAGGGGTGCAGAATCAGGAAAGCAGGTCAAGTCCTGGCTTTAGTCATCTCACCTAGGCAAGTTGCTGAACTGTGGTTCTTTGGCCTTTGAGTGGCGTGTGAGCCCGCCGCCAGCCTCCTGCAACACTGTGAGAGGACAAGCACATCTAACAAAGGAGACAGCTCCCACGACCTGGGGACCTTGAGGTCTCCCTGCTGTGGCTCCCTAGCACACTGTGAGTCCATCCTCCCATGCTGTGACCCAGGCGGACACAGCCTGATGCTCACATGTCACTTAATCTAATTCTCCCTGTGACGCTGGGATTGTACATTCAGAGAAAGCGGAGGCTCAAGAAGGGTGGACCTGATACCCTCCCAAATATTAAACATTGTATTTTACTGTTGCATTGGTAGAAAGATGAAGGCAAACCAAGCTGAAATCATTATAATATTTTCATTATTTTTTTCTTCTGATTTTAAAATAAACGAACAGGAAATACTCTTGGGGGTCCTTCCAAGTGTCGTAGCACTCTGCGCTGGCCTGCCGCCCGGTGGAGAAGTGGGTCTTCTCCCTCAGCATGCTAATATGTGGAGGGGTCAGAAGTCCCTTCTGCCCATGCGCTGGGACTTCCTCCTGTGTGGTGAACTGTCTTCTAGGCTCTGGGGCGAGTGGGGTAGCGAATCAGAGAAAGCCCCTGACTTGCGGAGTCTTTCTTGTCACTGGGGACCACAGACAATGATTTATAACAAATGCATTAAGAATTCAGAGTGCAGAGCGCTCTGAGGAAGCTGACCCAGGGCGGTTGCGATGGAAGTGACTGTGTAGGGGGCAGCACAGGGAAGCTTTAGGAGGAGGTGACTTTGGGTTGAGACCTGCATGTTGAGGAGGAGCCAAGGGAGATCTAGGGGCATTGCAGGTGCAAAAGTCCTGAGGGGGAACAGCTCAGGCTGCTTGGAGGCTACAGGAAGGCCCTGTGCAGGGAAATGCAGGAGGATACGGAGAGTGTGAAGGAGGTGTGGGGGGCCCTGGAGGGGACCCACAAGTGAGATCTGTGGCCATCAGAAAGGTGATTTTATTCTCCCGTTTTGGACTGTTCTTAAGCTAGGAAGTGATTGTACTAATTTACCCTTTATAAAAAGAGTATTCTACAGGGCATGGAGGCACTAGCCTATAATCCCAGCAACTGGGGAGGCTGAGGCAGGAGGATTATGAGTTCAAAGTCAGCCTCAGCAATTTGCCAAGGCCCTAAGCGATCCAGTGAGACCCTGTTTCAAAATGAAATATAAAAACCGGTGGATGTGGCTCAGTGGTTAAGCACCCTGGGTTCAAGTCAGGTTCCAAAAATAAAATAAGTAAAAAGATTATTCTGGTAGCTGAATAAGAAATTAAGACGGAAGAACGTGGGGCCCAGACACTGCTGTGGCAGAAGCCCAGGGAGCGAGCTGGTCACTTGGACAGGGCCATGGAAGCGGGAACCGTTAGAAAGGATCCAGCTGGAGCACAACTTGGTGGCAGCTGGGCATATGAGTTGGGGGTTCAGGGGGAGTCAGTGCTGTAGATATTTCTAAAGTAGCCAGTGTACAAACTGGTCAAGGGCCTTTGTGTGCAGTGCACCCCACCCCCACCCATGGAGCAGCATCCTGGAGTCTGCGTCAAGGTGGGGCAGGAGGGCTGGGGAGACTCAACCACCAGCTCGGGGAGCCCTGGGGAAGAGGGGAAGAGGGAGGAACAGGAGACGCGTTGGTGCAGGTCTCAGAGAGGATCGGAAACGGGAGGGGGTGGGGCACGTGGAGATGGGGAGCAGGACTGTGCCTGGCGGGGCCTGAGCCATTTCCAGAGGCAGGAGAAGGTCTGAGCCTGGGGCTGGAGGGCGACCTAGGAATCCCTGTGTACAGGGTATTGTTGAGGCAAAGGGAGGAAATGACCCCACCCCACAAGCACGTGTGGACAAAGCGGGAGGAAAGGGGCAGGTGTGGCCACTGAGGTATCAGCACTCAAAAGTGGCCAGAGATAGCAGTGAAGGTGCCAGAAAGGGCCTGAGCCAGTGCCATTGTGGAGTGAGGAGCTGGGGGCGGACTGCCCAGGTGAGTGGGCGATGTGCTGTGAGACAGTCACCGGGGGACCACACAGGGACACCAGATGGCCTTGGTGGGGGCATGGAAGGGAAGGGCAGGGGAGCCACGTGGCCATGGAGAGGAGTGTATGGAGCCACCACGTGGGCGTGCCTACTGAGTGTGCACCTAGCCAGGAGCCAGGGGCAGTCGGCAGAGACCCCCTGCCGGGACCTGCAGGGGCTCTTGGTTCCAGGTGGGTGGGGGTCACGCAGAGCTGCGCAGTGTAGGCCCGACAGGCAGGGCGGCCTCAGAGGGAAGAAGGGGCCTTTGGTCCAAGAAGAGAAAGGGCCACGGACGGACCTTTCCCATTTCTGTGAGCAGGAGGGGACGCAGGCCTGGGGCTCGGGGAGGACACAGGTTTCCTGCCTTCCTGGGGTGGTGTGGCAGAACCAGAGCCAGGGGGGCAATGGCCTCTTGGTCCTTACTGGGACCCCGAAGCTGGGGATTCACTTCCGGGCACCTCACTGTCTGCCAGCTCTTGTCTGCAAACCACGGTGGACAAGCACCCGGGCCTCTCTGGGAGCCAACAGCAGGGCGAGGCCCCTAGCAGCCAGCTCCCAGCCTCTGGCCTCGCCTCCTGCTTCCCGCCCTTGCTTCCTTGCTGACCCTGTTTGGCCTCCTGCTCGGCCTCCTGCTCTTCCTCATCCTGCTCCCATGTCACTGCCCTCACCCCCTCTGGTCTTGGCTCAGCTGTCCCCCACGCTGCCCACCTGGGTGATCTGATACACAGTGGGGACCCCCACCCTCCAGCTTCACCGCCACCCACTCTGCGGCCTCCCTGCTCCAAGAGCGTCCCACCCCAGCAGTCGCAGTGTGGATGTGTGGGCACTGGGTACTGCCTGCCCCACAGGACGAGCTGCCCTGAGTGGAGCAGAGCAGCGTCAGCTCGTCACCGTGTCCCCAGAGCTGGGGCTGCTGCGGGCATTGTGTGGATGCTGGCCAGGAGGACAGGGTTGAAGGTCAGGCCTGCCACCCAGGACTCCCCTCGTGTCTCAGACAGCACTTGGTCTGGGTTTCTCGAAGGCCGCATTCCCCGCCACTGAGGACCCAGGCATCCAGGACAGGACGGCGTTGCAGCCCTGCGGTCTCCAGGGCTTCCCAGAGGCCCCACCCTCCCACAGGACATGCTGATGGCTGTCCCTCAAACCACACTCGGGGACCTGCCCGTCCTTGATAGCCCCTTAACTCTGTGGCCCTTAACAGGACCGCGGTCTATGGCAGATCCTGCCTTAATTACAGCTCGGGCAGTGCCTGGTGGTCGGGCCAGCCGCCGTGCCCTCCTGCTGGCTCCTGATTAAACTAACACCGCGTCTGCCCCGGGGCCGTGCCAAGAGTGGAGAGAAGAGCCGCGAGGGTCTTGCTGAAAGAGCGCCCCTTCACATCCCGGTGCCCCCAGGGGCTTGGTGCGCGTGCTCCGGTTTCCAGAATACCGACTGGGGAGGCCCTGCCCGGGGAGCGACCCCAACCCCTTCAGAGGACTCTGATCTCAGTCTCCTGGGAGTGAGAAGCCCTCCCTCAGCCACCTGGCCGCTTAGCTGTTTCCACCATTTCTGTGAGAGGTGCCTCTTTAGTGACCCCTAGGGCCCCGCAGCCTGGTGCTGCTGAAGGCTGCTCGTTGTGGAAAGGGCTTCTGCGGCTCCCACAAAGGAAGCTCTGCCCTGCTTCAGGGGCGGGGTGGGGCCATCACTGTCTAATGGTGCCCACAGCCCACAGGGGCCCACAGCCACCAGGACCAGCCCTTTAGACCCGGGTTTCCTTTCCCACCTGGGCTGGTCACCAGGTAGAAGCTGCCATAGCAACAGTGACAGCAGCCAGGGGGCTCAGCGCTCCAGGGATCGCTGGGGCCGTGCCACTCGGCATCGTGAGCATTTTATGAAGAGGGAACTCTATTGTGCCCCTTTTACAGAGGAGGAAACAAAGGTCCAGAGAGATCAGGGACTTCCCAAGGTCACAGAGCTGCTGGCACTTGACAATGTCAGCAGCCAACCCAGGGATCCCGACTCCAGAGGCTTGACGTCCCAGCTCCTCCCGCCCCGGCCTGCGATGGCTCCACAGGGACGGTGGTCCTTCTGGGCGTCCTCCTGGTCCTGAAGAGTGCCTGGCCCCACGCTGAACACAGGTGCTGCTGATTCAGTCCCTGCCCTGCCTGTGGACGTTCCAGAGGCAAATGGGCGGTCAAGGGCAACGCCTGGGAATTTAGCAGGGGTCCCAGAGCACACAGAGGCCCCACTCACCTGGGGACAGGCTAGTGATCCCATGCATCGGCCAGGTGCTGGTAGCATACTGAGGCTTTATGGGCACGATTCATTAGACTCTGAGGGTGATTTATGCAGTAGGGATTTCCATCATCTACCTGTATGATCAAGAAACTGAGTTACAGCGTGGGTAAGCGATGCTCTCAAGGCCCAGAACTAAAAGGGTGGAATGCATCTGGACCCAGGGCCTGCCCTGTCCACCATGATGTCCTACTTCCAGGAGAAGGTGGCCCCAGAGCAACCTCTGCATGTCCTTGCACTTGCCATTGGGGTAGCATTCCCAGAGAGTGGCACCAGCATTGCCCGGGAGCTTAAATGAACTTTATCAGCACCCCCCGCCATCTGCTGAATGAGAATGTCATCTGATCAGGATTTCCAGGTACCTGAGTACACACTGAACCTACACATGATGGGTCCAGGCCAATAGCTGATACCAGGCTGAGCCAGGGGAAGGGTGTTTAGGCAGAAGGAACCACACATTCAAAGGCTCAGAGTGAGAGGGCTGTTTAGTGTCTGGGGAGATTGGCACTACTCGCACTGCCTGCAGTACTTTGGATCATGTGGTCATCTTAGCTGCAGATTCTCAGGCCCAGCAGCAGCTTCTTGGGGTCAAGGGCAAAGGCAAGGCAGAGCTGGGTTAAGGCCTCATCTTAAGGTCTTACTTAGCTGTGTGGCAGTGAATATAGCACTTACCCTCTCTGAGCCAATCTCCCCATCCACCCTTCCAGGTGATCATGGGATGATCAGGGTCCAGCACAAGGTCAGTTGTGGCCCTCAGTATGGCACTTCTAGTCCTTGGCTGTCCTTAGGTTGCTTCAGAGTGTGGCCCATCAGTGACATTCCACCATGCAGGGTCTCCATCCAAGGGCAGAGCAGAGGCAGGATGCTGTCTGACCCACGGCCTCTGCAGCCAGGCAGATAGGGGTGTTGGCCAGAAGCCTCGCTGTTCCCCTGTCCCCTTCTGGCCGCATGTGGGGCTCTGGGTTCAGAGCAGGAAGCCTCCTCCGGAGTGTGCGAGCTACTGCGGTGCAGCAGAACGGGCTCGGGGGGCTGGTGCCCGGCCTCACCTGGACACCTCGTGTCGGGAACTGGAGGTGGCCTGTGTCTCCCCAGGGCCAGTCAGCAGCTGGGGACCCAGCTGAGAGCTATTGTCCTTGGGTCCTCAGGCTCCGGAGGGATCCTCCTGCCCCCACTCCTGCTCCAGTCCTGGTGTCAGATGCACCTGTGTCTGAGGTGGCCCTGTGTCTGAGGTGGCCCTGTGACTTCTCACTAGAGAGCACCCACAGACAGCGAGGGCCCAGGCTCTGCCCCGTCCCTGCCCAGCCACCTCCACTGTCACCTGGCCTCTGCTCTGGCTCGTAGCTGGGCCCGGGCACCGCAGAGTCCCTGGCACACCCAGGCCCTGGTGGCTTCCTGCAGCCTTTCCAAACTCCACGTCACTCACATGAAGGAACGGAGAGGGGAAAAGGAAAAGGAAGGCGTTTCTTCCATGAGGACAGACGCGCAGAGAGTCTTTCCCTGTTTTCCTCATTTAATGAAGTGGTTTGGGGCTTGTGTTCATCCTTCGGTTTCTAATTGAAGTCACTGAAGCCCAGGATTAATAAAGAGAGATCTTTTATTAAGTGTTATAGGCCAGGCTTTGAGCTGGGTGCTTCAACCTGTCATTTCTAATTCCCAGGACAACCCTGTAAAGTAGATTTTAATTAACTCCAGTATGCCTGTGAGGAACCTGAGCATCAGAGAGGTTAAGTGGCTGCCCGAAGTCACACAGCTGGGAAATATAAGAGACGGATTCAAACCTGGGTTGCTGGCTCCAGGCCAGGCCCTGAGACCTCCTGGCTCCTCCTAGCCCACCCCATGAGCAAACAGTCATGAGTTCCGGCAGACACTTTGCAGGTGACTAAATCCTTAAAAAACAAAACAAAACAAAACAAAACAAAAACCCAAGGCTGGCTCAGTAGCATTCTACCCATTTTAAAGAGAGAGGTAAATTCTCTCCCAGGGTCCCAGGTATCTGGCAGCTGGCCTTTGACCCCTAATGTTAATTTCACACTCAATCCTCTCTCCCTGCTCTGACCCAGGGTAGATTTCCAGCCCTGGGTGGGGAGGCCCCAGTGTCTTGGGTTCCAGGGTGGTGATGAACTTGGGGGGGTAGGGCTGGAGTGCACCCACCAGCGCTGCCTGGGCTGCCACCCTGCACGAGCTGTGGGTGCTCTCAGCCTGGACAAGGGTGTGGACACCAGGCGGCCTGGGGCCGAGTCCTCTTGCTAGTTCAGTGAAGCCCGTGTGGGATGCTGGCCCAGGCGGTGAGGACAGTAGGTGTGCAGGCGCTCACCAACCTCATTTTTGTTATGAAATATTCCAAACTGTCAGAAAAAAGAGAATGGTATAAAGCCGTCCCCGACACCGTCCGCACGCGTGATAGGTGACAGGTGGGCATTGAGAATGGCCCAGACTGGACAGGGCCAGAGCCACACTCTCAGAGGCTCCACCGACCGTGAGGGTAAGGGTGAGTCAGGCAGGAGTGTCCTGTGGGTCTGTGAGCGAGCGTGTGCGTGTGCACTTGTGGGTTCGTGTGCGGAGCCTCTCACAGGACCTTGGCCTTTGACCGTGGCCAGTAGCAGCTGGAAGCTGTTGAAATGGCGAAGGCTCCAGGGCTCACACTTCAGCCTTAACACACAAAAGTGCTTTCATGTTCGCCTGGGACTTCTTTCTAAGAAATGAACCGTCACAGAGAGAATTAAGTGGAGCCCTCTTGCCACGCAGCTCCCTCCTTGGCTTCCTGCTCTCCTCTGAGGCCGGCGAGCAGTGCCAATGGCTGTGCTTTTGATCAGTTTTCCGTGGCTGGGTCCAGGCGCTGCCGGCTCAGCCGGGCTCAGAGTCAGCCCGTCCCCAGGGAGAATGGCCCCGGCCCAAGGGAGCGGCTGACACGGGCCTCCTCCATTCTGACCTCGCGTCCTGTGTGATGAGCAGGACACAAGATCTAGAGAGACGTAAACATGAGTGGGCCTGTGCCAGGGTGCAGGGGCCTGGGCCTCCCACCCAGGACCTCACCCACGTTCCACTGACCATTGTCTGCAGGACCCTGAGTCCAGGAGCAAGGAAATGCCCTGCCTCGGGCTCACGCAGCACAGAGCAGCAGAGTCAGGTCAGGGAGGGCGGGGCAGAGGGACGGATGCTCCCACCTGGAAGGGTGCCCCTGGCTGGCCCGCTGTCCTGGCCGTCCCGTGTAAAGCAGCCCCAGGCTGCAGGCTTCCGTGGGCCTCAGGACCTGCCCTGTTCCTTCAGAGCTCGCTCCCCGATGGAGATGCATTCCTCGCTATGCCACCTCTGTGCACCAGAATTTGCGCCCTGGGGACAGGGGGCATGGCCCACATGCCTGTGGCTACTCCCCGAGCTGGGCAGCAGTGGGCCCGAGGAGGAGGGGGCTGCCGGCAGGAATGAGCGTGTTCACTTCCCCAGAGACCCAGACGCCGAGAACTGAGCTCAGCCCTCACAGCAGACCCCGTGAGGCACCCGCTGGCTGAGGGCAGCCCAGTTCAGCCAGGGACACACGGGTGACCTGCTGCGGGTGGATTGGTCTCTGTGGTCCTTCAGGTAACTCTGAAGAAGGAACTCTCATTTTCAGATGAGGAAAGGGAGCACGGAGAGGTGCAGCTCCTCATTTAAGGCCCCAGGAAGGAGGAGGCAGAGCTGGGACACAGACCCAATGTCTGGCTCCACACCCTGTCTCATGGCTTCCCAGAGAGAAAATTCTAGAACAAAGCTTGAGGGGCTGTGACTTGGGCCTTTCAGAATATAACTGGGAATCTCATGCCTTTTATTAATTTGTTTATTTTAAGCAATTTGAGGAAAGTCAAGGCCGGGCCAACAGCAAAGCAGCCTTCTACCAGGCGCTGCAGAACTCCCTGGGCGGTGAGGACTCGGACGCCCGCGTGCTGGCTGCTGCCACCTGGTACTACTCCCTGGAGCACTCTGCCGACGACTACGCCTCCTTCTCCCGGGCACTGGAGAACGCCACCCGGTAGGCCAGGCCCAGGAAGACCACCTGGATGCCCAGGCTGGGTGGCCCCAGCGGCTGCTCTGAGGTGCAGGGAACAGGGGCATGGGGCCTCCTGGTTCCCCGTCCCTCCATCCAGTCTCTGGCATGGGGCAAGCAGCACCAAGGGAGGGCAGTGCTGGGGAGGGAGGGCCCGCTGCCAGGGGACACTGACCAGTGCAGTAAGGAGAAACCCAGCTCTTCCTGGGCCACTCTGAGCCCTTGGAGAGCAAAGAGTGGCCAGGCCTGTCCCAGGAGCTCTGTGGGGCGCCCAAGGTCCACGCTTCACAGAACCCACTCCATGCCAGCCTCGCATGCCCGGCCAGGCCCTTACCCTGGTGCCCTCAGACCCTGACTCTGCTGGGAAGCATCAGCTGGGGGACATGAGACTCCCCCTGCCACACTCAGCCTCCACCCAGGGCCTGGGATCCCCCTGGAGGGTCACTAGCTCAGAACAGAACTTCCTACCACCACTTGGATCTTGGGAGCAGAGAGGCTGCTTGTCCTCTAGTCGGAAGCTCTGCTTTAAATCCAGAGCCAACAGCTAGTCTGGGGGCTCAACCCTAGGCTGGACCATAAGAACCCACAGATGTCCAGTCCCTGTCCCCAAGAGACTCTCCTCAAGTCAGGACTTCCCAGCCTGAGTGGTGGGACGAGTCAAGGCCAGAGCTCAGAAAACCCAAGTTCTTGCTTCCAAGTCCTATATCTGGCTTTAAGGACAGCGTGTGTCCTAGGCTGAGGGCTGAGACCCAGGAAGGCAGTGTGGCCCAGGCAGCTTCGGGAGGAGGCGGCTGCCGTCTGACCTCTGCTGAGGCCTGCCTTCTGCCCCGGCCACACTCAGGCAATGGCCTCCCACAAGCCCGCTGCCTCTAGGCTGCTGGCATCATATGACATGTCTCGGAGACCTCCATCTTCTTCTAAAACGCATGGCTACTCTGTGGCCTGCTCTGCGGTATCCTGACCGTACCCTCACTACAGGAGGCTCGGCTTCCAGATCTTGAAGTGAGACTGGCGTCTAGGAGCTTTATCCTGGGGGCTTCTTGACCTGGGGATGCACAAGGGCGGGCTCATGGTCTGCCCTGAACCACAGTAGGTGATATCCAATCCCTGGCTCTCCCACCAGTGTGGCAGCCAAGCCACCGGAGAGTTCTGGGAGCTGGAGAGGGGTGTCCTCTGCAGGGCTGGCAGGGAGCTTGGGGGATGAGGCGTCCCAGTCCTGGCCTGGGAGAAGGTCTGGCCTGGCCCAGCCGTCCATGGAGCTATGTGTCACCAGACTCCCTTCTCTGTCCTTGCCCATAGAGACTACTTCATCACCTGTCCCACGATCGACATGGCCAGGCTCTGGGCAAGGCGGGCCCGAGGGAACGTCTTCATGTACCATGCCCCTGAAAGCTACGGCCGTGGCGGGTAAGGGGGCCCAGGGGTGCAGGCCGTGATCTGCAGGGAGGCTGGGCAGGAGGGCTGGACAGAGGCCCAGGTCTTGGCTCCGTGGTGTGCAGCGTTCCAGAAACCTCTCTAAGCCTCTGTTCTTATTTGTTTGTTTTGTTGTTGTTGTTGTTGTTTTGTATTAAACATGGGATGACAGTAATAGCCACTGTGTGTCACTGCAGTAAGAGAAAGCTTTGTGAAGGGGACGCACTTTGGAACTGTGGCACTAGTTGTTCACTGGTGACCCGGCCTGGGGAGGAGCTTTGTGTGGACACTACTGCCATACGTCCACCTCATTCCTCTAGGAACTGAGCCGAAGGAAATGACCTCCAGAGCACACAGGGGCTTTATTCCAACCAAAGGAAAGGTTTCTTTCCCCCTAGTTTATATATCATTTTCCCAGAATAGTCCAAGACCTCATGATGGATGTCCCAGATGCAAAAAAAAAAAATCATCAAAATAGGGAGAGAAATGAGAGGTCCAGGAGAAAGGGGCCTGAGGCCCAGGAGAGACAGTGGGGAGCTTCCAGAAGCAGGGGACATTGAGCAAGGGGGAGGCTTGCTCCTCGCACCTCCAGAAGCTGAGCCAAGGACGCGCAGGCTCGGCGTGGCCAGGCATGGACTTGGCCATGACCACAGAGTCAGGGAGCATGGTGAGGAGGGCCTGGGGACATGGAGATCCCTGGCTCTGCAGGAGCACTGTGACACCTGTTCTACTCGAGTGCCTTCAGCCCATAGCCTCTTGCCCACATGGAAAAACCAGGGGACCCTTCCTGGCAGGACAGTGGCCTCCACATCATGCCAGGTCCGATGAGCCACTTCCCACGGGGTGCTTCCCGAAACTGTGCTTCTCTAAGCGGCGCTACCCCACGTCAGCCTCTGGGAGCACCCCAGGGACACTGTCTGGGAACAGGTGTCCAAAAGATGCAGGAGCCGTGCTGCCTGGTTCTAAGTAAGAGCAAAGGCAAGGCTGCCACCTGGGGTCAGGGACTGCAGCCATCACACCTGGGCAACAGGAGCTGGGATGGGGGCGCCAGCTCCAGAAGGGCAGTCCAGCCCACACTCACCAGCTGTGCCATCTCAGCCAGCGCCTGTGTCTCTGATCTGTTCTCTCTCCTTGTGAATGGAGCTGAAAATATGCCCCTCAGAGTCGGCACTAACCATCTCTGGGAAATGATTCTCTAGCTCACAGGTCTGTACCGGGTACTGTTTTGCAAGGACAGAGGGCAGCCTCATAAACATGACAATGAGCCATGTCCCTGTGGTAGGCTGAACAATGGCCTGATCCCTGCAGCCTGCAATAGCCTACAGCTGTCCCCGTGTTCCCAGCAGAGCTTCTGGGCTTCAGTTCCACAGTCAGTTGGCATGTCACGGCTCTGTGATACCCAGGACAAAATGTCACCCTTCTGATGTTCTGTCAGCAGGTCAGCAGAAGCCCCAGCCTGGGTCCTGACACCTCCCTCATCCTTCCTCCGTCTTGTCCCATGGGCATTGCATAGTCTCACACCTTCTCTAGAAGAAGGGTGAGCCCAGTACAGCAAGACGCTTAGCAGGCAGGACCCGCTGCTGGGATTCCTACGCAGTATGTTGTCACCATGGCTCTATGCCAGGTCGTGGTTACAGTCTCTTTCTGTGCATAATTCATAAATTAAACCTTATCATCAATATGTATAGGAAAAACCATAGTATATGCAGGGCTCGGTGCCACCTGCCTGAGGTTTGAGGCATCCTCTTGGGTCTTGGAACTTGTCTCTGAGGATAAGGGGGCTGCCGTGCAGGCAATGATCTGCAGGGAGGCTGGGAAGGAGGGCAGGACAGAGGCCCAGTCTTGGCTCGGTGACGTGCAGCGTTCCAGAAACCTCTCTAAGCCTCTGTTCTTGTTTGTTTGTTTGTTTGTTTTATTGGATCTTGGAACTTGTCTCTGAGGATAAGGGGGCTGCCGTGCAGGAGACGAGGGTCCCGGCAGGTGTGGTTAAAACCCTGATGTGAGGAAGCCATGCTGGGTCACTGGGTGGGCTGGCCCTGCACACAGTCACTAGGACCTGGTGAGAGAGGCAGAGGGAGCCTCACTGGACTAGAGGAGGAGAGGGCCACGAGCCACAGAAGCAGCAAGCCAAAGAGTGCGGGCAGCCCCCAGAGCTGGGAGGGAAGGCATGGGCCCTCCCTGAAGCATTGGCCCATTCCCCCATCTTGACTGAGGAAGCTGATAGTGGACTTCGGGCCCCAGGTCTCTGAGAGGATGCTTGCTGTGGCTTTCAGCCTAGGTGTATGGTCATTTGTCACAGCATCCAGGGGGCCCCTCACAGTGCTCAGGCTTTCTGGCCTCTCCAGGCACCAGGGTTGCATGGTTCCCTGAATAGAAGACTCGGCCTTTGCAGCACAACACAAGATGCCCAGCGTCTTGTGCGCTGGCAGGGTTGATGTGACTGTCCGCGTTTTACAGAGGGACAGTAACTATGGCTCTTTAGGCTGCCGTGATGACACACCTTGGGCTGGACAGTTTAGGAGCCACAGGGTTTATTGCCCAGTTCCTGCAGGCTGCAAGTCCAAGCTCAGGAGCTGGCGAAAGCAGTGGCACCTGGCGAGGGCTCCTCCAGCCTCATGGACGCCTCTCGTCACGTCTTCACATGCTGGAAGGACAGCCAGGCTCCTGGGGCCTCTTATAAAGACGCCGTTCCCATCTACAGGACCTCCACCCTGTGGACTGGTCACCTCCCAAGGCTTTACAGCTTAACACCAACTCGGCAGGGTTGGTCTTGCGGGGACACAAGCATTCAGGCCATGGCAGAGGCCCTGAAGTCCAGGGGAGTCACCATTGTCCCCGAGGACCACAGCTGGTTGGATAGAGCAGCATGCTGCCGTCACTTCTCTGAGCCTGGGGACCCTTCCCACTAACACCCATGGTCCCCGCTGAGAGTCCTCATAACCCCAGCCTGACCCAACTCCTAGGTCCCAACAACCGCTCCAGTCATGGGAAGGGAGCTGCGTGGCAGCCACGGCTCTGGGGAGAGGCGTGCAGAGGAGGGACAGGGACGTCAGCTACATGCTAGGGTGGAGAGGAAGGAGCCCTGGTATTCCAGGGGCAGCAGCCACCCACATCTGGAGGCCGCTCACTTGGGGACACTGGCTCCTGGAGTGAGCCTCAGCAGTCCCAGGCCAGGGCACATCCCACTGGCTGGCTGCACTGCACTCCCGTGGGTGTGTCTGCCTCACGCTTAGGGCCCAGGGGACAGCAGAGGGGAAGCCCTGCTGCAGCCAGCTCGGCTCCTCAGAGGCCTCCACCCCTGGGGCCCTGGCCCCAAACTTGGCAGTGGAAAAGAACAAGGAATACATCGGCACGTGACAGCAGAAATCAAGCAAGACAAATGGGAGCCCTCAGGTTCCAGCCGGAACGGTGGTGCCTGGCCCCCCTGGAGCAGGTTCCCAGGCAGCGCCATGGGGGCCCACAAAACAGGGCCCAGAACAACCCAGATGCATGTCTCAGGCAGGCGCTGGAGGCCAGAGGTCAGAGACCAAGGTAGGCAAGGCCACAGTGCCACAGGGCTCCACAGATGCTCCCAGGCCCCTCTCTGGCTGCTGTGGCCCCCAAGCCTCGTAGATGGTGGCCTTCTTCCTGCGCATCCTCACCATGTCTTCCTTTGGGTGCGTCTGTCTCTGGGTCCAAATTTCCCCTTTCACAGGGACATCAGTGGCTGGATCAGGGCCCAGCACAGTGACCTCATTCAACTCAGTTACCTCTATGGAGAAAGACCCTCGCTCTAGGTTCTGGGGCTTAGGGCTCCAACGTGTCCTTTGGAGAGGACAGGATTCCTACATGACACCTGCTCCTCTGTAGGATAACAGCTGGGACAGGGGCTCCGAGGGCGAGGGCCTGGGTGGTGTGGCTGGGCCGGGGACTGGGGCTCCGAGAGGAGAGTCCTAAGCAGAATAAACCGCACCTGTCTCCTGCGGCTGGTCTGGGCTTCTCTGCTGCTGGGTGGCCTCTCCTGCCCTTCCAGGGTTGGGGCTGCCGGGTCCCTGCACTGCTCCAGGACCCTCCCAAGGGCAGCCGCATCCACGCACCATCCGCACAGCTGCCTCACGAGTGTGCACGGCTCTCTGCTTCTCAGAGCCCTGACCTCCAGGCACAGACGGGGACTGGTGGGTGCTCAGAGGTTGTACACAGGACAGACGCTGGCCCAGCCACCTCACTGACAGGTGGGAACGAGTCCTCAACACTCTAGGCTTCAGACTCCTTGGTGAGAGATGAGGTCCTGAGACTGTCTTTGTTGGAGCAGGGACCCCACAAGGACCCTTGAGGTGGAGATCAAGGTGGGCTCAGCACCTCCCGGCCCCTCCCTCATCTTGCAGACCCAGCTTCAGTGACCATCCCAGGCCACTCTGTGGGGGAAGGTGTGAAGGCCACTGGGCTCGGTCACCTCAAGGGCACCTGTGGCTCACGTTCTGCCACAGGAGACACTCTCAGGGCCACTGTGTCATCTGAGATGTTGACACACGTGTTAAGAAAACTGGTGTCCTCAAAAGGCAGGGACTCTGGTATCGCTGCATTGGGTGAGGAACGTGCCCTTGACCCTTATCAGCAAGTCACACAGCCCTTGGTGACTCAGTTTTTTATCTGAACAATGGGCACAATGACAGGACCTGCCCCCGAGGGATTATGACCAGCACTCTGAGAACAGAACAGGGCCTGGCACACCATGGGGACTAGGAGCACCTGCCATCCCGGCCTTCAGAACTTGTCCCCAGTGACTCCTGTGCAAAACTTCCCTCCCGCCACATCGCAGCATGGGCTTCTCTGCTGCCCATGGGATGGGCACAGGAAGGCGCTATCTGTGAGCAGGTGGCAGCAAGAGCTGAGTGCTGGCCAGTTAGCCCTTCTCCAAGGCCTCTCTCCGTCCCTCTCCTTTCCTCTATTCCTCTCTCTTTCCCTCCTCTCCTCTCTCTCTCTCTCTCTCTCTCCCCCCTCCTCCTCCTCCTCCTCCTCTCTCTCTCTCTCTCTCTCTCTCTCCCTCCCTCTCTCCCTCCCTCTCCCCTCCCCTGCCCTGGAGCTGTCACACCTCTCAATTTATTTCTGGCTCAAATCTACACACTTAAAATATCTGAGTGTGCTGCACGGGGCCATCTGTTTCGAGCCTCCGTGTCTGCTGCATACATTAGCTTTCCTGGCAACGGCTGGCAGACACACACAGTGGGTCCTTGCTTTCTTACAGACTGTCCCTAATGGCTGCAGCATAACTGCAGGTCTCTAATTGCCCCTGGATCAGGGGTGAGATTTTCATCCCTGTAACGGGGCCAGCCGGCCGCCGCGAGGAAAGACTAGGCATGAGGCTGGGGCGGGGGGCAAAGACCCTGAACCCCACAGCGTGAAGGGAACATCCAAGTTTCAGATTCAAATGATCACAGGATGCAAGTGTCTCAACTCACTCCTTGCTTCTAAAGATGAACAAAAGCCCAGGGAGGTGATGGGGTTATAGCCCAGTCCCAGAGCTAGTAAGTGGCCCCTGGACTCATTTCCTGTCACCTGTGTTCTCTTCCATTTTTTCAGTGGCACCCATTTCAACCAGAGCCCTGTTGAGGGCCCGCCGTGGCCCAGTCCACTTAATAATTGTGTGACCTGGGGCCAGTCACCTAACCTCTCTGAGCCTCCTCAGTTATACCTTGTTGGAGTAATAACACCTGTTCCATAGAACTGCTGGGAAGGTCCAGGGGACGGACCTGGACAATGCTCAGCCCAAGGCTTTATGTGTGCAGTAGAAATACTCATGCATTGGGCTGGGATTGTAGCTCAGTGGTGGAGTGCTTGCCTTGCATGTGTGTGAGGCACTGGGTTCGATTCTCAGCACCACATATAAATAAACAAATGTTCATAAACTCTCTCTCTCTCTCTCTCTCTCTCTCTCTCTCTCTATATATATATATATATATATATATATATATATATATATGAAAGAAATATGTGTGCATGGGTGTGCGTGTGCGTGTGTGCATGTCTGGCAGCCTCTGGTTACCAAAGCTATTGACCTGAGGGTTGAATTAACTAGGGTTTGGACCTGATCCTGTCTGAACCGTTATTGCTCTTTGCATCTGAGCAAGTTCCCCTACCTCGTGAGTCGGGCGTCGGTGCCTCTTCTTCACAGCCTGGATACTGGGGGTGTTGCTGTTAGACCTGGCACCTCGGAGACATTCGACGTTTGGCAGCTAAGGTTATTTTCCTTTTAGGAAAAACTACCACTGATAGGAAAATGAGTAAGTAAGAAAGACTAAAGCAGCAGCAATGCTCCTCCTTTGTACCTTGTCCCAACTTTGGAAAACAAAGCTGTAAATCCTCGACTTGAGGTGTTTTGTGCAGCTCTGCATGTGCGTCCTGGAGACTTTGGTGGATTCCAGGGGCCTTGACTCTTCCAGATCCACATATCATCTTTTCAGACAGTTTAATGGGTCTCCTGGAATTAACAAGCCAAGGAAAATATTGGGGGACTGAATTCTTGAGTTGGGTCCACAGGCCTGGCTCCATCCTGGGTGATTGACAAGCTTACTTCTCAGAACAGGCCAAACAATCATTTTCCAAAACTGACCACTCCGGCCTGGTGGCGTATTAGGGCTTGCTTTGAGCTTCCTCTTCAATCTTTTTTTTTTCTTTTTTTTTTTGGTACGGGGGATTGAACTCAGGGGCACTCGACCACTGAGCCACATCTCCAGCCCTATTCTGTATTTTATTTAGAGACAGGGTCTCACTGAGTTTCTTAGTGCTTTGCTGTTGCTGAGGCTGACTTTGAACTTGTGATCCTCCTGTCTCAGCCTCCCCAGCTGCTGGGATAACAGGCATGCGCCACTGCACCTGGCTCCTTTTCAATCTTGATTCAACCAGTACCTGCTGATGCCTTTTCTGCCACAAACTCTCCTCCAAATCCTGGCGCTAGATCAGCCACACAGCGAGGGCTGCCAGCCAGAGACTGTACCGTGGAGTAGGGCTGATGGGCAGGTGGGAATAGGGTGCAAAGATGTCCAGCTCACATGGATCAGCAGACTAAGTTCAGATAACAGCACTGGGAAGGAGTCTCACTAGGGTGCTCCAGTCAGCAGAACCTTCTGAAAGGTGGTGTTTGAACTGGGAACTGTGATGTGAAAAGGTTTGGTCCTAGCATAGAAATGAACAGTGAGTCATCCTAAAAGAAGAATCGTCAAATACCAACACCCTGAGTGGGAAATGGCCCAGTATGTTTATGGATAAAGAAGACCAGGAGAGTGTGGGAGATATGGGGAAGACAGGGTCTTGTGGTTCAATGGGAGTTTGTAGATCCTAGCAGGCAGAGTTAGTATTCTATATGAATATGATGTGAAATAATTGAAAAAAATCAAAAAGATGTTAGAGATGTGGATAGGACTACGTTATTTAAAGTAAACCCAGGAGTTCATTTTTAAAGGATTGCATAACAAATCCTTTTGCAAAACAGCCATTTGTGAAGTATGTAATTACTTCCTGATTGATTCATAGGCAGCATCTAAACTCATTAGATTTGCCCTTTTGTGTCCTTTGTTCCTAAGTGACTTAGCAATTCCTCAACTTCTAAAAACGTGGAGAAGAAGCCTGGGAGCAGGATTCTCATCCCCATCCCCTAGTTTTCTTGGGAGGATGGTTTTTGGAGACGTGGGCCTGATATAAGGAGGGAGTGAGGTCAGTGGAGTTCCTCTTGCCAATGGAGCAACCTGGACAGAAGTCCCTGCACCCGTAGGCGCTGTGCCAGCCCGACAGAGGACTGGCAGGCCCTGGGTCCCTCCCAGCACAAGCGCCTCTCTCCCTCCATCCTCAACAGAACAGTCAAGAACTTCTGTCATGCAAAACCTCGTGTTCCTTCTGTCAAGAAATATTTCTCTCAGCTGGACATGAGCCCAGGCTCAGCCCTCCTTCCGGCGGAGGCCACTTCCCGGGGACACCACCTCGGTCATGTGCTTCCTGATGAGCCCAAACATGGTGTGGGTTATGACTCCTGAAGTAGAAAGTGGAACTCAGTCAGGAACTTGCGCAACAGAGAAGCTCTGAAATGCAGGTGGCTTCTGAGATGCTAGGAGTAAGGCTCAGTCCCCTCCCTGTCCCCAGTAGCACCAGCAAAGCAGAGGACAAGAACAATGTGAGGTCAGGGGAACTGTGTAAAAAGAACCAGGGCTCTGTCTCCTGGACAATGGCGGCCACTACTTTTTCTCAGCTTGGCCTTTTTCCCACCTTACTCCAGTAATTATTGTAAAAGACACATGACTTCCAATCACTGGCTGAGAGACCACCAGTGTCACCAGCCCCTTTAGTATGTGATCTCCAATTCTTCTGGCCTTTCACAACCTGGAGCCTTCAGGAGCTCAACAAGCCTGTCATTTAGTGGCCCCACACTTTGAATTTTCCATATCAGGAGAAATTCCAATTTCACTTCTCTGTATAACATAGTCATCTGCAGAATTCCCAGACCAGAGTGCTGGGAATTCATCACCTGGCCATCCTCACGCTCCACCCATCCTCCACGCAAAGCATGGAGCCACCCAGTGATGCCAACTGCACCGACACCGCCTGACATTCTGTGCTCACTTCTTCCACCCGCTGACACCACTCCTCACCAAGGAGCATGCGCATAGCCCCTCTAACTGTGCAAAGCTCCTGTCTACTTCCTTGCCTGAAAAGAGTGGTATCTTTTATCTCCCCTCTTACGGTGTTTTGTAAGTGGTTCTGTCACCTGATAGGACTTGTCTTTCATGCATGATGTATTTATGTTTGAAACCCTTGGCTCACCTGCATTTCCTGTTCACCCCCTGAGTTCCTTGAGGTAGGGGCCACCCTGCTCACCTTCCCACGCCCAGCATTCATCAGCAGGACACAGTGCACATTTGGCCACTGTGGGCAGGGAGGGTTTCAACCCTGACATCCACATCTCACCTGCCACAGTCCTCAGTGAACAGAATGCGTGCCCTGGAACTAGAACAACACACACACACACACACACACACTCACACACACACACACACTCACACAAAACTGTGCCCAGGGCTGTGTGGCTGGTTGGTTCTTCCCAAACTCTGGCTAAATGTAACTTCACCAGCATTAACTCCCACTTGGGTAGCAATTTCCAGTTTTCTGAGGGATTTCCTTCCACCCCGAGCATCGAGGGATACCCTGTGGGAATCTGAGCAGGGATGGTCAGACCCACTTCTGGTAGGAAAACCAGGGTGCAGAGAGCCCGTGGTGGAAGTGGGGTTTGAACTGATCTTGTCATCTGGGCAGGGAGCTCTCTAGCCCACATCTGCTGCTCCGTGACAATGAGAAGAAGCTGCTGTGGCCTCCACATAGCATAGGTAGTTGTCAGAGCAGGGAACATCTTGACTCCTGAATTCTAACTGCAGTAAACAGCATCTGGAAGCTAAATATCACCAGGCTGACCACATGCCTGTCTAGCCGCCCCTGGCCCGGGCATATGATTCAGCAGCAACTGAGCAGAGTGTGTAGAAGCCAAGCCCACAGCACATGCTGCCCACCCTCAGCTCAGGGGCTTCTCCCTTACCACGTCAGGCACCTGCTGGGTCTCCTCTGCAGACACTGACTCCAGACCCCTCTTCCTCCTCCCGAGGGCCTTGGGACTCTCACAGGTTGGCCTCTGATCCTGTGTTCCCTCTTCCATGCCTCCCACTTGGAGTCCCTCCTCCAGACGTCTGCCTTCAACAGCTTCAAATAGCTCCAGGATCCTAATGGAGGCCAGCCCAGCTAAGGAAGAAACACAAGTCCTCACCCACAGCGGGCTCACACATCAGACTGCCTGGGGGCTGGAGGGCCAGCCCTCCCCCAGAAGCACTGTTCCCCAACCCTTTGAGGTCACAGGCAATGTGGGTCCGAGCCAGCTAGCGCCAGTGCCCAAGGCCCAGCTGGGATCATCTCTGTCCCACTCTGGTTCAATGAAGCCACTTTAGGGGTTTGAATTTGACCATGGCTGCAGTATTTACACCATGGAAATCGGAAAACGCTACTGCTGCGGTAGCCAGCTGCTGACCCCTCCCCAGCACACCATAGGCACAGACTTTCTCGAGAATGTGACAGCGGTCAGGAGCCTCTCTGAAAGAAGGTGCGCATGCTCAGCTTCCTGAGGACTGAGGGGGAGCCTCAGGCATGGCATCGTGTCTACAGCCCTGTGGTGGACCCCGGGAAGTGGCCCTCACTGTTGACCTTCCAGTCCTGTCTTGGGAAGGGACAGGGAATGGGTCTGTGAGCCAGAAATTGCCGATGGCTGGAAATGTGTTGCTGCCCAGCCTTCCTCCAGGCCTCAGGTGAGCCTGATGGCGTCACCACTTCTCAGATGCGGCCCAGGGATTGCTGGCCACTGCTCTTCCTGCCTTGGTCCCCTCTCTAGAGTCCCCTTTCCAGAGTACCTTTGTTGTTCAGGACTGTGCAGATATTAAGGGACCGTGCTGGGAGTAAAGGAGGCTGGGCTCCCGTCTCAGGGCTATGCCTGCTCACCAGGCCACTTGGCCCGCAGCGTTCTTTGGAAGACACAGTAGAGCAGGCTGCTGTGGCAGGCAGAATACTGTCCTCAAGATGTCCACGTCCTGAGCCCTGGTACCTTGTCAAGTTGACATGTTGCCTCATAGGGCAAAGGGACTCTGCAGGTCTGGCAAAGGGTCAGGGCCTTGAGAGGACAGATGATCCCTGTAGGCCCTGTCTAGTGCCTGAGTCCTTGAAGGGACCAGTGGGAGGCAGAGGAGGTGTGGGAGAGAGGGGCCTACGGTGTGAGGACGACGGAGGAGGCCGGGCCCCTAGTGCTGTGAACGGGCTTCGCAATGGGGACCTTCACCTTCCCCCCAAGCCATCCAAACCTGCTGTAAACCTAAGGAGCAGCAAAAATCCCCCCACCATCCCCCAGGAGGAGTGCAGCCTCTGGCCTCTGTTCTAGAAGGGCCTCTGGG
Source organism: Marmota marmota marmota (assembly GCF_001458135.2). Taxonomy (NCBI): domain Eukaryota; kingdom Metazoa; phylum Chordata; class Mammalia; order Rodentia; family Sciuridae; genus Marmota; species Marmota marmota. Next base: position 29,514,039 of record NW_025999949.1, read on the forward strand.
GGAGCTGCCGCTCTGCCCTCCTCCCTGTGAGCCGAGTACAGCCAGGAAGAGGGGAAAGGAGGGGTGGTCCATGCTGACCTATAGGGTCCTCCCTTGGGCAGACCAACAGCGTGGAGCTGGGACCAAGTAGGTTCCGGGTTGAACCCTGGCTCTCCACGTCACGTCACTTTATCTTTCGGAGCCCTGGGCTGTTGCCTGGAAAGAGTGTGGGTGCAGCATTGAGCTCTCCAGCTGCTGTGGAGGTTGGCAGACTTGAGGGTCAGGGGCCCAGCATGGAGCCTGTCCATCCTGAGCGCTCAGGAGATGGTGGCTCTCAGCAGACACGGAGAATGCCGAATCCCAGAGGCCAGGCAGTGGGAATGGGAGGGGACGGTCAAGGCAAGAAACTTCCAGTAGACAGGAGAGGAGAGAGAAGTCTGATTGTTGAGGTTTCTTTTTTCTATTTTTGATTTTTGAGATCCATTGTGTAGTGTGCTAAAGATAGCTAATAATTTCAAAATATCACTGAGTCAATATCTAATGCTCTTATCACAACAAGTTCAAAAAGTTGAATACTTGATATCTTAGCCAACCATTCACATTGGGCTCAAGGACCCCAGCAGGGCTGGGGCGTGGCTCTGTGGTGGGGCACCTGTGCCGTGTGTGAGCCCCTGGGCCCACCCCAGCACCGCTCACCAAGCCACAGCGCCACTCCTATCTGCAGGTCTGTCAATATATAATAAAGTAAATTAACTAAAAACAAATTGATAAAACAGACACCAAGTAAAGCTGGCAGCCTTGGGTCCCAGGAGCCTGCAAATTTCCGGGACGTTTGCTGTTTCCGGCTGCCCTCTAAGAGCTTCAGTGTCCTTGATGTTTGCCACCTGAAGAAATTGCTGAGACGCCACAGCATGTGTCTGTGCCTCGTTCTGTACATCTTAGGGACTTGGTCCCTTCACAGCTGCCTTCCAGACTGGGGCCCAGGGCCGAGGCGCAGTGACCACGGCCCTGAGAGTGACGGACCTGTGAAAACCCCGCTGCGCAACCAGCAGCCATGTGCAGCAGCTCCTCTGACCTGGTGAGGAGACTGAGTCACAGAGACGTCAAGGCCTCTTACACAGTGACGCCGGCAGCGAGTCCCAGGGCGGAGTCAGCTGAGTCTGTTCATGTCGTCCTGTGCCCTGGGCCAGGCACCTGTCACTCATGGTGCTCACAGTGGTGTTGGGGGACTGGCTCGAGCCCACAGGAGCCCAGCCAAGCCAGCAGCCTAGCGCCAGGCCCTGCTGTTAAGGAAGGGCTCTGGACCTGTGCAGTCACTGGGGCCCCAGGCTGAGCAGCAGGGACAACAGGAAAGGCTCCCCTTCAAAGCCCTGGGCTAGGGACCCCTTTCCCAGCCTCCTGGCCATCACAGTGAGTCACACTGAGTCACAGCTAGGGCCAAGCTGGCCTGAGAAAGCAGCGGACTTCACCTCATGTGACCTTCCTCCACACGGATCCCTTTGTCTAAGTAAAGGGATACCCACCCTGCCCCAGCCCTTGCCCAGCACCCCTGTCCAGAGGCCCATCTGCCTGTCACCTGTACCATGGGAGCTGAGGTGACCACGTGAGCCTTGGCAGAGAGGGCCCTCTCCTTAAGGGCAGGAGTGGAGGTGGGGGAAGGAACTGAGACCACCCTAGGGTTCAGTAACTCACAGGAAGGGTTGACAAAGTTCTCTGCAAGTGGCAGTACCCATGATAGTGATCCTCTCTCTGCATGTGCTCCTCTCTCTGTACCCACGTGTGACAGCATACATGAGCATTGCCATCCAGGATGGCTCCACCAAGTCGGGTGTTTGGATTTTTTATTGGGGCATCATTATGATTGATTGGTTGCCCAAGTGGCCATCTGTCACAGGCTGAGCAACACTGACACAAGCCTCACCAGAAATCACATACATGGTGTTTCTGGCTTGGCCATACCCAACCCAAGACTGTGCTGTATGGCCACATACCCCCTAGGATCCAGTGCAGTCAGCCTCTCCCCTCAACAAAGCACCCATCAACAAAGCCTTTTACTACCAGAGCCCAAGGACAAGGCCAGACCTGTCTTGGAGCAAAGCCAAGTTCTTTCCCATGAAACTGCAAATCCCTCCCAGATTTCCCTCTTTCACAACCTCCCAGATTCACAACTCAGACCTAAGTACACAGGATTCCCTGTGTCACCCCGACTCAGCCATGCAAACTCTGAACTGGCTTCCAGATCTTCTCCCCTCGTCTGCCAGCTGCTCACTAGAGATCCAGTTCAGTGACATATGTTTATTGAGTAACTGCCACATACTGGGTGCTAGAGTGGGCTGCATGGATGAATGCCAACCTCGAAGGGTTGCAAGCTCCTGAGTTATACAGGAAGAAGAGCTAGGACAGACCAGGGGCTCAAAGCTCAGGTTGTTTTCATTACTTTGATCAGTGACTGGAGGAGTAAATATGCAATGATAACAAAGTGTCATGGTTGGCACACGGTCAAGTGGACATTCTCTTGGGGAGGTGCTCACAGGCATTGTTCCTCAGCACTGGTGAGCCCCAGGAGCACCAGAGTCAGCATCTGTCCCGAGGGGCCATGGACTAAGGGCCCAGCCAGATCTCAGCTAGGCTGAGCTCCGAGCAGGAATCCTAAAAATGCAAAGAGTGGAAAGGTGCTTGTCGGGGAGGAATGTTGGTTTTGGCTCATCTGGTTTCCCCAGGGTCTCGCACCCCCTGAATGCTCGCTTCTTCCTTCCCTGTGTGCTTAGCCTGGAGTTGCTGGTGGATGTGCAGCACGCCTTTGGCCTTCCCTTCTACCCAGGCCACCAGGGGCAGTTTTCCCTGGAGGAGAAAAGCCTGTCGCTGAAGGTCATGCAGTACGTTTCCAACTTCATCAGATCTGGGTGAGTGGACCTCGTCCTGAACCCTACCCTCATGATCTCCCGCACCCCCTTATCCATGTTCACATGGAGGCCACCTTTGGCATCGGTGGATCCACCCTCTTCTCCCTGGACAGGGATTGCTGGCCACTGCTCTTCCTGCCTTGGTCCCCTCTCTAGAGTCCCCTCTCCAGACTACCTTTGCATAGATTGATCTTCATGAAGAAAGCTGCAGTTATAGCCCTCTCTTGTTCAGTCACATTTGATGGCTCTAGATCGGGGCTTCCCAGTCTCAGCACTCCTCACCCTCAGCACTAGTCACCCAGGAGGCATTGACTGCATCCCTGGCCTCTACCCACGAGATGCTGGTGACACACACCCTCCTGCTCATGAGATCAAAATGTCTCAGACGTTACCCCATGTCCCTCTGGGGGCCAGATCACTGGGAGGAGAGCCACTCTGCTCCTGGGGAGGCCGGGGCTGGGTGCCGGGGCCTTAGGATCTCAGCTGCAGTGACTCTGGGCCCTGCTGGTCTGCCCCTGGCCCTTCCTCCCAGCTGCCTCTGGTCCAGCCTAGGGCTCACTGTGCTCATGCCTCTGCGGCCCGGGGGCCCGTGCTTCCTTCTCCTGGTGGTTTGCTTGGTTCCCTTCACCTTTCACGGCATGTGTGTGGATTCCCTAGAACTGTGCTAGACCCCTGGAAAGGTAACAAGGAAGAACCTCCTGGCCCAGCTGTGGGCTGTTGACAGCCTGCAACAGTGAGACCGAGCCCACCCCACAGCTGGACCAAGGAAGGCTTGGCACAGTTGCTATGGAGGTTGAGCAGGAAAGTTTCCCCAAAGAAGTGACTTTGACCCTGTCCCTGGAAGGATGAGTAGAGCATTCAGATGAATGAGGCATGGCTCACTGGAGAGGGGACCGGGCTGGGCCACTGCCCGCAGTACCCAAGAGCACCTTGTGTGGTGGGGGCTGGAGGCAGGGCCTGTTGGGAGAGGGCCTGGCTGGGGTCTGGGATGGAGCCCAGGTCTCAGCAGATGTGATGGCCTTTTCCTGGGGAAGTTGATTGGCGGTTGGCACGGTAGCAAGCATGCTCCCTGGCTCTGGGCCCAGCCTCCTGCCCAGGTCTTGACAAACAAGGGCATTCCAGAGACTGGCCATGTGTCCAGATCCAAAAGTGTCATGGTAGAAAGGAAACTGAGGCCTCCTGATCGCACAGACAGGAGGGCACACTGGGTTCTGGGTAATGCCACTGGGAGGCCAGCCCATGTCTCTTCTGCAGGAATGGTCTGAGCGAGGCAAGCTCAGAAAGCCTTGTCCCTAATGCTCTGCAGGGCCTGGTGCAGGTCACAGCCCACGAGCCAGACTGGGCGGGTTCACACGTGGTGTCAAGACCAAACGCACATAGGAAGCCATCCCAAGTGATAACAGCAGACAGTTTTCCCTCGTGGATAGATATGGCCTTTCTCATTTACCAGAAATCCCAACTACCCACACGAGTTCTCGAGGAGAGCTCCTGAGTTCGCAGCCCCCTGGCCCGACTTTGTGCCTGGAGCCGGTGGAGAGAGCTACAAGGAATTCAGCGCCCTGCTCCCCAGTCGTCAGGGCCTGAAGCAAACCGACTGCTCCTTCTGGTCCAAGTACATCCGCACTCTGAAGGCCTCTGCAGGTAGTGGCACAGCGTGGGTGGGAGCTGGGGTGGGGCTTGAGCTCCATCCTGCCGCTGGCTGTGCGGGGCCTGGGCTGCATGCCCCGGGCTGCGGGGTGCTGAGGCCACGGCCCCTCCCAGGAGCTGCGCGTTGTCTGGGGAATCCTTTTGCCAAGAGCCTTCTGTTCTGATGGGGCTGGAAGGGGAAGCTAGAGAGGGGTCCAAAGAGAGGCACTTGGGGGACCAGACCTGAGAAGCGGTGTGGGGAGGTGGCACAGGGACCAGCATCTGGCTGGAAACCAGGAGGACTGCTATGGGAGAAAGGAAAGACCCCGAAGCTCATCCTCACAGTCCTCAGGGCTGGGTGGGAAGTCTCAGAGAGGCAGTTCTGGCCAGGGTCAAAGCAGGCATCTCTACCTCTTCCTGTTGTGGAGTTACTAAGGAGAGAGAATGGATCACAACGAAGGCATGAGGATATAGAGATAAACATGACACCCCTGAGAATCTTCTAGAAGAGTGGGGATGGTAATGACTTAACCAATCATTGCCCTTTAGCTCTCCTGGCACCATGCTGTAAGGCTGCTGCACCAGGACTGGTGGGAGCCCAGGAGGGAGGACTCGCCTCCCCTGCAGAGGCCCCCTCCCCCCCCCGGGGGAGGTGACACTTTGGCTCAGAAATTCAAAATGACAGTTCTTCAGGAAGGGAGGGACAGGAATGAATGAAGCATCAAACAGAAAAGTGACCTTGTCCAGCACGTTTCAGATCATCAACTCTGCTTTTACCTTCCAAGGCGAGACGGCTCTGGTTGACAAGTACTATGGTACCCTTAGCACATCCTTACAGCTGGGAGATGAATCTGGTGTCCCAACCACCAGAAATGCCCCTCTGTGGGCCATTGGGAGGGAATGCCCATTGGGGGCTGGGGCATGTTTGGGTCAAAGGGAGAAGGACGGTGGGGAGGTCCTGATCAGGTCGGGATCAATCTGCCCTGCCCTTCTGTTTCAGCTGGAGCCAGGGACGAGCAGCTGACAGGGGATGAAGAGGAGTTGACAGCGGGAGCTGAGCAGACAGAAGACCTCCTGGGGCCCCGAGAGCCAGGCCCTAAGAGCTACAGCAAGTGACCAGCCTCCCCACCGACCCACCCTGCAAACCCCACCCGAGTCTGCCCACCACATTCCCCTCATTCTCTAGAATAAGCCACTTGCTTTCAATAAAGTGTCTATTTGCAGTGAAGCATCGCTGACTGAGTTGTGATTTCAAGGAAATTCTTGGAAAATGCTGCACTGGGGCTTAGTGGTCCTCCTGGTGTTTGAATTCCAGTTCCTGGGCTTCAGCAAATATTTATGGAGCATCCAGTGGGCACCAGGCCTGGAACTGAGTGCTGGGGAAGAAGGAACTCGCACCTCCAGGAGGAGAGAAAGCCAGACAGACAGAAGATGGTGACACAGAAAACAGGGACCTATTGAGGGCAGGCCCCAAGTGACACGGTCCCACCTGAGTAGTGGGAAAGATTTATTAGGGAAGGTTCAGAATGTAGGTAGGAGACCAACTCCAGCAGGAGCAACAGTGAGCTCTGAGTCAAGGCAGAGAAGGTGGAGATGGGGGAGCAGCAGAAACATGAACCCAGCAAGACGTAGAACCAGCTGTAGAACTTGGTTCCTGTGAGAGGGAGCAGGTGCAGAAAATAGGGCTTCTGTAGCTTTCGGGTCCTGAATAAGCAACTGATTAACTGATTTTCTCATTCACCTTCCTAAGGGACTCACTTGTGAAAGCAAATCTTCTGTTTAAAACTCTCTCACCCACCCTACTCTCCTCCTCCCCTGCACCCTCCACACACCCCAGAGTAAGAGCAGGTGGAATTAGTTATCAGTCTCTGTCATTTACACGGTGCATCATGAAATGTGCTCACACCTATCATTTCAGTTGAGTTCAGCCCAAACTCAGTGATGATTTGTAGGCAGCGTGGGGCTCAGGGAGGCTCGGGGTGTGCTAAATACACACCTTAGATTCTGAGGGGAACAGATTTTGACTCAGGACTCTAGGTGAAGGAAACATTCCGCCCCCTGGAAATAGCACAGGAGGCTTCTCCTCACCAATACCTTGGTGGGGGCTTTGAAGTCAACAGACCTGGGTGTAGGACCACACTTGGCCAGGTGTTTGGGTGACCTGAAGTGCTCCCTCTGACCCAGTGGTTCCATCCTAGGCCTTTATTAGACTCACCTGGGAACTTTTACAAACCCTAATGCCCTGGCCACATACCAGGCCAGTAAGATCATAATCCCCAGGTTCTGGTGCCCAGGCATTAGGAGTGTCAGTGCATAGTCAAGGAAGGACAACACCTTTCTATCCCTGGGCTTGAGTTTCCTCACCTGTAGAATGGATTCAGTTAAGCTTTCTGGTGACCAGCACTTGCCAGGTATAAGATGGAAGCAATTTTATGTTTTTCCCACCATTCCACATCTGTGGCAGCCAGAATTATGCACCCCCCGCCGAGCTGTATGAACCCCAACACCCAGAAGGTTTTAGATGGTGTTACAGTTGCAAATCAGCTGAGCTTACCTTACCCAGAATTACTCAGATTAATCCAACATAATCCAAAGAATCATTAAAAGTGGATTAGAGAGGCAGAGAAGAGGACCAGAGACAGGGTAGCAGGAGAAGAACTTGGCCGGCCGCATGTTGCTGATTTTGACAATGGAAGGAGTGCACCATGGTCCCAGGAATGTGGTCAGCTTCTAAGGCTGGAAAAGGCAAGAGAATGGATTCTCCAGAAAGGAACGTGTCCCATTAACCACCTGATTTTAATCACAGTAGAGATTCACTTTAGATTTCTCACCTACAGAACTGTAGCACAATACTATGTGTTGTATTAAATCTATGTCTGGTAATTTGTTATAGCAGCCACAGAAACCTAATACATCATTATACCTGTTTGGGATGAATGTCATATCCTGTCCTTAGATCAAACCTCTGGCATAGCTAGCTTATTGTTTTCCTGATAATAAAAAAAATCCACTCCAGTGTAATAGCAAACCCCCCAAATTCATCCTCACCAGCCTTGAAATTTCATAGTTTACATTCTTCCATATGGTTGGATTCGGGGGATGGACCATGTTGGTGGAGCTGGTTTTTGACCACCCACTCGGAAGCCCAACAGGTGCGTGCACTCTGGCACTGCTGGATGACATCTGCTATTTTGTTCTTGACCTACAAAACCTGAGATTAAAAAGCATCCCATTTAACATCCTGTTTTGATAATAATGCCTACTTGGCAGATTTGCCTGTTGATTAAAGATGCGGATGCGTGTGAACAGAGAACAGCACAGTGCAATTCACAAAGCGGTTTTGAGACAGGTGAGATGGGAAAGCAGAGGGCTCCAGAGGCCAGGCACCTTAGCCCCTGCCCTGGACCAGCTCTGGAAATTGGAGACAGAAAAGACAATATGTAGTTACAAAGGCATCCAAGGGGGGGAGACTCAAATCCCATTAAGATGAGCAGGGAGCGCAGGGCAGGGCCCCAGAGGCAGCCCTGTCAGAGCTCCAGAACCCCGGCTAGTGGCCTTCCTCACAGCCTACGGAGATTCCCCCAGGTCATGGAGATTGCCTACCCCAGCCCAGATGGGCTTGGCAGGGTACTTCTGGGCAGCCCTGAAAGCATCATAAGCTCTTTTCTTCCTCTGTAAAGGTCAGGAAGGTCACAGTGCACCCAGTATCAAGGTCAGGGTCATTCTAAAGTCAGGAAGTGAATGGGACATCTCCTCCCATTGAGATCCAGAGTGACCTTCGGGACCAGTCAGGCCCAGAGAGGAAGGAAATGTAGAAATTGGCCAGAAGCCCCGTCACGCTTCCGCTTCCTCCCGAGCTGGAAGCACCCTGGAAGGACACAGAGAGGCAGTGACCTTCTCGAAGGGAAGTGAGGGACGGCTCTGCAAGCCCTCCCCGCCACACCCCCACAACTGAAAGTCAGCTAACTTCACTGACCCCAGGAAGACTTAGGGGCCAGGCAGCCTGTGGGAAGGATATGTGTGTTCCCTTGGCCCCTGTTATGAGCCCTGAGCATTTAAAAGGGACCATTTCTCTCTGAGACCCAACGGTTTTCTTTAATTGTCCTCTGCTAGTTGCTTGCAATCACACCGTGTTTAGAGCAGGTCCTGTGCAGACCATGCGCTGCTGAAGAGAATCCCTTGGACGTTTACATCCTGCGCTTCCTCCTCCCCTCTCCCTCCCTTGACACCCAGTCCTGCCTCCCCCGGAGCCGGTGCCACCCCCAGAACCAGACCGCAGACTCCAAGGCTCTGCCCCTGTCACCATCATCGCTATGGGGGCTGATGTACTGGGCCTTCGGGTTTGGGAGAGCGCGTGAAGGCCACAGTGGGAGACTGGAGGAGGACGCTCTGCAGCAACTATGAGGGCAAGGCCAACACTGGACCACACCCGAGTGTCACCGGGCCACAGCATCAGAGTACCTGGAAGTGAGGTGGGCCCAGCATCCCCCAGGTCTTCCCAGCATCCCCCAGGCCTTCTGGTCCTTTCCATGATAACTGGGTTCCTTGTCTTCTTTCTTATTCCCATTGGATTTCATTGGCTCTTTCCAGCCTCTGAATGGAACCTAAAACCCATCCTCCCTCATTCTCATCCTGAGGTCCCCAAGTATCCCTTGAGCCCCATCCTGGGCCAGAGGTGGGTGCGACAGAGAGGAATGGAGCTCAGGTCCCCTCCTTGAGGAGAAGGCATCTGTGGAGTTGACTGATGAGCTGGACCCAGCTGAGGAGGTCGTCTATGGAGAACAGCGGAGAGTCGGGACAAAGCCAGCCATCCAGGCGGAGAGGAGACTGGCTTCCAGGCTGCTCCATTAGGTGGATGTCAGAGCGATCACAGAGCGTGGCCTACTGTCTGCAGCAATCTAGTCCTGGAGACGCCTGGGAAGGCTGGTGTGGGCCTCGTTCCAAACGTACTGCTCCTTCCTTCCCGCAGGGCCCCACTCACCAGGCCCTGCTCACCAGGCCCTGCTCACCAGCCCTTCTCACCAGGCCCTGCTCACCAGCCCTCCTCACCATCCCTCCTCACCAGGCCTCCTCACCAGGCCTCCTCACCAGGCCCTCCTCACCAGGCCTCCTCACCAGGCCCTGCTCCCCAGCCCTTCTCACCAGTCCTGCTCACAGCCCTCCTCACCATCCCTCCTCACCAGGCCCTCCTCACCAGGCCCTGCTCACCAGGCCTCCTCACCAGGTCCCACTCACCAGGGCCCTTGGGCAGGCCCTTGCCCTTTCTGGGACTTGCTTTGTTTAACTGCCAAATGGAGAAAGAACTGGACCAGCTGCACAGCACTGATGTGGAAATAAAATAAAATGACAGCCTTAGTGGCACCCTGGGTCTCTGGGTGGCACTGTGGGTCTCTGGGTGGCCCAGTGCAAAGGTGCTCTGGCAGAGGGCCCGTCTGTGTGAATCTGCACCTTCCCTGTGTCCTGGAGGAAGTCACCTAGTGCCCCTGCGCATGTCCTCGGTAAGGCCCCCTTCTTGGGGTGTCGTGAGCAGCCATAAGCCAGCCTGCACCGAGGCACTCAGGAGGGCCTGGCGCACCCCAGCTGCTCAGAGGTAACTGCCGCAGTTGCAGATGTTAGGTGAATTTCTCTTATGAGCCAGAACCTCTTACTTGGATTTTCCTGGCTTTTTTCGGGGGGCCCTTCCACTGACCCAAAGCACCAACTTGCCCCAGGTTCTCAAGACCGTGGTCTGAAGACTGAGGCCCACAGCTCGCTGCTCTTTGAAGGATGAGCTATAAATACATCGGGTCATTAAAAGAGGAAGGAACGCACCTGGGTTACCAAGAGCATGTAAATGTGGCCCTGCCAGACTTCAGGGGCCAGGCCTGCCTATCCCTGCTGTCGCCCCCTGAATTCTGCAGAACTCTGAGTGTCCAGGTCAGGGAACGCAGGCCACCAGCTCTGCCCAGGAACAGTGACCCCGGGAAATGCAGGGGCCCCACAGGAAGGTCACAAGCTCAGGCTGGGGTGAGTCGCAGGTCTTCAGTTCAGACAACCTCCTGTTGTGGAAGAAAGGGGACAGTGACTTTGTCGGGAGGGCCCAGGGCTTGGTCCATCACATGAATGCCTCCCTCTGAAGTCCTGCCTGCCTCCCGGAGGTGCCCTGAGAGTCTGGAACCTGGAGAGTCAGAGAGGAGAGAGGGTAAGTGTAAGAAGCGCATCATGGAAGCCGATGAGCTTGGCAGGTGTCTAAGTCCCTGAGCCCCAGTTTTCTCAGCTGTACCATGGGGTGCCTTGAACGCTAGAGAGAACAGGAAGTGTGCCCGGCCACAGCGGCTCTCGACGGGCTTCAGGTCGTCCCTGGTCCTTCTCTCCCGGCTCCTCCCAGGAGGCTCGTCGCTTCCTGGTTGTATCCCAAGCTCCCAGAAGAGTCTGGCACACAGCGGCGCTCAGCGGACCTCTTAGGGAACACTTCCAAGAAGGGGGCCTTACTGAGGACAGGCTCGGGGCGCTGGGTGACTTCCTCCAGGACACAGGGAAGGTGCAGGTTCATTCCACAGCGGGGAGAAGTGGGCCGAGTGTGGTGGACGGAATAGTGACCCACAGCCTGTCCCGGACTCTTCCAGGAGGCTGTGCCTCATGACCAAAGGGACTTTGCATAGGTGATTAAGGTTAGGGACTTTAATACAGGGCATTCCTGGATCTGCTAGTTGGGGCCCAGGCTAACCACCTGATCCCTTAAAAGAAGAGTGAGTTCCCTGGTCACAGTCAATAGGAAGAGGGGACAGAAGACATACAGAGGCGAGGACACAGAGAACCCAGGAGTGAAAAGAACTCAATGTGTCATCTAGGCCTGGAGATGTGGGGCCTACACACAAGGGCCAGACAGGGGCCCCTGGGAGCAGGACAGGGGACAAAGCTGGCCTCTGGGCACCATCTGCTCTTGCCAGCTCCCCTGTCACAACCCTGGAGCCTCTTGAGCTCTCCTGATGCCTTCCTCAGGGTCAAGGTCAGAGACAGCTCTCAGAGGAGGGGACAAAGGGGGCCTCATGAACTAACCTCTGCAATGCATTGGTCACAAAGCCACCCAGCCAGACAGCAGATGATGTCATTGCCAAAGCCATGAGCTGGCCTGCCTGGTGACATGACTGACCCCAAATAGCAAGGACCCATGCCATCAGAGGCTCTTGGCAGGATGGCAGGGAGATTGAGGATGACATCACATGGCCCCACCACATGGCTTCACTCATGGTTTGTGGGGACCAGGCAGGGCCACCAGACCTCCCCTCTAGACTCTTTTATGTGGATTCTACCATGGCAGAGTGTCCAGTCTCTGGGTGACTCAGACTTCTCAGATCCTCACAGTGGCTTTGGGGTGGGCCAGAGGAGCGGTCACCATCCCCATTTTACATATGGGACACTCAGGCCGTGATCACAAAGGAGGCCAGATCCGTTTTCTTTATAACGTTCCTTCCCACGCATCGGTCACACCATCATGTCTCAATGGGTCAGTGGGGAGGCTGGTCACTCCTCCAGGAGTCAGTCAGCCCTATGAGGAGCCACAGGGGGACTTCCCGGTCACCCTGAGGAGACACATCCTTGATGCTCAAGGCCCGGCATGGATCTCGGCTGCATCGTGTGTCCCACAGAAACCAGGCGACGCCATTGTAGAAGACAACAACTCCCTCAGCCTCATAGAGCAGGCTTCCTCTCCACCGGGTCAGGAGGAGCTGAGCCAGACCCATCCGTGTCTTTCTGCAGTGTCAGAATTAACTGAGTAACCATAAATCCACAGGCTGTGCCACTCTGAGTGGTGGCAGTTCACCAAATACTTGTGGGTCACCTGAAGCCATAAGCCATGCAAACGCAATGTCTTCTAGACCAGTCTGAATTTCTATTATCTGTAACACTCAAGTCACACGTCCTACGTCACACCATTATTTAAACACATAAATAGGCATATATGTCACAGAAAGACTAAGAGAAGGTCAAGAGGGACGTAGAGTTATAAGAGCCTGTGCCAGGGCTCGAGCAAAGAAAGAGATGACTCTGGAGTCGGAGTTGCTATAGTTGGTCACATAGGGACTTAACAAGTCCATTCTGGAGAGCTGGCCAAGCAGAGGGTCCGGGTGGGCGGCAGGCTCAGTTTCAGAGGGCCAGCTTGGAGTGTCAGCTCGAGGCATCACTTGGAGTGGGCTGTGCTTTATTGTCACAGGTAAGAGAAACAGACCTCTGCTGAGCCCAGTAGGACAGGAAATTGAGGCTCATCCATGTGGCAATTTTCCTGGGCAAGAGTCTTGATGAGTGACCAGGTAATAGGGTCAGGGTGCTGTGTGTCCAGTCTCACGGGTTCCTCCTTTTTGGGGTCTTAGGTGGAGGGTTCCTGATCTGGTGCTATTGATAAGCTCCCATGTCTGGTCTTCCTGATACGATTTGAGATGTGCCTGTGTCCGGGTGCTCCTGGGTTTAGTTGGCTAATTTACCAAGTGTAAGTTATTTGTCGATTTATCCCTGATGGTGGTGCTGGGCAGATGGTGGTTGTTTGTTTGTACAAACAAGATATAGAGTCATTCTACCTCGGCACCCGCCTTTACCAAGAGGAATAACTCAGGTTTAGGGAAAGCCTGAAAAGTGCTGTCCCCTGCACCATGGAGTCACCCAAGGCGCACAGCCTGCTCTCTGTAACCTGCTCGACCGGGCTCTGTCCTGAGGACCATGGAGCTCTATCAGACCTCCACCACACCATACAGGCTGCCATAGCTCCCAGCATCAGGGGATGTCCAGGTCTGAAAGAGGCAGGAATTCCTCTCCCCCAACTCAGGAAAATGGCAGGAGACAGGAAGGGCCTCTGGGCTGCTGAACACCCAAATCCAGCACTGGTGACTGAGACCTTAGTCTTTTGGGTTGCAGACAAGGAGCTCGAGAACCGTCACAAAAGGAGTGGGGTTCCAGAACACCTTCTTGCTGAGGTCAGGGTCCAGGCAAGGCCAGTCCAACTCCACTCCCCCAGGCTTTGCCCCTGCTAGGTCCCCCAGATCTCATGTGTGAGACAGTGCAAGAAGGCTCAGAGGTGAGGTGACTGGTCAGTGCACTGATCCACTGGGGGATGAACAACGGGGTGGGAATGAAGGCCGAAGGCTGTGGCTGAGGGAGGCGGGACCTTGGGAGCGCAGCTCTCTCTGTCACCTGTCGGTGTGTCAGAGGCTCCTCTCCTCTCCCTGCCGTTCACCGTGAAGCCCTGCCTCACCTTGGGCAGAGAGCAATGGAGCTGGCCCTCTACGGACGACACCTCTGGAACTGTGAGCCCCAAACCAGCTTTTCCTCCTCTAAAATTGTTCTTGTCAGGTCTTTTGGTCACAATCACAAAGAAGCCGACTAACCGCCCTGCAGTGTGCTCTCCCTGGGGCCTTCTGCCCCTCTTGTCCCTGGGACCCCTCCTTCCTCCTTCCTGTCCCTTTTGGGGAAGGCTGCCTGGTCCCCTTATCCCTCCTGCACTCTCCTCAGGAGATGGCAGGCTGCCCACACCCTTAGTCCTGACTTGTGATCGGTTACAGCCTGCCTCCCTCTGGCATAGGGAGCCGTTCGAGGGCTCCAAGTCATCTGAGCAGTTCCTGTGGCCCCAGGGCCTTAGCACTGACCTGGTTTCTCCCAGTCTCCAGCCTGGTCTTAGCCACCTCTCCTTTGACAAGGACCAGTGGCCCCAGGTCCCACTCCTCATACTTCACGATGCTCGTTGCCCCCTTGTGAACTCTGCGGAGAGCCAGGAGATGGACTGTCTGGAAATGGCCTTGGGAGCTCAGTCTGAGGTGCTTGGACAGTGAGCTGTGCCGGACTGAGCTCCCTCCCCTCCCAGCTGGGGGCTGCACCCAGCAGAACTTCCTGCTAGACAGGCCCTCCTCCCTGGCAGCAGGGACAGCAGCTTGCCACGGTGTGGCTGGTTTCCCGGCAACAGATGTGAACAACTGTCGCCCCGTGGAGACCTCCTGGCACTTAGCAGCCTGCGTAAACCCCGGCAGGCTGTGCCCTCCCTGGGCCGCATTTCCTCAGCTCCATGATGGGAGGATGGGTTCCTGTTGCCCTCTCTTCTTGACAACCTCTCCCGCCCCCCGAGGAAGTTGACCCTTAGCAAAGAATTCGGCTACCTGCCCATGATGGTGAACTCATTCCCAACTCTGTTGCCTGGTCAACAGGGGTAGTCCCACAGGGCCCCAGGTGTGCAACATGGACAACTGTTCTTGTACTCTCTCTCTTTCCAGAATGCAATGCTCCAAATGGCATCTCCTCAGCAGCTGGCCCTGGGCTGCAGCCTTTTCCGGGAATGCTTCCCCCTCTGTGGCTTCTTTCCTCACCCTTGTTCTGCAAACTTGGCAACTTGTGTGGCAGACACGTACTGAAGACCAGGGTTCAAAAACACAACCTGCAAAACAGCAGGAAGCCACTCGCTATGTGATGCACCATGGTCCTGATTTCTTGCCATTGCCCCACGCACAGCTGTCACTTTCTATCCTGTCCCCCGGCCCAGCCTCCAGCAGCCTGGGAAACCTCTAGTGAGGACTGCTCCTACCTTCTCTTCCCTTCCTTCCAGATCCTGGCCCTTCTCTGCCTCAGTCCACCCCAAAACTCAGAAAGCTCTTTTCCATTGTCAGGTGTGCCATCTGCGTCGACAGCAAGATTTCCCACCTCCTGAGCAGGGCAAGGGAGGGAAGTTCCTATTGTTTAAACCCAAAGAAAAGGCCACCTACCCTGGTTTCCACTGCTAGTTCCACCAAGAAACTCCAGAGGCTTTGAGACGATAGCTGACCTCAGTGTACATTTCAGGGTGCCCCCGCCCCCCCCCCACACTACACTGATGATGACGGGGAGGGTCCCTCACTCAGCCTCCCCAGTCCCGTTGCCCCTCTGCCTCCGTGTCGGGGGTCACCTTCCTTCGCAGAGTGTGAACAAGCGTGTCAGGGAGCAGAGCCTCTGTGTGCTGAGGGCAGGGTTCACGTACTGGGGTTGAGGTCGTGTGTGTGTGTACACGTGTGTGTGCATATGGATGCACCCCCTCCCTGGGCAGGCCCTGGGGGAGGGTGTGTGCACGTGTGAGCTGACATGTGTGGGCGCAGGAGGAGGTCCGCCAGCCCACACGGTCCAGAGCTGGAGGTCGGGTGGGGTGTGGGAGAGGAGAGGTTTGTATATGATCTGAGATGTTACAGGCTGAGTCCTGCCAAGTGGTTTCCTCTGAAGCTCAGAGTCAGCCCATATGGCCTGGCGGAAAATACCGCGGCAGGCAGCCTGTCTCTGATTCATTCTGAAAGCCTGCAGGCCGGCCACTTCTGTGTCCCACACTCAGACCTGCTCGCCCTCCTGCAGGCCGGGTCTCTGAGGCCTCATATTCCTCTTCCAAAGCTCAGGAGCAGCCACAGAGACCCCTGATCCCATCCTTCACCTCCCTTCCCTCTCTCCTCCTGCGCCCACTCCCGGCACACAGCTCACTGGGTTTCTGCACTCCTCTGGCCTCGGCCACCTCACAGCCCCAGGAGGTAGAGGTGCCTTCAGAGTCCTGTGGCCCATCTCCTCCGCTATTCCTTTCTCCTTGTACTTCCTGTGGGACCCATCACCCCAGAATCCTGTAGAAGTGACATCTCACCCCTGGAAACAGACTGTCCAACAGAGAAGCCATTAGAACTTCCAGTTTTTAATAACATGGACTATGCACTCCAGATCCCTCATCCCTTCCCAGACGCCTCCCTGCTCCTGATCCTCTCCCACCCAAGGAGAGGGATGTGGGTGGGTGCAGCGTGAGACTCCGGCGTACTAGTTGGCAGCTCACCCGTGAGCAGGTGGCCACCTTGTGCCCCACGCGCCATCTTGCTGCATCCTTAGGCAAGATGGCGGCCTCCAGGGTCCTCAAGGTCAGGATGGCGCCACCTGCTGCACTTAGAGCTGGTTCCCAAGTGCAGGACCTGACCTCTGTGATTACAAAGGTGTCCTTCTGCAGAGGGCGAGAGAATCAGCCCTGAGATTCTCCTGAAATGTGCTGCACCCACCACACGGGCTATTTATAGCCCACGGGGGTGCTGCTAGGGTGAAGTGACATCTAGGGTGAAGTGACATCTGCTGGCAGGCGCTGCCCCCTCCACCAGGGCGTACTCCCCCGAGGGGGAATCCCTAGCACCCGCCACAGCGCACACCTCCGTATGGCACGCACACACCCTCACGGAACATTCTGAACCTGTTGCCATGGGACACCAAAGAGGTCAGCGATGTCTGCTGGGCAAAGTGATGACCTGCTTCTGCCACGGCACCCTCGCCTAGAACTGAATGCACCATGAGCAGAGCCTCTGCCTCCCCAGTCCCCCCTCCTGGCCCCTCTGCTCCCCGCTGCTGCCCTGCTGCCTCACCTGCCCTTGGTCTTGGCGTGAAGCTCACGTGTGGCCAGCCTCAGGGATGCCCGATGGGAGGACCAAGTCACCAGTGTGGACTCCCTCACAGCCACCAGGGAGCTGCCTTGGGAAAGCCACGCTGGACCTGAGGGCCTCCCAAACACCCTGGTAACCTCCGTCTCTTCTCCTGGCCTGGGGGCTCCGTCGTAGGCTGTGTGTTTAGAGCACCATGGTAATCTCTTACAAATACTTTGCATCTTTTTTTTTTTTTTGGTTTTCTTACATCTGCCATATGTCGTGAGCTCTTTCAATTTTCCATTAAAATATCTGTGAAGCCATCAGACACCAAGTTGAAACTGAAACCTAAAAAACTTAAAAAGTCTATGTTCTCAAGAGAGTGTATACAGGCCGGGTGCTGTTTGAATACCTAATGTATCTTATCTGATCTCCCCCACAGCAGGTATAAGGAGTAGGTTTTATTTCCCCCCCATTTTAGAGATCAGGAAACTAAGATTCAGATGGTGATGAGCACGCGGTCACAGACAGTTGTCGAAATAAAAATCGAGTGGATGTGTACAGTCCCTCAGTCGAGCAGGTCACCCCTCGCCTGTCACCCACCCACTCGCTCTAGCATAGCCAGAAGACCCCCCACTCCTGGGCGGCCGCTTCCCGAGCAGTGGTCTGAAAATGGACAATGAGGAGCTCAGGGCAGAAAGTGTACCCCGGGGCGCAGGGTGTGCAGTGCTGTGAAGACGAATCGAATCGACGGGCTGGGGCGGGACAGCCCTGCGGATTGAGACAGGATGCTGGGGAGGGGGCCTTGCCGAGCCAGAGATAATTGAGCAGCCTTGAAAAGGGGTGAAGGACTGAGCCAGGTGGACATGGGGGAAGAGCATGTAGGCAGAGGGAACAGTGTGTGCAAAGTCCCTGAGGCAAGAGGGTGCTTGGATGCTTGAAGCAAAAGAGGAGGTCCAGGCGCCGGGGTAGAGTGAGCAGGGAGAGAGCAGGGACAGGCAAGAGGGGGTCCAGTCACCTTGTAAACCCCTGGGAAAACGTGGGCTTTCCCTCCAGATGAGGGGGGCAGCACTGGACAGTCTGAGTGACACAATCTACCTCCATTTTGAGAGGATGCCTCTGGTTTTATGTGGAGAAGGGGCCACAGCAGGAGCAGGGATGGGTCACTCCCAGGAAGCTACTGCAGGGTCCAGGCAGCCAGCAGCAGGGGCTGGACCGGGGACGGCCAAGGGTGGGAGGAGGTGGGATTCCCAGAGAGCATGCCCAATGGGGGTCCTGAGGGGACGTGGAAGGCCCTCAGTTTGGGGGTCTGTCCTGGGGTGTGTGCTAGGGAAGGGAGAGGCCTGAGCCCGGCCATCCTCAGGCAGAGGCTGGAAAGATGACGGGAACCAGGGACTGGGAAGAGCTAGGCGGTAAGGCAGAAGACGGCTCTCCGCGAGCCACCTTGGGCAGGCTGCCGACTCCATGACTCCATCAGAGCTCCCTGCAGTCTGAAAAGGAACTCAAAACTAACAGGATCTCGAGCGAGGACCAAGCCCTTCCCTGGAGGCGGAGGCCCTCAGTCTTGGTCTCTCCTTGCACCTGGCCCTGCTCATTGGAGAAGCCAATGAGGTCTTGCACCAGCGTCCAGGAAGCAGCACCCAATGTGACAGAGAGGGGGGTGGCTGCTACACGCGCCATCTTCTGTGCCCCCCACTTTGGTGGGACAATTCCGAGGCCTGGCCTTTACCCTCTTACAGGGGCACTGCCTTCAGCATCTCTCAAGCAAGCCCTTGGCACATGAGTTCTGGTCTCAGGACCGGCTGGGGAGAAACCAGCCCTGGACATGTGCGTGTGAAGAACGGTGGCTAGAGCTGAAGAAGGACAGCTGTGGCCTGTGGCACTGTGTCCAGAGCTCACGGCTGTGCCAGGGCCTGTGGCAGTGGGGTGGGTGTCTGTGCACCCTGGGTCGGTGTGGGACACGTGGAGCCAGGCACGCACCCTGGTGTGGATGTGGGTGGTGTTCGTGTCTCTGCCAGCTCATAAGTTCAAAACCGGAAAGGAAAATGTAAGCAGCTCCTTATGTAAATGCAGGGCCACCAGAGCACTCTTCTTTTGCTTCTAGTCATTTTGGAGTTTCTGAGACTTTGCCACTCCTCCCCTTGGAATGAGTGTGGGAGTGAAGGGGAAAATGAGGTTATTTTTGTCCTGGGGATTTCAGGGCCCCTCACTTATGTATGTCTCCCTGTCCCTCCTGCCTACCTGAGCCCCTGGGGGATGATCTACTGAAGCAGGTGTCCCCCTCTGGACAGCAGAACACACTAGACAACCCGGGTCACCCGATGCCCTCACTGTGTGACATCCTGCCTCGATGCTCCCAACTCTGGAGAAAAGCGTGGGCAGGACCAGAATCGGGGCAGTTCTAGATTCAGTGATGGGGCCGTGAGTTTGCTGTCTGTCTGGATTTGTGTCCAGGCCGAGTCACTTGACCCCTGTAGAGAGGGGATGATGGAGACTGACCCACATCTAGAAGCAGGTGGACACAGGTGCTCATCTGGTCCCTGCCTTTCTGTGACCTTGGGAGGTAAGTAAACCTCTCTGAGCCTCTTTATCCTCATCTACAAAATGGGGATTAGAAATGCTTTAACATCATTCCATTGAAAAAGTAACACATCAACTCCTCTCCCTGTTGCTGACTGGGAGAACATTCTCTCCCTCCTTTTGGCTAACCCAGCCACTCCCTAGGGAGGGAGGAAAGCAGAACTTCCCGTGACAGCAACGGCAAGGACAAGGTGTCTTCTAGAACTGATTCCAGAGTGCTCCTTGTCATTAGAGACCTGGGCTCAGCTCACCTAGGACCACCGCCATCACCCTGGGCAGTGTGAACCCCACCTGTCAATCATCAGGCTGAAAAGATGGGTGTGGGAGGCCCCAGGGTCATCTGAATGCTCATCCACTCCCTTTATTATTTTGATTTTTTATATAGGTCATTTTCATGATTAGAAGAGAACTAGAAGTTCACTATAAAGAACTTGGGGCTACAAAACAGAATGAGAACAGCCAGCCACAGTGCCCTCCATTACTACTCCCCAAGATGTGTTTTTCCTTCTGAATTTGTCCCTGTAGGAACAGAGTTTTCTAAGAGATGATAAAAGGTCTACCTCTTAATTAACCAGCATTTTCGAATGTCTAGAAGATTCCATTTTCCAAATATTCTGGAACTGCACACTTGTGGCTCAGCTATGGGTATCCACGGGCTCCTTTGCCACCAGTGGACATGTGGATCCCACGGGCTCCGGGGGCTCTTGCTTTTACCCCACCTCTCTGCAAGTGCCAGGCTGACTCCCCCTTTCTGTCTTTTTTATTAAAATTAACCAAATATCACTGTGGAAATGGTAAAACTTTAAAATGAGCCCTTGAAGGCGGTAAGTGCCGTCTATGGCAATCCGAGGACTCTCTCCCCCAAGGGGCACAAAACCAGAGCCAGGCACAGCTGCCCTTTGTCCATGGCTGGACACGTTATCTCAGCTGCTCCCGCGGCCCTTTCCCCGGGTTCATGCCACCATGCGTGGTCTCAGAGCACCCTGAGCAAGGAGAAAGGGGACAGCGCTAACTCCACAGTGGTGAGTCCGTCTGGTGAGAACCCCGGATTTGGTGGATTTGAGGGTACCTTGAAAAGAATGCAGTGGGCAGTCCTAATGCAGTGGACCGTAGCCCAGGGTTTTTCCTAATGCCTTTCAGACAGGCTGACATTTAAACAATAGTGTCCAGTGGACCCTGGGTGACAGAAGTCCTGGCTGCTGACCTGCGTGAGTGGGTTGGGTGTAGAGGTGTTGCATGTCCAGCCAGCTGGAGGAAAGGGGCAGTGGGGAGACCTCCTGGGGCTGGTGGGACACTCAGCACTCTGAGGACCCCATGAGAGCAAGGCCCACTTCTCTTTTGTCTCTGGGCTTCTGGGACCTAACAGAGGCTGACACACATGATATGTGTTAAGTAATGTCTGTGAGTCCACGTACAACTGCCAAAGAATAATCAACAAAACCAAGTTTTTTTAAAAGCTTGGTGCCAAGATGACAGAACCTATCCATAGTCCTCTCCTTGTTTCCAAAACTCCATGGGAGGGCTGCGTCTGTCTCCACATCAGTTGATTTTAGTTTTAGTATCTGAGTGCCTGCAAGGCGCTTCACACTGCAGAAGCCATTGGACACATTTTATAACATGAATCCACATCAGAACTTGGGCTGTATATCTCTTACTAGGAAATGTTTATATGTTACTAGGAAAAAATAACTTTGTTTCTTACTTACTGTTTCTCAGCAGAAGAAATACCTGGGCTCTAAGGATTATTAGAGGGTCAGGCTCCAAATTCAGGCTGAAGGCTGACCTCCAAAACATGTGTGTGTTACTTCCAATACTCTGTGTGTGTGTGCAATAACACACATCATGGAATTACATGCATGAGATTACCATTCATTCTTTTCCCCACTTAAATGCATCTATTGGCAGCTGGACATGGTGGTGTGCACCTGTGATCCCAGCAACTCAGGAGGCTGAGGCAGGAGGATTGGAGGTTCAAGGCCAGCTTCAGCAACTTAGTGAGATCCTATCTCAAAGTAAAAAATAAAAAAGAATTGGGGATGTGGCTCTGTGGTTAAAGACCCCTGGGTCAACTCTCAGTGCCCAAAGCAAAAAACAAACAAAGCACGCATTGGCAGCCATGAGAGGTGGGTGCCTTGCTTGGATTACAAGGACCAAGAGAAGTGCTGTCTCTGTCCTGTGGAACTCACAGTTGACGAAGGAAGAGAGTGAGTCATTACCCATTCTGATCAGAAATAAACCGCAGTGGAGGACACAGGGGGTGAGGCCCCAGACAGGGGTCAGGGAGATCTGAGGGTGGGAAAGGGCTGGCCCATCAAAGAGCAGCAGAAGGGCGTCCCAGGCAGAGGGAGTCTCAGCAGGAGCCTCCGGAGGGTGGGCATGAGTCCTGTGGCTGGGCAAGGGGAGGAGGGCAGATGACTTCTCTCCAGGGAGGAAAGGCAGGCAGGCGCCAGGCGTCAGCACAGCAACCTCATTCTCAGAGCGGGGTGCAGCCGATGGTGTGCTTTAGGCATGGGAGTTACGAGGTCAGAGATGTGTTGTTAAAGGAGCCCTCAGAAGGGAGCAACAGGAGGCTGCAGGGCAGTGTGGGTTGGGGCAGTGTGGGCCAGGGCGGCGTGGGCCAGGGGCAGTATGGGCCAGGGGCAGTGTGGGCTGGGGCATTGTGGATCGGGGGCAGTATGACCAGGGCAGTGTGGGTTGGAGCAGTGTGGGCCAGGGGCAGTGTGAGCCAGGGGCAGCGTGGGCCAGGGGCAGCGTGGGCCAGGGGGCAGTGTGGGCCAAGGCAGCGTGGATCAGGGGCAGTGTGGGTCGAGGGCAGTGGGGGAGCACGACATAAGGCTTGGTTAGCAGGTTACGGTCATCCTGGGGACGGGGAGGAGCTTGAACTAGGAGGTAGCAATGGGAAGGAGAGGAGTTACAAGGTCAAGTCCCTTTCAGCAGGGGAAGTCAGGAGGACTTGTTAAGAGATTAGATGAGAAAATTAAGAACCAGCCTGGTTTTCTGGCATAAGGAACAACATGGAAAGACAGTGAGAGGGAGAGTTGGGACATTCCCCCAAGAGCTGAGCGCTGGACATGATGCCCTTGAGGGTCTGTGACACATCCATTGGACACGTGAGTCTAGGGCTTGGAGGAGATGGAGCACGGGTGTCCACGGGGGCGCTGGCCACAGTGGCACTGAAAACCACTGGAGCATGTGAGATCATCGGAGCAGAGAAGGGACCCTTTTCAAATTCAAAAACTCAGTTGCTCCCAAACAAAATACCCAGATCCTTGACGATTTTTTAAAAATAAATGGCTGGGAGGAATTTCCTCTGCCGCGCTGGGTTCCTGAGTTATCTTTGGCTGCAGGAGTGATGTTGCTGGCCCCGTCCAGGGCCTGGCTCACGGGCGATGCTCAGCCGTCTTGGAAACGTCTCCTCCGGTGGTCCAGCGCCAGCCCCGTGATCCTGCTTCCCCCTCCCCTTGCCTCTGCGTGGACTTGTGGGACTTTGGTCTGAGTTCTGGAAAGTTCCTAAGGACTTCACAAGGCTTTGTTTTCTTTCTGACATGCTACTGCTCCAGTTCACCTGTCCCAGGTGTCTAGAAAGAGCTGGGTCCCAGGGGTGTCCTCTAGGGGATGGCCCTGCGCCTCTCATTGGGTGTCGTGTCTTATCCTTCCCTGCTCCTTGCCCTGTCACAAGGCCCAGCCCTCCTTTGACTGCGTGCCCCTCCCCCACAGCCCCGCCATCACCCAGTCCTGACACCTTCCACACTGTGCCGTGCTCCAGTCTGTGAGCTTCGGAGGCAGGAGCTGGGCTCCCACAGGTTCACGTCTCTAGTACCTGCCGTGGTGCCCAGGGGAGGAGAATGACCTCCTCCCTGCACAGGGACAGTGGCACTTACCTCCAGAGGACACTCTGAGCGGCATCCACAGAGGGGAAACAGGTTGAGTTGTAGGAAAAGGATGAGGGGAGGGGCGGTGTCCAGGACTCTGTGACATATGTCATGACCACACCCCTGAGGAAAGCATCCGGAAGGCACTGGGACGGGGGAGAGCTGGGACAGGCCACTGTGCAGGAGGAACAGGACCAGGGGTGAAGGAAAGCCCAGGGTGTTCAGATTGTCCTCTTGGTTGACTTGCCATCTTCCTCGTCCCATTATGGCCCCTTAAGAAACCCTGTCCTTACTGCTGGGTCCTTGGCCTTGACCAGCAGCCTGCCAGAGTGCTGTTTGTCCTGAGGGTCTTCAGGTTTCTGAGACCACCAGCTCCAGGCAAAGACTCCCGTAACCTGCCATGTGCTTTCCTCACAAAGGACACATGCCCAGCTGGCCTCCGCCAGACCATATGAGAAGCAGTGTCCGGTTTCTACTGGGCATCTGCCTTTCCAAAACACCACACAGAACCCTGGAGCCTGTCCCCCCCCAACCCAAAGAGCACTGTGCAGTGCCTAGGCACACAGCCACACAGATCAAGCCGTGGCCGACATCCCTGGGTGCCAGAAAAACTCAGCATGCGAGAGAATCTGCACCGACAGAGACGGCCAGGAGACTGCCCCTGGGAGTTCCCTCCCGTCCCTCTGCTCTCTCTGGTCAATGTGGAAATATGGAGTCAGAACTCAGCCCCAGACTTCCTCACTGTAATGTTCCCAGAAGACGAGTTGGGTCCTGTTCTCTTTTCCTAGTCATCGTCGGAGTCTCCTCCTCTTTGTTCTTTCACTTCTCATAGCCACGTTTACTTATCCTCCATCCACCCATTCTGCCTGCACTGAGGGTCTAACTCCTCCATGGCGGCTACTGTTCCGAGTGCGTGGAAGACACAATTGAAAAAACGAGAGGCCCTGGGCTGATGGGAGATGGACAATAAAAACCAGCTTAGTAATTAGGCTACATGTAATTTCACAACATGATACGTCATGTGACACAAAAAGTAAGTGAAACAATAAATATAAAGAGCATCATGCCCTGTATACAGGTGTGATGACACTCCTGTTGTGACTCTGCACCACATATAGCCAGAGTGAGCAGTTGTGCTCCACTTGTGCACGATGTGTCAAAATGCATCCCAGTGTCCTGGGTGACTAGTTAGAACAAATTTCTAAACAGAGTATTGAGAGTGAACAGGGAGAAGGTTCAACTATAACAACAACAGCAAAAATTTTCCATCAGAATTTACACATTTTATACAAAAAAAACTCTTCCTTAAGTTCAGGTCACCCTTTACTTATTGCCTGTTTATTCTGTTTTTGAAGTTCCAAAGGAGAATTTTGTATTATGGATATGCACTGTCCCCTGCCTCTCTCATCCTGCCTCTCATCTCCTCCTGTAGGGCTCCACTACTGTCACCCCAGGAGGCATGTCACCTGACTCTCCTCCTGTCTCTTGTGCCTCCCCAGGCTCCTTGCCACTGAAGTTGCTTCTTCCACCTGCAAAAGTTGGGGTGAGTAGTTTGGTTATCCGTTATTATATAAAATACCACTCCCAGAACACAGTGGTTCAAAACAACTATATCCTACAATTCTGCTGTTGATGGGACACTTCTGTTTTGCATGTTGTTTTGGGGGGAAGGTGCTAGACCACCTGAAAGATTCAAAATGGCCCCACTAGCCTGCCTGGCATGGTACTGGCTGCCGCTGGGGGCCTCCACTCCACCTGTGGACTTCTCCTTGCCGCTGCTTGGGCCTTCTCTCATCAGGACAGCGGGGTTCCAAGAGCAAGCATTCCAAGAGAGCCGGCCTCTGAGAGCAAACCCTGAAAGCCTGCACCTGGGGTGCGCCCCATGTCCTGCTGGCCCCAGCGGATCACAGGCTAAGCCCAGAATCACTGTGAGAGAGGCACAAAGGGATGAGGGCTGGGCACGAGGTCCACTGGGAACCTCCACACGGCTGATTATCATGCATGCCTCCAGGCTTTGACTGATGGCTCTCCTCCTTTGCCTCAGCCTCTCCCAGGGGATCTCACCCCGTCTCAGGACTTCACATGCCTTCCCGAGGCGGAGGACTGTCAAGCGTCTCTAGGCCAGGCCTGCCTGGACCTACTCAACGTCTCAGCTTCCAGTCGTCATCTCACACCTCATAACACGCCCCAGTGCTCCGCTCCCCAACACAAGCCTTCTCTTCCCCACCAGCTGGTCAGGCCCTGTCCAGGGGTTGGCAGTGGCCTCTCTCGCCCTGCACAGCCCACAGCAGGCCAGCTTCACCTCCAGTTCACCGCATCTCACCATCACCTCTTAACCCTGCATCAAGTGCAACCGGCTTTCCTGGTTTCCACGTGTGTCCCATGCTGTCCTCCACGCCGCGGCCTCCACCTCCTTAGAACTCAACTACACCAGCCCCATGCTTAGAACTCTGCGGGATCCATCCCTTGGTCCCTGTGTGGTCCGCAGCGCCCTCTGAGGCCCCACTCCCACCTGACTCCTCCTCCTCTTGTCTCAGGATTCTGTTTCTCTGTCCCTCTGCCTGACACGCTCTTCCTGTAGGTGTTTGGCTCCTAAAGCCTCTTTGGAGGAACCGCCCACTGTCTTTTTATCCACCCCTACTGCAGGGAAGATGGAAAGGTGGCCCCTGGACTCATCATCCACAGCAGGATAAAGCCAGCCTCTGGTGGCTGGGAGGGCCTTCCCAATCCAACTGCATCGGGCCAGCTGACCATCCAGAACAAACACGCTGCACTCTGCAGGGCCCCAAGGACAGCAGCCCTGCTCTGGGCCCTCGGGAAGCTGACCAATCTCCACACGGCAGGAACTTGACGAGCCAACTGCTGACTGGGAAGAGTGGACTTGTCTTACTTTCTGCACTGCTCTGTCCACTGCCCTGCTCCCCTGGGGCTCCTGTTGGTCCCTGCATCCTCAACATACTGACCCGATTCGTCTCCTCCTGCTGAGAGGCCATGAAGTCCAAATGGGCCTCCAGAGTTACCAGCAGCTTAACTGGGGGGACATGGACAGAGGTGATGCTCTAAAAAGGGTTTAAAGGGCATCAAAGGGAGGACAATGTGATGGCAAAACCAGACCTGTGGGGAATAAGATGATAAACTGTGGTCAGAAACCAGTGCTGGGGAAGGGGCCATTCCCCTCCCTCCCTCAGCCTTGCTTCAGGGAGCCTACTGACCTGGGTCCCTACCTTCTGGACTGTAGATAACTTCCCCTGGGCATCTGACTGCTCCCTGGGACGTCTACACACCTGTGGAGGCTCTGGTCCAAGGCCAGAGATTTATTGCAGGCCTTGTAAGCCAGTTCTTCCTCTTATCACTCTGCTTCTGTAAACACGCTTCCTGCTGCCCGATCAACTGGACAATTTATGACACTAGACAGCTCATAAATGTTGTGAGAAAATGTGATGGGTGCTCAGAATTTGGAGTTTGTTCTCCTCTGGGCCCACCCACCCCCGTAAAACAAAGTTTGGAGTTCTCCTCCCCTCCAAGTGCTGCGGCGTGCTGCTTCTCGACCAGTCTGTTTCCTGAAACAGGTGTCACATTCTTCTCATGACTCAGAACACAAACCAAGTGTCCCCTGCTCTGGTTGGTCTCCCTGAACTCGGCTGAGGAACTTGCTCCTTATCAAGCACTTACTGGACTGGCAATGAGCTTGCTCAGACAGGTAGATATTCCTCGTCTGGCTTCCTCTCTAGGAACACAGGCTGTCTTTGACCCCATGAGGTCTTCAACTTGAGAGCTGTGCCCGGCACATAGTAGGTCCTTAGTCATGGCTGCTGACCAGCTATTAAGGCAATGATGAGAACCGATATTTAGGACACTGCTCTGTACTGGGAAAGATGGTATTTGCACATGAACCTGAACTTCAAATTCTAGTTCTGCCCCGAGTCAGCGGTGTGGTCGACCTGGCCTCTGTGGCCTCACTGAGTAGAGGGGGAAGAGCAGCAGCCTCTGACAAGGGCACCAAGGGCATCCGAGTTGACAGAGTCGGCTGTTCTTCCAACACTGTCCGGTCTCTCGTCTAACCTTTGTAGCAGCCACTATGAAGTAAGCGCTCTGGCCAGCTCTACAGCTGGGAAGAGTGCAGCTCAGAGCCGCCAGTGGCCTCCCTGGACGTCACACAGGTGGCACCTGCAGGACAGGCTCAGGGCCGGGTCTGTCCGATGCTCATGGTAGAGCTCAGGCCTCCCCTTCCTCTGGCCTCGCTTTCTCATGCAGCCTGTGGAAATGGACACCCAAGCTGGCTTCCCCGTGAACTGGCTTCAGCCCCTCTTGGCTCCAGTTTTCCCGTGTGAAATGAGCGAGTGTCTAGAGAGTGCCTGTGACCTCTCAGCCCCTGCTCTGAGGTCCTCGGCTGGGTGGTGTGAATGGTGGTGGCTCCGTTCCTGGAATGCCTGCTCATCCTCCCAGAGTTACTCACAGCAGGGAACGAGACCAACACCCAAGAGCAGGAGGTTTGGGGGATTTCAGTCTGAGGTTCAGTGTCAGCTTCCAGCGCCTCTGACCCAAGCCCACGGCAGGCCTGGCTTCCCCACCATCCCTGGCATCTCACGTGGCTTGTGAGTGAGCTCATGGTGGTGAGCAGTGGGACACGGCAAGCCCGGCTCACGTTGCTCCAGCATGAGGTCCAGCCACGGGACCAGGGGTTACTATAAACTGTCAACGCCCTTGGGAGGTTAGCTCTGAGGCAGTGTCAGGAAACCTCAGCCTTGGCCATCACTGGGCAGAAAACAGGAGGAGCAGGGAGAGGAGGAGGAAGGGACCCTTTGTAAGGAATTGGGCAGTGGTGGGCAGGGAGCAGGTGCAGGAGGGTTCCAAGCTGACTCCTAACCCAGGCCTGATCATGCTGCACTCACCTTGGAGACCCAGATAGTGGACGCACAACGTCTGACAGCAGTTACATCCTGATCATTCGTTGCATAGCAGAGCAGCACATTTAAAGCTGTTCATTCACTCTTGCAACAAATGTCTATGGAGGTCCTGGGTGTATGTGTGCTCTCCTGGATTTTAGAGATTTAACAGTGAAGGCAAAAAGCCCCCTCAGGTTGCATTCTTATGGGGGCAGGGACAATTATAAATACATGAAATGCATATGATATTGGGTATGTCATAAGATTTTGAGTAAAACGAAGCAGACTAGCCATCTCCAGTGGGATGATCTGAGCCCGTGATGATGGCGACATTTTAGCAGAGACGTTTATTTAGGAAAATGATTTTGATTGGCAACTTGAAGTTGATATTGGAGTCTCGAGGGCAAAAATGAGTAAGAGACAAGAAATCAGGAAGCATCAGGAATAAAGATGGATTCATGATTGAGGGACGGGGAGAGAGGAAAAGAGAGAGAGGCTCAGAACACACCAGAGAGGCTGAGAGCTGTCAAGTGTAGAGACAGCTCGAATTCTGTTTTGTCTTACTGTGAATGATATGTTAAATTATACTACAAGTAGAGCTGTGTCTGTGCACGCGCGTGTGTGTGTGAAGGTTTGAGGTCACACCTAGACAGTGTGCAGAATACAGCACAGAGTGCAGTGGTAGCCGCTGGAGATGACGGCTGGAGGTGACCATCTGAGGTAGGACAAGGTGTTCCTGAACTCCCGATGCTTTCTCCTAGGAGAGGGAGTGAGCCACTGAACCCCTGGGCTCTCTACCCCCTCCATATACCCTGCCCCTGGGAGGAGGAACTGGGCATGCTCAGTGCAGCTCCTGAGTGAGACACAGGTGGCGACTGGCTACTGGGTTTCTGGAGGGAGGCCCCGGGGAAAAAGCTGTGGAAGGACAGCAAAGATAAAGTCTGTGGAGCCCCAGGGGGATGACGGGATGCGGATGCCTCAGCCCCGCAGAGCATAGGCCCCGGCCGGTGAGGGGCCGTCCATAGCTGGGGCTCAGACAGGCCAGTCCTGAGCCTGCACCACCACAGGAGCAGGAAGCTGGAGACAAGCTAGTGTCCAGTGGCAGGGGACTGCTGTCATGACACCCAGAGCCATGCAAACAGGCCCACAGAACACCAAAGGCACCCAATGTTCAGGTGGTGACGTTTCACAAGAAGTGAGAGAAATAGCAAGATTCAGTTACTAAATGTACATGTGAATATACATATGTGTGTATGTGCATGTATAGAAAATATTGAAAATAACACAAAGTGGAACAGTACTTATCCTTGAGAGTGAGTCTATGTTTGTGTTTTGATTTTCTTTAAAAAGTTCATTTGATAAATAGATTTAAAATATTCATAAATAAAATAATATGTAGATATGTACACACACACATCCATTTGTATTTAAAAGAACCAGTTTCCATGTGCCAGACATTCAGCCTGGGTCTATAAATCTAATTTTGATGAAAACCTGTTTGGGGTCAATTATTAATAATATTCATTTACAGAGGAAGAAACGGGAAGGTTAAGCAGCTTGTTCAAGGACACCTGACTAGGTTCGAGATTCCCTCCCCAGTGATCTCCCTAGAAGACCAGAGTCCAGCCCCAACCCGAGCCCACCCCACAGCTGGGGACCAGCAGAGCCAGCCCGGGGGCAGGGGGCCGCTCTTCCTTTGGCACCCCACACAGGGCTTAGTCTACTGACAAAAACCAGGTCCCACTGACCTGCAGCTCCCTCGGGGCAGAGTTTGCTGAAACCTCCTGAAAAGACAAAAATGGAAAAACAAGAGAGAAGTTTTATCTAACCCAGATCTGGAGAGAGAAGACCAGCAGCTTTGTGCTCTGAACAGAGTGCAGGCTGGGGACAGGGCCGGCAGGGTGTCCCGGGAAGGCTGCCCACGCAAAGCAGAGATGCCCCAGGAGTCTGAAAAGGCCAAGGGATCAGGTGCCTTCCCAGCCAGGGCTGCTGGCCAAGCAGAGGGACTGTCCCTGATTCCCCTCTCCCAAGGAAGAGTTGGGGTTTACCCAGGGAAGACAGGAAGTTTCCAAACTGAAAGTCCCCTCGGAGAGTAAGTCCAACCCCTCATTCCACAGCAAAGGACACTGAGGCCCAAGAGGCCAAGAGACGTGAACTGAGGTAGGCCAGATGCCCTGCAGGACTCAGGCCCAGGGGAGGCACAGGAGCTCACACTGGACACAGAGGTACAGCAGTGGGCGAGGCAAACACGGCCGCTGCTCACCGGGCACCCCACACCATGTGATTCACCTCCTATCCCCTCAATTCAGAGCCAAGAGTCAGATTTCAGTGCTTTAAGCTTAGCCCCTGTAGTAATCAGCCAGGTGACTTTCCCATTCTCTGAGAGCCCCGGAGAATAGGCTGCAGGTTGGCCTGCCGTCCCCAGAGTCTGCAAAAACTCAGAAACTGGTCTGCAGTTTTCCAGGATTCCCAAACTTCACTCAGTGGCTCATGCATTTATCATTATTCAACCCTCCAGGTATCTACCCACCCACCCACTCATCCACCCACCCATCCATACATACACTCAACCATCTACCCACCTATCCATCCACCCACCCACCCACTCATCCATCTACCCACCCATCCGCCACCCACCCACCCACCCATCACTACTCA